>NC_142434.1:602500-902500 GCF_059516105.1 Syngnathus floridae
TTCCATTTCTATTTTTAGTCACACATAATGGCCTCACAACTCCAAAGAAAAGAAAAGCAAGCGCAAACAAACATTGAGACTACAACAATAGTATAAAGGACTTGAAGAGAACTATCTGAGGAGACTTGGACCAGGGGAACCTGGGACCATCAGAGCGGAAGGTCTCTGACAAGAAGAGGACTGGACCCAGTACGAGTAAAAGAGGTCAGAACCGAGGGACTCGGACTTGAGGAGGAGGAGGATTTCCAGAGATAATATTGCCACGTGAGGAAATCTTTTTTTGCTCGGGATTAGATGGGAGGGTGATGAAGAGAAGAAAGAGGCAGAAATGTCTTCTGTTTGACAAATGCGGTGGCTTAAATGAGCAAGATCTATTCTTAGAAATGGAGACATTCATCAATTCACCCTGCACACCGCTCTACTATGCTGCCCACTACTGGAGGGGACGAAAATAGCTCAAATCAAGTCTCTGCTGCCACCTATTGGCCAAACGCCGTAGTACGGCGGTATTAAACAAATGCAACTAATAAAACAACACACCGAGCCACTAAATATGTTTTTAGCTGTTTTAGGCTTGTAGCGCGATTACCGTGGATACACAAAAGGCGAATTGCATTGAATCTGATCTGATGTCATACACGTTTTGCGTTACATTGGCTGCTGTCTGTCGATGACGCTACCTTCATTTTTCCACGAAGAAGTCGCTCGCATGTTGAACCTCGTGAAGCGGGAAGTGACATCTCGCAAAAATGGACTGGTAAGAAGATTTGAGCGTCTTTTAAACCTCACGCAGCTTACACTTCTTTTGAGACAGCGTTAGCTGTTTGGACAGAGCATTCGTCTGTATTTTCAACAATCCGTTCGCGTGAGTTAAGTTAGTTGAGAGCGTTAGCAGGGGGCTAACGATGCTAAGCCGCCCCCCCCAGCGGAGATGCTAGCCGGCTAATGTTGTGATCACAACACCGGTCACTTTAGCTGTGAACAGCTTTAATACATCAGAGTTCAACATGATGTGGACGAGCGCAATGGAGTCCTTTAATGGTTCTGACCGGTGTATGTATTTGTTACTATTTAGGGGTCAAAGTGAGCTGCTGTCTCCGGTGGTCCGAGAAGATGTGGTGACAGTGGCTGGCCGTCGAATGAAGAAGGTGGCATGTATCCTGCAAACAAGTGTTTGTGTGTGTTGTTTCAATGTGACGCTGATGGTGGTTGAATTCTTTTGGATTTCTTGTCACTGCCTTGATTGTTGCATTCCTGAGCGCTGATTTTAGTCCCCTCACCCGGCAACAGTAATGTTGGCGCTTCCATGGTAACGCCGGCGCGCTCCACATTGAAGAACACGCCTGCCTCACTTTTCCGACAAGCTGGTATGGCAAAGCTTACTGCGGTTGGCTCTTAATGGGGAAATTCGATAGAGTTGGGGACAAATGAATCTAAATGCAAAATTGCCTTACTTGACTCGTCTTCCTCCAGTAACTCCCAGGGTTTCCGATGTTTCCGCCATATGGGCTCACGCGGGCCAAACCCCTCACTCCGCACACACGCGAAGAACCACACTCGGCAGTCTGGTGAGAAAACACAACGGGCGGGATTTCATCAAGAGGGCGAGCTTGACCGACAACTATGACGCCCCGCGTAGAATTTGGACGACAGCGACTGGACTAACAGCTTGTACGCGTCGCCCGTGGCGGCTTTGGGGAACAGCAGCTTCTTCACGGAGGACATCGCCCAGCTCGGCTCGGCCCTGCTCAAGGACGACGACCCCGGAGAGGCCGGTGGGCGAAACAAAGGCACTCCGTCCGTCATGTTGTGCTTTGGCATCTGATCCTTTGTTTCTTGCAGCGGCGGCCAGTCTGTTCCCTGATTTCCTGGCGTCCTTTTTGAAACACTCCTCGTCTGGCATATTTGAGCTGCTGGAGGATTACCAGAGCCTCTGCCAGGACAAGGTCGGCGATTTCGGGAGGGACATGCGACTCGATCTGAGGCGAAGGCTTAGCTTCTGTCGGGCGTTTCAGGTGGACGTGCTCCAGTCGGTGGTGCTGCGAGCGGGTCCGAGCAGCAAGACGGCGGGAGTGCGCTGGCTACTGCAGCAGGAGAGCCACACCTGGAGACTCATCTCCTCCCTGTACAGGTGGACATCCGCGTCGCGTCGGACGGCGCCTCGCGTCCGATCGAGCGCATCTGACCGGCTCGTCCGCTCGCTCTCTTTTGGCAGGGATCGCGTCCAGTCGGCGCCGGAAGATGACATGGCGGTCGACGTGGCAGTGAGTGATCGACCTCTGCTGCGTGGAATTTAAGATTTGAAGAAATGTTCCTCCGCGAGGGCAATGTAGGAGCAATACCTCATGTTGATTGTGCGTGCAGTTTCCCAACGAAAGTGAGAAAACGGCGGTGGAGCATCTCTTCCAGCGCGACGCCACGGTCCGTCAAAGTCAGGTAACAAATGCGCTCAGAGCCCGTGTTGCGCTTTTAGCGCTCGGCTCGGCTCAGCGTGGCGCGCCTTCTCCTCCGCAGTTGGTCGTCGATTGGCTGGAGAGCATCGCCCAGGATCAGATGGCAGACTTTTCCGACAACATTGAATATTACTCCAAAAGCGTCTGCTGGTGAGTTTACTGCTCAACTGTTACGGGGGGGGAATAATCCTACGTTGTATCTAAAAGTCTAAGTGTGTGTGTGTGTGTGTGTGTGTGTGTGTGTGTGTGTGTGTGTGTGTGTGTGTGTATGTCAGGGAGAACACGCTGCACTCACTGAAGCTGAGGCGCAAGAGCGGGAACGTCTTCACCGTCCCCCTGGTCACTGAGCTGGTGAGAGCCGTTTCCTTGACGATATCCTCGGCGACTGCCGCCGCCCACTCTCACGGTCTGCTTTCAGGACCCCGACGCCCCCCTCCGCCAGCAGCGACCCCTGGCGGACCTGGACCGGGAGGACGACGTCCGTCTGCTGAAGAACCTGTTCACGCTCATTCGGGCCGGCATGACCGAGGAGGTAGCGGCGCGTTCTGCAACATTTCAGCCATTCATCCTTTTACTAAGGAGTCACATACGTAAATAATCTGATGGTGCTTGCGAATGTGCCGTGTTGTGTGCGTAGGCCCAGAGGCTGTGCACACGCTGCGGTCAGGCCTGGCGAGCAGCCACTCTGGAAGGCTGGAAGCTCTACCACGATCCCAACATCAACTCAGGTCCTCTTTCAAAAAATTGACGGTAGCCGCCGGCCTGCACGCCAACGGAGCTCAATTTGGGGGTGTTGGTTTTCAGGCAGCGCCGAGTTGCGCCCGGTGGAAGGAAACCCTCACAGAGGCATCTGGAAGGCCTGCACCTGGAGGATGGCTGCCGAGGTACACGCAGGTGCATGAAAATCGTCCTGAAACGTTTGTGCAAATGTGCTGCTGGTGTTTTTTGCAGGAGCAGCTAAACCGATACGAGCGAGCCATCTATGCCAGCCTGAGTGGAAATCTTAAACCAGTAAGATCTCCCATTTCGACTTTTCGTCAGTGTGCTGACATGCTAAGCTAAGACTGTGTGTGTGTGTGTGTGTGTGTTAGGTGCTGGCTGTATGTGAATCGTGGGAGGACTGCGTGTGGGCGTACTTCAAGGTGATGGTGGACACACTGGTGGAGAAGCACCTGATCTCTTCAGGGATGGCCCACCAGGAAGTCGAGACGCTGCCACGGGAATACCTGGAAGCCAAGTAATGAACACACAAGCAAGTATTCATGTGATCTCAAGCTAAGGGAGCCACCCACAGATGGCTTGTTTTCTCAGCTGGACGCTGGAAAAGGTGTTTGAGGAGCTCCAGGCATCGGAGTCAAAGGTAGAAGCCAAAACAGAAGTGAAATGTCGTCACCACCAATGAGGGTCACATGACTGACGCGTGTGTATGCGCAGAGGGTCTTGGAGGAGACGCAAGAGCACTACCATGTCATTCAGAAGTTCATCATCCTGGGAGACCTGGACGGTAAGATTTGCTCCTCCTCGTCACCCGAGAGCCCTCGGAAGACCTCGTAAGCGCGTGACCTTTTTCTCAGGTCTTCTGGAGGAGTTCCGCGATTGGCTGACGGCCCCCAAGGCGCTCCCGTCGCACCTGCTGCGTTTCATGACTCACCTGCTGCTCTTTTTCCGCTCCATGGGTTTGGCCCTGAAGGTAAACAAGCGCACGTGTTGATTAAAAGAAAGAAAAAATCCAACTTTGCGTCTCCGTGTGGAAGGAGGAGGCATGCGTGGAGGTGCTGAAGGCCTACGTGAACCTACTGGTTGCGGACCGCCAGACAAACCTGGTGGCCAGCTACGTCAGTCAGCTGCCGGCCGACCTGGCCACCGCTCACTACGCCGCCTTCCTGGAGACCATCAGCCAGCCGGAGGTCCGGCCGCGCTGCTTGCAGCTCGCCGCCGAAGCCGGTGAGGGCGCAGACATCGCTTTGGACGGCGAGCTGACGAGCACGTGCCGAGCCCACTCGTTTCTTTTTTTTTGCTCGCGTAGGTTTGGATGTGGCCGCTGTGACCAAACTGGTGGTGGAGACCGTGCGGGAGCGAGACGACGGCGAGTTCACGCCTCACGGCCAGCTTCCGGAGACGGGAACCACAAAGGTTGGTTTGGAGGTGAAAAACCGGCAAGCGGCGGCATCCATTTTGATGCGGCGGCGTCTTCTTCCAGGACGACAAAAAGAAGATCGACGTCATCGACTGGCTTCTGTTTGAGCCGGCCCACCGAGCCGAGGCCCTCAAGCAGTCCAACGCCATCATGAGGAGATTCCTGGGTAAAAACGAGCAAGCGCATAGCATCACGTCACGTCACGTCACGTCACGTCGCGTCACATCTCTCCACCCCTGCAGCTCTGGAGAAACATGACGCGGCCAAGGCGGTCTTCTCCAAAGTTCCCGAGGATTCCATGAGAGAAATCTACTGCCAGTGGTCGGGACTCGGCCAGACGTCGCCTCTGCCCGCCGAGGACGACAACGCCATCAGAGAGCATCTGTGCATCAGAGCCTACCTGGTCTCTATCTGCCATCCGGAATACTTTCAGAGTCTTCCTGTCTTCCTTCACACTGACGCGGAGGTTCAATATGTCGTTTGCAGGAAGCCCACGAAGCCTTCGCCGACTGGTTCGCTCACAATAGCGCCGTCCCCCAGAAGCCCACACCTGCGCCCGAAGCCAAATTTACAGAGCGAGTAGCCAATGAGATGAGAGAGAAAGAGTACCAGGTATTTGTGGCGGCGAGCGTGGCCTCTTGCGGTTGCGACGCATCTCAAAAGCGCTTTTGCCGGCAGGCGGCGCTGTCGGCCTGGTCCGGCCGCCTGGATGTCATGGCTGAAGACGTGAAGGAGAGAATCTACAACGTGCTCCTGTTTGTTGACGGCGGTTGGATGGTGGACAACGCACAGGTCGGAAAAAGGTTCATTGGCCCGGCCACACTTTGGTCAGGAAGGATTCTCCAGCGTGCGTTGTGTCGTTGTCAGGATTCGGAGCCGGATGCGGAACGCGGCCACCAAATGTCGGCGCTGCGCTCGCTGTGTTTGCCTCGCCTTAGCTTCCTGCTGCTCAGCGTGCTGCAGAGCTCCTCCAGACACCAGGAGGCGCTGCGGCTCGCTGACATCATCTCCTCCGACCAGCATCGCCTCTACCAGGTAGACCGGTCTGTTTTGCGTCTTGTCTAAGGCTCACGATGGCTTTGGCTTTCTTCAGGTGTTTTCCAAGGAGGAGCTGAGACGCTTCCTTTCAAAGTTGAGGGAGTCGTCCCTGGCGCTATTGGACCAGGGACTCGACCCGCTCGGCTACGACTTGCAGCCATGAGGGCCCCTGCGTTGTGTGTTTGTCTATATTTTCTGAATAAAAAAAGTCTTTTCTGAGTGGTTTGTTTGTTTGAAGCAGAGCAACTGGCACAAAAAAGCTTCTTTGTTGAATAGGATGTGTAGTAATTAGTTAACAGATATGTTACAGCTAAATAGCTCTCAATAAAAACTATATCAGTAGCTAAAACAATACAAATGATCATGACAAATCTCTCGGAGGTAGGGGGGGTAATTTTGTTCCTAATTGTATGGGAAAACGAATAGGTAAGAAAATAAAAACAATTTAAGCTGCTCTCTTAGCTTGCTCAGTCAAGTGGAAAAAAAACTACACAATGGCATCGATAATTCTAGAAAAATCAATCGACAATTTTAAATTCGTGGTTACGTTTCACCCAGTATATCGACTTAGTGCGGCTTTTTTTATTTTAACTCAATTTACGGCTGATGCAATGTCAGTATTTGTCCTCTAGGGGCGCCATCACGCGTACAAAAGAGGTACACAAGAGCACATCGAACGGAAGTTTGAACAGGAATAAATCCACAAATTGGGCGAAAAGGTTCTCTATAGTATCAGGTACGTGAATTCTTATAAAACAAACATCAAGTCAAGTTCGCGAGCGACGCGTGTAATATACAGTGGTTAGCGCGAATTAGGCGTGTGCTAGTAGGCCGCCCGCGGAGCCTCGGACTTTTCTGCCTGAGTTGACGGAAGACGGGAAGGGTAATCATTTTGTGGAGGAAAGTTGAACAATTCCGCAAGCTCGAAAGCTGCTTTTCTTCAAGGATGACGTCTTTGAAACGGCGTTCAACGTTTCTTTAGTGAACTGCGCACAACGCCATCAAGGACGGCGCCAATTCAACTTTTGCCGAAGAGGTGAACAAATAGAACGTTGTGCTTTGTAACTGTTGTCTGCTTTTTTCTTCGTATCAGAGTTTTAGTTCGATTTGGTTTTTTTGCGCTACACAAAGGTGGTCGTTCCGTCTCGGAGGCAAGTGTGGTTAATAACGATATACGCGCACATGCGCAGTAGCAAGCGCGGGCAAGACATGTCTGGGCATAGTTCTCTGCGCGCTAGTGACGTCACGGACGGAGCTTTCGGTGGACAAGCAAATGTTTGGATATTACTCTCATCTGTATTATGTCATTTTATTTTTAAGCATAAACTATCTTTTTGGGCACGGGGGGGAAATGTTTTTTTTTTCCGTAAAAAACGAACAGATGATCTCTGCGTGCTATATCTATTCCTGTTATTGTCATATCCTCGGATTTTATGCATGTTTTTTACAAGTAGCAGTTGCATCTACGGCGTTTTTGCATTAGGCATTTTGGTGCACTTAATTGTCTTTGTATGTCAGCTGTACATCAACTGGGAGTGGGACAAACAAGCACAATTGGTCTCTTCTGTCAAGAATTCTGCGAGCAAGAAAAAGTGCTTTCTTTCTTTCTTTTTTTTTTCTCATGAAAAGAGAATGTACACTATGGTCAGATATGCGGGGCATGTTGCCATCTACATTGAAGTTAGTGCAGTTAGTTTTTTTGTTGAGTCATTTGATTGGACTAGTCCCGGCATGTCTGTCTGTGTGTGTTTATTTCTGTGTGTGTGTGTGTGTGATATAATCAGCTGTTCCAGCAAGTGAGTGGCGTGCCGCTGAGTCAGCCGGGCTGGCTGTGATAGGCCTACCGGACTTGACAGCATTTACTCACGTTCCGGTCTAGTCCTGACATGTCCTGGAGGCTGTATAAGAGGCAGCGGCTGCCTCCGCCTCAACTCTCTGGCTTTCGCACTCGCCACTTTAACTCTATGCACTTGCGCGCGTGGACTACTGAACGATACTCGGGTAAGAATCTGTTCTTTCCAAAGACTTTTGGTGCAGGAAGAATGCTTTTGAGTTGTTTCTTCACGTTGGCTCTTGACAGAGCTTGTCAAACGTTTTGGAATGCCTTCATAATTGTATGGCCTACTGAAGCCCGCAAGGAATTCTAACTATTTTGGAGGGGGGGGGTTGCTATAGTAAGGTGACAAATTCACGTTTTGGAGAGACAGAGAGAGAGCGAGCGCAGCGCAGCCGTTGACTTGTTTCTGCTCATGCCACTGACACTGTGCGCGTCTGTGTGCAGATTATCATCGCCATGTCAACCGAGAAGAGCGACAACATGGACACCTGCGACGACGACAAAGTGGTAAGGGGCGATCGATGACTTTTTTTGCTATCTTGCCATTCGCGCTTCAGATCCGCAACTTTTTTTTTGCTCTATTTGGCCGAGTTGCGTGTCATCACTTAGCTGCTTGTTTGGGTCCAGGTGCGGCCCAAGTTGGAGTTGTCCACTTTGCTCAAGCTGGCGGGCGCCACCAAAGATGTGCTGACCTTTAAGGAGGTGGGAGCGGCATGGAGCGGCCGGACCTGCCGAGTATCACCCGGCCTGTGAAGAGCGCGTAGCCACTCTGCAAATGTCTTGTGCTCAGGTCATGTTCTACCTGGGCCAGTACATCATCCAGAAGCAGCTCTACGACAAAAAGCAGCAACACATTGTGCACTGCGCGCAAGACGCGCTGGGCCGCATCCTCGGAGTCGACACGTTCTCCGTCAAGGAACCTCGGTCAGCCGCGCGACACGGATGATTCTCATGCTCAAGTCTCACCTTTAAAGCATTTCTGTTTTTTGGGGGGACAGGCTTTTTTTTGCCATGCTTGCCAAGAACTTGGTGATCGTGAGGGGCCAAGGTAGGACGTCCTGCCAGCGGCTGTTTCATTTCTGCACAAAACATGATCAATGAAATACTCATCGTTCCGTCCAAACGGTTGCGTGCGTGTGCTGCAGAATCGATACAAAGCTCCGCCGAGGCTGCGAGCGGCAGCCAGACGCCGCAGCAACAACCCACACAGGTCAGACACTGGCTCTGCTCACATTTAAAAAAAAAACAGCCTGGCAATGGCAAGGGGCGCTTGTGTGTGTGTGTGTAGTGATGTTACTTTTGTTCCTTAGGAAAATGCGGTCGGAGGCAGCTCGTCATCTCCCAGCATGCGCCGCCACCGGCGAAGGCGCAACAGGAGCTCCAGGAGCAACGACGCAGGTGAGTGGACGGCCGTCTGGAAAGCGCCTCGCAAGGCGCTGTGTCCAGATGTAAACACCCCCCCCCCCTCCTCTCCGCAGGTCCCTCCCACGGGTTGCCGGGTGAGGAAAAAGACGCCGGGTCGGACGAGGACGACGGCGAGGGCTCAAAGAGGAGCCGCTCGGACAGCTACTCGCTAACTTTTGATGACAGTCTGTCCTGGTGTGTGATCGGCGGACTGGGAAGCGGGCGCAACAAACACAACAGCCAGTCCTCAGAGAGCACGGTGAGTACGAGACGGGATCTCTCGTGCCGCTCGATGGATTGACTCAACATTCCACTCTCTGCGTTTGAAGTCTGCCTCGTCGGACGCCGCGGCCGCCGCCGACTCGGACGGCGACAACTTCAGCGTGGAATTTGAAGTGGAGTCTATCGACTCGGACGATTACGATGAAGACGACGCCTCTTTGTCCACTGACGATCAGGTAGGACATCACACGCGGACGCGGGGCCGCGCCATTCATTTCCTGCCAGACATATTTGCTGTCATTGGCCGCAGGTGTACGAGTTCACCGTATTGGAGAACGACGACGACGACTCGTTTGACGAAGACACGGAAATCACGGAAGCCGTGAGTGGCGAGTCGGATTGTCCGAGCCCTTAAGACCGGACTCGAGCGATTTGCCGTTTGTGCTCAGGACTACTGGCGCTGCGACGGCTGCGACGAGTTGAACCCACCTCTCCCGAGGAACTGCCTGCGCTGCTGGAGTCTGCGCCAGGATTGGCTGTGCGCCTCGGCCACCCACCCGGCCACGTGCGCCGACGCTCCGGGTCAGTTGGGCGACTGCCGTCTTCTCAGCAGCAGCAACATTGAGAGATGTGCAAATGTGCCAAGGCCTGCCTGCCTGCCTTCTTTGCCTGTAATCCACACCATTTGGATCAATATGTCACTTTGCTGCCATCTTGTAACAGTTTGCCGTGACGTGCCGAGAGCTTTCCATTTCGAGAGGTGGATGCGTACCTCTCACGTGTATTCAGTGAGTGATTTGTCCCGCTTTTTCCCAAGGTTCCGACGCCGAAGACGGCGTGGACGTTCCGGACGGCAAAACGGTCAAATTGTCGTCGGCTCCCGACTGGCAGGAGGCGACGTCACGACCGTCCTCGCCCTGCAGCTTGTCCTCGCCGGAGAAGTCGTGGACGTGCGACTCGCAGCCTTCGTCAGGCGCCAACTCCCAGGAGACGGTGGGCAGCTCCCAGGAGACGGCGACGGGCGTGCCCGAGCTGGAGCGCACCGTGTCGGCCGACATGCGGCTGCCCGACTCGTGCCTGGAGCCGTGCCTCATCTGCCAGTCGCGGCCCAAGAACGGCTGCATCGTCCACGGCAAGACGGGCCACCTGATGTCGTGCTACGTGTGCGCGCGCAAGCTGAAGAAGCGCAACAAACTGTGTCCCGTGTGCCGCCTGCCCATCCAGGCCGTGGTCCTCACCTACCTCAGCTGAGGTGGCTCCTGGCTTCCCAGTTTGGCTGACCCGCGTGGCGCGGCGTGGCATGGCGCGGCGTGTTTGTTCGTCTACCTCAATTGAGATGTGCCGGTCGCGTTCTCCTCGTTGGTTCGTCTCCATCGTCCAGCGGTCAGAATGTTTCGGACTCTGTTGAGATCCAGTGCAATCAGTAGATTCAACAAGTAGGGACAAATGTGTGTACCGAAGGTTCGGTAGAATTTCACAATCGTTCTCCTCTGTTATTTATTTCGGCACGAGCACACTTTGAATCGATTTGAGTTGTTTGAACGACTCTTGCTGTGTAAATAAGATTGAAACTCCAATTCTTATGTAGAGATTTCTAACTTTATTTGCAGTTGTTATAAAGGTTTGGTTCACATTCTGCTGGTGATCGTTTGCTTACACGTGCACACACTTTATAGAAATGTACTACCTTTAAGTCAAGAATTCTCTAAATGTGTAGCACGGGCTCCCTCTAGCGGCAAGTGAAATATTTTCATTTCATCTTTTGCAACTTCATGTTGAAAATCATTTAAAGGGTACATTTTTTGTTATGACTATTGCACATACCATTTTAATCGACGGCATATCAATTGATGTACATGTGAGCTCGTGGTTAAATAACAAGGTGTCTGTAAATCAATTGCAATGGTGCTTAAGAGTATGAAAAGCATAGTTACCTTCCCGCTGCAGCGACGGCTACATTTTCGGACTTAAAGGGTCTTTAAGAAATCCGTGACTCGCTGCTGTCGTGTGGCTTGGCAGTATTGAGGTGTGCCTGCAGGTCGTTGGCACTTTAATTTGCCACAGACACGCAAGTGCCTGCCTTACACGTTAGCCACTCAGCTTCATATGCATCACGACCCTGGTGAAACCAAATCGTAATCCCTCTGTAAAGGTGCAGTTTCATTTTGGCATTGTCTCCACTCGCTGCTAATCACGCGCCGACTTCCTGCTCATGCACACAAACACACAATCAGCAAGGTGGACTTATTTGCAAGCGATTACAGACAAACCTGAACTCGAGTGGCAATTCAAGTGTAGTCACGAGGTCCAGGAGGGACGAGCGGTCTCAGTTGAGCAAGAAACGGCTCGTGCAGGATATTCCGTTTTGGATTCCCTCAATTTGACCATATGATCGCAAAAGTGTACCGTATGTCGCCCTCTGCTGGTCAGTATGAGAAAGGCTCCCGTTGACGAATTCCGGGAATCCAAAACACATGTACGAGGCGTTACTTGAGTTGTATGTAGTGCTGTATATGTTAAATCTAAGTTAAAAAAGTAAAAGAGCGCTTTAATTGTGTTGTTTTTATTCTAAAACATAAAAAGAATATATTGCGAGAACCAAAAATGCAACGACGCGAATATTCGTTTTGGGTTCCCTCAATTTGCCCATAAGATAGCAAAAGTGTACCGTATGTCGCCCTCTGCTGGTCAGTATGAGAAAGGCCCCCGTTGACGAATTCCGGGAATCCAAAACACATGTACGAGGCGTTACTTGAGTTGTATGTAGTGCTGTATATGTTAAATATAAGTTAAAAAAGTAAAAGAGCGCTTTAATTGTGTTGTTTTTATTCTAAAACATAAAAAGAATATATTGCGAGAACCAAAAATGCAACGACGCGAATATTCGTTTTGGGTTCCCTCAATTTGCCCATAAGATAGCAAAAGTGTACCGTATGTCGCCCTCTGCTGGTCATAAATGAGAAATGCTCCCGTTGATAAATTCCGGGAATCCAAAACAAATGTGCGAGCCGTTTCTTATTTGTATGTAGTGCTGTATTATATTTTTGGTTAGAAATTAAAATCAATCTTCCTCTTTTCAAGCTTTCCAAGCAACAGTTTGCGATTAAAACGCAAAATGTTAGAATAAAAACAATCAAATTAAACCACTCTTTTACTTTTTTAACTTATAATTATCGATATGAGGCAAGTGTAGGCTAATATATATATATTTTTTCGAGAACATTTTTATTTCTATTTTCTAGTCACCTTGCACACTTCACTTGGGTCATAGTTGCCCATTCTTCCTTGCAGACTTGCACAAGTTTAATACGATTGTTGTTGTCACTTGCTGTGAATAAAAATAAACTACAATAATAAAGTTAATAAATCAAGAACTCTATCTTAAGGCTGTTACAATTTCTGGACTCCTTTTAAATGTCATTGAACAGTTGCAATGCAAGCGTACATATTTTGCATTGTATTTCTATTTTCCCCCCCAAAATTGTTTTTCCAAGCACCTCAGATAATATTTGTCAAACGTCTGGCTTCCTGTTACACCTGATGTATCGCTTCATCACTCATTCTTCTTGGCATAGAAACAAGTGGATGGCGCCAGAGACTGCTTTGAAAACTCATGTCGACATAAACATTTTTATTTCATTGGAGATTTGGAGCCTACAAGTGGAAGAACATCTTATGGCCATTTGGCCCATCCAAACACTTTTGTTCCCTAAACATATCATCAGGGAGCAAAGTGGATGGATCCCCTGACAAGAAATGCAAATTGTGGCCATTGCACTCAAAATACTCCACTTACGCTAATTAAGAAATTGTGGCCAGAAAATACTGTTTTGTGGTCACAAAAAAAGTCGAACAAACGGAGCGCACCTTCATTACCAAGTGAAGTTGCCCATGAAAATACAAGTCATCTGGATTTTGTGCACAGGTTCCATCTACAATCTAATATCCATCCATCCATCCATCCATCCATCATGTCTGCGAGCGTGCTCTTCACCCAGACACGTCCGTACCGCTTTCTTCTATTACATTCACAGCCTCAAAATGAGTCGACGTACACAAACGGGTCACAAACACATTCGAGAGCAAGTTGCTAGCTCCACTTGAAGGCACTCCATGGTGGCAAAAAAAAACAAAAAACATTCCACTCACCTAAATGAAGTCCGTGAGGCTGCAGGATATGACATAGGGAATTAAAAAAAAAAAAGAAGACATTTTGTGGCCACAAAATGCATGTTTGTGAGTCTGAGGCTACGTGTAACTTTGTTTGCTTTGACCAGCCCTAAAAAAATCGAACAAATGCGTGTCAAGAGCTCCTAAATGCGTCTGAATATCAGAACCGACCAAGAAAACCTTCAAAGTGTCACATTTCAAAGATATAAAAAAAAAAAAAAAAAAAGTACCACAGAGCCGATTCATATAAAATAAACAAAAGTGCACGTGAAAAAAGATCACGACTCAGTCTTGATTCAACATAGCGTGTTTTGGTTTCACCGTTTTCCAGTCCGAGGCATCGTCACACTTGAGGCGCTTTGTGTTGGTTGCTGTGACTTATTGGGAAGGCAGGCAGGCGCCTCACACGCGGGATCAAAAGGACCATGGGCCAGCGCAGAGTTCTGATTGGTCCAAAATACCTCAGTGGCTTCTTCATGATTTTTCCTTCGGACTTTTCAAAGATCCGTCACTTTGTTCTCCAGGGCGGCGGCGATCTGCTGCAGTCGTAGCGTCAGCTGGCGGTTCTGGGCGGCCGGGTCTTCGTCCAGGGACCGAATGATCTGCCAGAGAAACGGGAAAGGCGTCAAAGCTTCTCCGACGCCGCCGGCGTGAGCCGAGCCAGAGCAACGTTCTCACCGCGTCGTAGTATTTGCTGGCGTACTGGTACAGCTGATGCAAGGCCAGCTGCGTGTTCAGCTCGTCCGTGTGTTGCTGCACACACACATGTGCGCACTGTCACATCAATACACGCAGGAGCAGGCGCAGGCGCAGGTGCACGTACGTACCCTGGACACCTCAGCAAGGTATGTGTTCATGTCCTGGTCGCTGACGGGAACCATCTGCCGGATTCCTTTGTAGTAACTGCCCAGGACAAATGTGGAACATGAACGCGCGTGTGTGTGTGTGTGTGAGAGCTCTTTTGGCGTACGCGTGTGACTCACTCGTCCACCATCTTCTTGTAGGTGGAGATCTCCTTGGCGTAGAGCAGCTTGTTGCTCGGCGACTCCTAGAGGGCCAAACGCAAGCAGATGTCGACAAGCTGCAAAGATGGAGCGTCGGAGCCACGCGTACCCGGCTGAGTTTGTGCTCGGTCTTGGTGCAGGCGTCCATGAAGGTCTGGGCGATGACGTGCAGCGAGGCGTCCACCACCTCGTTCACGTGCACGTCAAAGACGAAGTGGGGGTTGCGCAGGATGTTCACCCAAAAGCGCAGCGGCAGGCTGAGGACGAGCTCACGGTTAAAGGCGGGTTTGTCGCGAGGGGTGAGCCGGCGGCGCCACCTGTTGGTCTTCCAGATGTGCAGCGTCTCCTCGTCCACGTTGTCGTGCCGCAGCGCCTGCTCGTCCAGGAAGTCGAAGAAGTACTTGACGGGAGGTGGGACGGCGGCGCTGGAGCACAGAACGCTGCGGAAGAAGTCGTCCACAAACTGCTGCAACGTGCCCTGCGGAGGCGCGGTCCAGCCAGCGTTAGGCGCCCAGCGAGCGAGCGAGCGAGCGAGCCAGCGCAACCATTGGCTCGGGTTCCGCACCTTGACGGAGAGCAGGCGGGTCAGGTAAATCTCCGTGATGGCTTTGGTCATGGACTTGTCCTTCATGCTGCCTCGCTTGGACTTGACCTCGTCCAGCTCGTCGGCCGCCCGCACCAGGTGGAAGGTGTTGTCGTCCTCCAGCAGGGCGTTCCCTGCCGCCGCCGCCGCCGCACGGTTAGCCAGTCCCATCGGGACGCGCGAGCCTAGCACAGGCGCATGCTTACGCTCTTCAAAGTTGTCCGGGTGCTGGTGGAAGGACTGCGTGTGCAAAACCTTGGACAGAACCAGCGTGGCGTTGTCCCGAACCTGCCCGGAGCACACACACGCGATGTCATCGCTCGGGGTCGCGTGATGACATCATCACCAATATTCTTACGTTGTAGTGAGCCAGAGTGTTGAGTCTCTTCCAGCGTCCTTCCTTCTGTGACGTCAGGTCAAGGTCGGACAGAATCTGACCCGTGGAGCCGGGACGCCACTCTGGACCGTAACGATTCAATCGATCAAAAACGCTGCTCGGCAATCAATCAATCAATCATTCAATCGATGAGATTACCGAGCGCCACACTCTCCACTTTCGGCCTCTGCGAGTACGGAAGATTCCTGTACACTTGATCGATGATCTTCTCCTTCACCTGTGCAGTGGAGCAAACGTCCGTCCGTCAATGAAAAGTAAGGAGCCAATCAAATGAAGGAGAAGTTCCAATGGACCACCTGAGAAATGGTGTCACAGTTCAGAACCTTCACCGGCGTCACATCTGGACCTTCCCCGTGCACCAGCACCTGCAGGGTCTAAAAACAAACAAAGGTTAGCTTGCCTATGGGCTTTTGTTTGATACGTTAGCCTTAAGCTAGCGGCCAACGTTTTGTTTGAAGGGTCCAATTTCTGTGGAAAAGTGCGACTGACCAGCACGGAATACTCCACGTCGTCTCCCAGGAGCCCCGTGTCGTTGAGCGTGTATTTGGCCTTCTTGACCTTGGCGTCCACAGGTCCTTTCTCCACCTGGTGCTTGAGCGCCTTCAACAGCTTATAAAGTGGCTCACCGGCGCTATCCTGCAACACGCCAAAATTGCGCGGCGCCGTCAAGTGGCTATGCTAACACAAATTGTGCGTGCGTGCGCGCGCGCGCTTCACCCTGAGGAACTGGTAGAGACAGACGGACATCCAGTTGCACAACATCCTCTCCACCACCGTCTCCGACCTCCTGAGCATGAGCTTGGGGTTCTTATTGTTCACGTGCTCGTCGATGAGCTCCAGGAGGAGCGTCCTGGTGATGTCGGTGTAGTAGACCAGCTTGCCGTGCAGCGCCACCGTCAGGAGGGAGGCAAAATCGCCGCGGGCGCGCGCGTTGAAGTCCGGCTGGCTCTCCAGCGTGTGGATGAACTACGGAAGATAAAGAAAAGCCGCTCCAAAGCTGCTCCACAGCCAAACGGGAAGCGTGACTGACGTTGACGAGGAAGGGCTTGCTGTTGAGCAGGTTGGAGAACTGGTTGAGAGCCTGCGTGACGATGGCCCTGCGGGACTCGGGGAAGCGCACGCGTCCCGCCAGCACCGAGGCGGCGCCGTCCTTGGAGGGCAGGAAGAGGTTGCGGTCCGTGTACGTCTTGTAGTCCAGGAAGGGGATGCGCGCTTCGCTCAGCTCGCTGGTCTGGTCCTCCATCTCCATCATCAGGTCTGAAAGGCCACACCGTCATTTTCTCGATCTTCTCAAGGTCACGTGTTTGGAGCCTACCTGTGAACTCCTTTTTGCAGCGATCTCTCACGCTCTCCTCCAAATTCTCCAGCTGATGCTTGACCTTCTCGTACTCGCGCTCGGCCTGCTGACTCTTCCTCCTGCGGCGAGAGGAAGTGAGTCGCCGGCGGTGGCGGCGGCGGCGAGGTGCGGCGCGCTCACCTGTAGCAGTAGACGGACACGGCGATGAAGAGCAGCATGGGCACCACGACGGCGGGGATGATGATGGCCAGGGGGATGTCGTCCTTCCACGCGTAGTAGACGGAGCCCACCACCCACTCACCGTGACCGAACTTCACCTGGACGAGGACGCGTCACGCGGGCGGGCGGCACGTCCAAAGGGTCACTCACGCGTAGCGAGCGAGTGCTTACCACCAGCTCCAGAGGGTCGTTGGCAGCATCTCGCCGTTGGCGTTTAGATCGAGCGCGGGGCTGAGACGACGGCGCGTCCAGGATCAACTTGTCGTCCTGTCGCCGTCCACAAGGGGGCGTGACGTCTCATCGCAAGTCCAGAAGGCGCAAATGGGCTCCTTACCTGAAGGATGCTGACGTTGCAGAAAGCGTCCCCGACGAAGGCTTGCGCCTCCAGCGCCGTCATGGCCTTGGCGAAGCCTCGACCCTGCGCTCGGCAGAAGGAGCCGCCGCCGCCGCCGCGTCAATGACGAGCGCGGACGGCAAAGGCGGACGAGCGCTGACTCACGGTGACGATGATGACGCTGGTCTCGGTGATGACGGTCTTGGGGAGCTCGTTGAAGGTGGGGTCGGGGTGGTAGCTGAAGGCCTTGAGCTCCTCCTCGGCGTCGTCCAGCAGCAGGACGGTGCGCAGCGTGCGGCTGTCGCTCCAGATCACCGCCGGCGACAGGAACTCCAGCACGCTGTCGTTCTTGCTCAGCGACTCCTGCGCAAACTGGAGACAAAAGCTTCAGGCCCCCACGGCGAGACGGAGGACGCTCGACGTCGGGTTACCTCGACGCTGGCGTTGTCCTGCGAGAAGTCATCGGCGACGGGCACCGCCTTCAACGTGGCCCTCTGGATCAGATGGAAGCCGCTTCCCGTCACGACGATGCGCCGCCCGCCGCTGAGCCAGCGACAAAAGCTCACGCAAAGCGCTAAAGAGCACAAAGCCGGACGGCGTCCGAGGCAGCCGCTCACCACACAAAGCTGGACTTGGGCGAGTAGTCGGCGATCTTGGGGTTGTCGGCGTACTGGAAGGCCGCCGCCACCTCCTTGCTGGTGTTGCGCCCGTAGTACACCTTCACCGCCAGCGGGTCGGACGGAACCTTGGGCCCGCGGTATTTTCCCGTCTTACACGTGATGATGTCGCCGAAGGACAGACTGACGGGGAAGCAAACGTGGATTTTGCCGCTTGCACGTCGAAGCTTCTCCAAACGTTCTTTCTCAACGGGCGCTCACACTCGACACGGGACTCCGCCCACCGAGACGCTGACATCATCTTTGGAGGCCGTGTCCAGGTCTCGCCCAGTGATGGTGATGACGGTGCCGCCGGCCGCCGGGCCTTTGGCGGGACGCACCGCGTCCGGCTTGGGGTCCTGAACAAAAGGGACACCGGCTTTTCACTCTGCGTGCACAACGAGACGGCGATCTGGTGGACTCACCCGATAGGTGAAGACCACCTGAGACCTTCCCGTGCGCTCTCCGTCCACCTCCACCTCCACCACGCCGCTGTTGCTCGACTCCACCGGCAGGTCGGACGGCGGCGGGCGCTTGGCCGGCCCGATCTCGCACACCACGCTGACGGCGAAACCGAAGATGCTCAGATGTAACGCTTGAACAGGGGGGTGAGGACTTTTTCTGTCCATCAATACCTGGTGGAGACGGAATATTTGTCTTGCAGGTGGCGACACTCCACGCCGGCCACGCTGATGCGCTTGACGTCGGCCTGCTTGATGCCCATGTTGGAACCTCTGATGGTCACCGAGATGCTGCCGTTCAGCGGCCCGAAGCGAGGGACGATCTGAAAAGCGCAACCGTCCCGATCAAAGCGCGCAGGAAGGCGGGGGTGGGAAAAGCGAAGGCGTCGCCTTACGTCGGTAATCTGAGGGGCGGGGCATAAGGCGGGCGGTGGCGCCGGACACAAGTGGCGGTAGACGCAGGCCCGCGAGGCGGCGCACCACACGCACTGGTACTTGGCGTGGGCGTGCTTGCACAGGCTGCAGTCGCCTCGGGACACCGAGCAGTTGTACACCGTCACTGTCAAACGCACCGAGACGCACGCGTTGAAGATGGCGGCGGCGGCGGTGGGGACATTTTCCCGCCAACCTTCCCCCCTCCCTCACCTGTGAGCGTGCTGTCAATCTTGCGCTTGGTGTCCCGTTCGATGACATGGAAGGAAACGTTCACCTCCTGCCGTTTGCTGTAGGAAAACTGCCCACGCGTGCACACACACACACACACAATCGGAAATGCAATCCATCACAGAGATTTGGGAGCGGACGATGGACGACTCGGCATTTTCTCGCAAAGGTCGGCTCATCCGTCAAAGCGGAATAACAGCAAACCCCAAAAAAAGTCAAACGGCCGTTTGCCCGCTTAGCGAGGCGGACGGTGAAGAAAAGAGCTTAAAGTCGTGTCAGCCCGCAGGGGGCGCTGTCGCATCACTTTTCATTTTTCAAGCCTATTAGTTATTCTAAGCATCGCGGTGCCGGATGAAAAGTAAATAGACTCTGGAAATATGAATGTCAACAGAGTCCAAGTTCAAATAAAAGCAGAAGAACTTCTGGAGGCGGTTACCTCATATCCTCGAAATCGAAAGTTGGAGCCGGGCTCCTGCATCACCTCCTCCTCCGTTTCCTTCATCAGCTCCGTGCCCATCACGAATTTGCGGCCCTGACGGCGACATCCATTATTAATCTTCGGCAAAGCTCGACCCATTTCGCTCAAACGAGCGGCGTCCTCACCGAGTAGATGTCGAGGTTGCTTCCCCGGAAGCTGATGGGGACCTCGAAGCCCACGGGGATCAGCTGCGGCTCCGGAGACTCGAACTGAGGACAGCGCTCCGGCTTGGACCGGCGCAAAGACAACAAGGTCAAATTCGCTCGTACGCCGTTGCAAAGGAAGGAAGGAAGGAAGGAAGGAAGGAAGGAAGGAAGGAAGGAAGGAAGGAAGAAAGGAAGGAAGGAAGGAAGGAAGGAAGGTCCAACCTGTTGAGGTTTGATGATGTGGCCGGCGTCCGCCGCGCCGTCCGCGTCGCTGCATCGGTGCTCTCGAGCGTTCCACTGGCAGCCCCACTCGCTGGTCACGCACGAGATGCACCTGAAAGGCACGGACGCGTTCAAGCACAAACGAAGACATACGGGTGGCTGCGTTTGCGAGTGGGCTCACGGCGTGTTGGGATTCTTCCGGACCGTCGCCGAACAGTTGTAGAAGCGATATTGTCCCGACGTCACCACGATCTTGTCGTTCACCATAATTTGCACGGGGATCGACACGTAGTCTGAACACACGGGCAAATGCCTGGCATAAGCGACCATCTGCTGGTGTCCCTCAAGGTTCTCTCTTACAGCCACTTTCAAACTCACTAAGCGGGTCAAAGTCGTTCCTTTCCGAGAAATGCCGTCCCGCTTACCTTGATGCTCGGGCGTGGGCGGGATGTCCGCGGGGTCCGGCAGGGAACAGATGACGACGGCCGGGCTGCCCATCACCACGCCGCCGCTGAGGGACCCGTTGAAGAGGCAGCGCAGCCTGTCCGACGGCCGGAGCCGCGGCAGCGCCGGAACGCTGATGTCCACCTGGGGAAGGACAAGCAAGCCACGGTCGCTTGGTGGCTTTGGGCGCCGCCGCGTCCCCCCCCCCCCCCGTCAAAATACGGCCGTACCTGCTGCGTCTTGTGGCAGCTGAGGCTCGGCGGGTCGAAGGCCCGAATCTCCACGCACTGCTGATTGGGCGACCACAGCCACGTGTTCTCCACCGACGACCTGCCGCACTCCTGCTGCCTGGTGCACCTGCGACGGACGAGTGAGGCGCAAAGCTAAAGCGCTAAGCTAAGGCGCTAAGCTAAAGCGCTTTGGCCTACCTTCCCTCCAAAACACACCAGCCGCAGTAGGGATCCTTGAGGGACATGCAGGACTGGCAGTCCTTCTTCAGGTGGCACGACTGCACGGGAACCTTGGACATCTAAATTCATGACACGGCGATAAAGACCAACGTTGGTTGTCACCGACGACAGAGGTGTGAAATGCGGACAGCACCTTCTTCCCGCTGGCGATGTACAAGTGCTGCAGCTGAGAATCCAGCAGCAGGTCCTTGTTGACTTTGTCGCCCGTCACTTCGTTGGACGCCCGCCCGTAAAGCTCCGGGTGGGCCGACAGATGCAACTTGAGCACCTGGAAAACAAAACGGAAACGTTTTTTTTGTTGAACAAAGACAAATTGAGCGTGACGTACTTCTCCGTTGGCCGTGCCCAGGAAGGCCACGGCGTGGCCCATCTCCACGGAAACGGCCACGGCGGTCATGACGCCCTTGCGGATCAGGGAGGGCTCGGCCACCAGGGCCACGTTGGCTTTGCCGGCCAGGGGCGACGGCAGGAACTCGGCGCCGCACTTGTACTTGGCCACCATATTGTGCTGAGGTCGGCAGAAAAGCAACAACGACAAAAATGACACCGTGTCAAAGCGCTAACTCTCCCAAGGCTTACCTGATTGTTGCTGCTGCACGGACCGCCCGACTTGGTGGAGTACGGCGAGTAGACGGCCGGACTGTCGTGGATGAGGCCGCCGTCGCTGTAGCAGGCGCCGATGATCTCCAGCAGCCTGGTGTTGATGGCGCGCAGCGGGTACATGCCTGGCAAACACAGCAAGGAGCACGACACTCAAGTTGCCGGCGGTAGCGGCGCTTTGGCGATCAGGAAAGGAGACCTACACATGGCCGAGATGCTCGGGTTTTCGTCCGAAGTGAAGGTGACAAAGAGAACCTTGTCGGAAGCCAGGATGTGCCCGTACTTGCCCGACCGCGTCAGATTCTGAGCCAAAACCTCGCCCGGTGTCGCCACGTAGGCGGCCTGCGGGAGAACGTGGCAACAGAAACCATTAAGACCACTGCCACTGACGGACGGAGTCGGAGTGCAAGCGGCTTGCTCAAAAGAAGCCAAATACGGACCTGAACTTTATTGAAGCGGTTGTCGGCGCTGCAGTTGAGCTGCAGCTCCGTGTACGAGTAGTAACTCTGGTCGTCCTCGCACATCCGCGAGATGAAGGTGAAGTTCTTGGTGTCCTGCACGCCCAGCGTGCGCGAGAACAGGAAGTAGACGAAAGCGCCGTCCTTAAAGGCGAAGCGAAAGTCGTGCAGGTAGCGCAGCACAAAGGGGTTGGCCTGCACGGCCGAGGCGTCGATGATGTTCTCGAAGATGTTCCACTCGCCGTAGTCCCGCAGGATGCGCGTGGAGATCAGCTTGGTGCTGTCGTGGCTGCCGTAGCCTTTAGCGACCTAGCGTTGGGGCGGGAGGAGCATTCAGGTGGCCAGTTGCCAAACAATTTGACTGGAATGGCTCCTCACCAGGAAGACGGTGAAGTTGTCTCTCTCCTTGGTGAAGTAGGACATGACGCCCACCACCGAGACGCTTTCCTCGGTGCTCACCACGTACGACTTCTCGCCTTTGTTGTCGCTGAAGTAGATGACGTGCTCCACGTTGCTGAGGTTGCGCAGCGAGCAGATGCCCCTGAAGATGCTGCCGCACACCACCAGCCTGTCCTCGGCGCCGTGCACCAGGAGAAGCTTGTTGTGGTTGTCCGTCTCGGCCGCGTCCTCGCAGGAGTCCGTCACGGGCGGCGTGCACTGCCGGTTGTCCCGCCGGGGTCCCGTCTCCACGCGGGCTTCGGCCACAAGGTCGGCCGACAGCTGGTAGAGGGCGTTGACGGCGCCCACGTACAGCCGCCCCGTGCGGGGGTCTTGGACCACGTTATTGATGAGCGTGTCCGAGTGGAACTCAGGGTTCTTGGCGCAGGAGACGCAGAGGAGCACGCTCGCCGCGGTGACCAGGAAGGGCCACGCCCAGCGGCGCGCCATCGCAACTGCTCAAAGATAAACAGACAAGAGGAGGTCTGATTTGAAGTCGGAGCAGTACATCTTCAACACGCGGGGACTAATTTGTCCGAAGAAAACGACGAGCGCGTGAAATGAAAACCCGACAGAGGACACAATGGTGCCAGCGGGGAACAGCCGGGCCGGGCACAAAGAGCCGAGCCAGCCCGCGGGACAAAGAGGGCCCGACACTGATGACACCGCCATCAAACTGGAGCCAACTGATCTTTCCATCGATGTTCTTCTATCACTTACAATAAAAATGGTTCGCAGATGACGTCCGCAAACAAAAAGCACGAGAAGCAAGAAATAAATAAATAAAGGGCTCTACAAAATGCTTGAGGAATGCGCTTGCCCGGCCGGGATGACAGCGGGGAGAGGAAGTCCACTTCCTGCGTGGATGGCCGTCAACAACTTCCTGAGAGAGCCTCTTTGGGAGGTCACGACCCGGGTGGGTGGGTGGGGGCTTATTGCAAGCAGAACTTTGTCGCGCCTTCCCAAGAGACTCGCTGTCTGTTTTGGAAAGTTAAAGGCTGCTTTTCACAAAGTCTAGCAGCCATCCCTAGGCTTTCAAGGCCAGAAGGTGGCGCTAGAGGCACCAACCTCACAGACCACATGGTGCAGAGATTCAAACGCAACGTTCGGAGCGCCGCTTCAAAAAGCCCGCAACCCGAGGCCTTTCTGACCACTTGGCAAAGCCCAAAACTTTTCCTTTGGTGCCGCTGACCTCATTCTGCAGCCCGCGTGTGGGCGACATACGGCTTCCTAATGAGCAATTTACATAATTAACACAGAGAGGCATGGCGAGCTGCCCCCCCCCCCCCCCCCCCCCCGACGTTTGCGTTGACGGCAGCTGACAAGCGACGCGGAGGAGGTCCGCAAAGCCCAGCATCTTGTGGGAACGTTTTGCAAATGACACACGCGCACAAATGCGCATTAGCCCATGCCGACACGCTTTAATGCCAGTTGGCAGCCGGCGGCGGGACACACGCAGATCACAGCGGTGGTGGCGGCGGCTGACTCATTCGCTTGGGATGAGACAAGCGTTCAAAATAAACAACACACACACACAAAAATGCTTTTTGCTGACACGGCAACTTTCAACTTGTCAGCTCCTGAGCCACGCACGAGCTGGTGCATGTTTGGACTAATGGGGGGGGGGGGGGGGGGGAAACCCAAATACGGCGGCAAAGCACTACTTTGTCTAAGTGAAACTCTTGGGTTCAAACAGCCATGGGAACCTTCTGTGGGCCAAAGTGAAAAGTGATCCCGGCGAGACGTGACAGGCAAGAAAAAAAAAAAGGGAAGGAAAAGAAAAGAGGAAAAAAAAAAAGCTGCGCCAGAAGAAAAGACCACCATTTAAGGACGCGGGGGAGACTTGTTAAAAAATAAATCCCACTCACCTGCTCACTTTTGGGGCGGGATGAGCTCCAGGGACATCAAGTGACTCGGCCCCTCCCCTTCCTGACACACACAAACAGCAAAAAGGTCCATTCCACCCAAATCTCATCCACAAGCAAAATATCGTGGGAATGTTACTTCAGTTTTACAAAGCAAGACAGTCAGATTTTAACGAGCGCATTCATTCTCGTAAGCAAAATGGTAGCCTAGCACTACTTTTGTCCGATTTAGGAGGGGGCCATTTTGGAATGTTGACATAATAGTTTGAGTTGCCGCTCAGCGCCAGCGTTTAAGATGTCGCCAAGTCACATTATTGGCAGCTGGGCAGCGCTTCAAAAGATGTGGCGAGTATCTCAAAGCGCCATCCGCTTGCTGACATCACACATGGCTCAACTTAAGAGGCCAAAGTGCTCCTAGCTTCTTTTTTTCCCCCCCAAAACAGCTTGAAGACATCACGTTAGCGTTAGCGAAGCGCCTCAAACGCGCACTTGCGTTTACAACCGTGACGCTCAATGCACGAGCAAGATTTTTTTTTGCTCCAGTCGGCCTTGAAAAATTCACACGCAACTGTCAGATGACAGATGACTGTTGTGCGTGGCAAACATACTCACACTACGAGGGGGTTGAAGGTCACAAGGCAAGTCTCCTTCCATGCAAACACGACCCTTGAACATTTGCAGGAAAACCAAATAAGGGACAAACACACACACACACACACACACGCCACTAATGTGCAAACACACAAAGGCTCACACTTCCCTTTTTTGTGCTAAGGGCCAACGTGTTGCCATTCTAAAAATTCTCCTAGTGCTGGACTAGTAGCACATGAATGCTAACTAGCGTGGCATCGAGTCAAAGCGGCGTTGTGGAAGCAAAGCGAGAGGGAACCGTCCTCTGACCTCGGCGACCTTGCTGCCCGCTCGCTTCCTGTGTGACAAAAGTTGCCAGTGTTCCGTCTTGCATCATTTTCCTCATCTTGTCCGTCGCAAAAACAACTGCTGGATGCCGAATTGTCATCGCATGACTCACCTCAAAAAAGAAAAACATAAAGTACAGTAGGGAGTAGACTCCTACTGCACCAGTCCAGCAACTCACAAATTCAAACCACATTTTCTCATTCTTTTCATTTCTCAGTCTTTACGAAATTGACAGCCAATCATGAAAGCCACATTTTCAGATTGGACACCACATCCACCACCGTCTAGTCACCAGATTGTGCATATTTCACAAGTGGCCGAAAAGCCAAAGATGGGGAGTCTCTGTCACCCATCAGAGCAAAAAGGACAGTCCTTATCTGGCCCACATTCCTATCCATTTCTTTTTTTTAAACTACGTGACAACTTGCTGCTCTTTTAAGGATTTTATTGGCATTTTATTGAGCGATGTGGAGTGGTGCAATCAAGTGAGGTGTTGGCTTTCTCTTTGCAGACTTGCTCAACAGGATCAGCCCACGGAGCCTGTGAGAGGCTCCAGATGTTCTGCGTACTGATTGGTCCCAGACACATTCCACTCGTCCCCTCGTGCCAGATCGGCTTGAAGGAAAAAAAAAACAAAAACGCACGCATCTAGGTCGCCTTGTGAAACAGCAGGCAAGGCGCCTGCACCTCCAGGTTGGCGTGCTGCACATAACCCAAAGCAAAGCAAAGTAAAGCAAAGTAAAGCCATCGGTATTCGTGCCGAAGTTCACACCACAAGAGATCGCAGGCAAACAGCAGCAAAAACAAACGAAAGGCAGCAGCAAAAACAAACGAAAGGCAGCAGCAGCCGCTCCTTGCGTTAAAAGTAGCAGCACCTGTCCAAAAGATCATCATACACGCTCGCACCATGCACTTCAAAAGGTCCAACGCATGCCGGAAATTCCACATTTCTCACTAGTTGGTGGATCAGCTAAAGTTCGGTTCGGCGAGTCGACCGGCCCTCGGCTAAGTCCGGTTGGACACTCAATTGCATGATTTGTGCTTGGAGTACGGGGCGCCGCTCGGAGAAACTCGCCACAGTGCTCGTGGACGCGGCGCTTGAGAAGGAAGGAGCGGACTATTTACTGGACAAAGCGTGTGGACTTACCTTCGTACCGTCGTACCGTCGTCCCGTCGTCCCGTCCCGTGGTTTAGCTACTTCCAAAAGAAAAGTGCTCACATGCTGCTGCGCTGAAACAACTTCAACGACATTCCCAGGAAAAAAGAAAAGGTGAAAAATAAAGCAAGTCGTCGCGTGGTGTAACTTGGCAGCTCCCGGGTGAGGAGCATTCGCTTCGGCCACTATCTCCTGCTCTTGTGAACGTCAAGCCAACTCCGCTGAGCGAGACGAGTGTGTGGAATTGGAATTGGGATGAGGAAGAAGCATCCTCCTCTTCCTCCTCCCCGAGCTGGAGCGCCCCCGCGCGTCTGTCAAGGTGCCTTCAGGCGGCGTCGCCACTGGTCGGCCATCTTGGAACAGAAAACGCCTCTGTTGCGCTGCGCTCTAGTCGCCGGTGAGTAGGGTGATTTACTCCATTCAAATACTCGTAACTTGCCGAACTCTTGATAGTTTTACAAACGAATTGGTTTAATGCAAAGCTTAATGACATTCAGGCTGAATGTTTAACTCGTAATGTTTGAATTTGAAAGCACTTTGCAAAAAGAGATTTATAAATGTGTTTTTTTCTTTTTTCTTTTCAGTGCCGCTTTGGCCTGGCTGCTTCTGTCAAAGCCACTTAAGCGTGCTGCGGCCCCCGCTGCTAATTGAGCCTTTCTTTGCACACAGAGGAGCCTTTGTTGTCGGAGAATTAGCGCGAGGAGAAATCTTGCTTCCTAACGCTTCCATGTTGCTGGGAAGGCAGAGAAGAAGAACACACGCATGTGTTCAGGGAACAAGGTATGGAGTAAGCCCCTTTGCTCCATGATCAGACAGAGTTCAAAGGGTCAACATCAGGATCCGAGTCAAGAATTGACCTAACCCTGACCTCGCAAAACCCCAATCTAACCTGTTCCAAGTGCAAATGAGAGGTATGGAAAGCTGCTGGCCCTGAGGGCAGTTCCTTTACTCGCGGCTGCCTTTGTCTGAAAAAGACTTCCAACACCTCATTAGAACACTGCCCACAGCAGGGGTGTGTGTGTGTGTGTGTCTGTGTGTGTGTGTGTGTGTGTGTGTGTCGTTGTGTGTGCAGTGTGCACAAGGTGTCACTTATGAATGATTCATGAGCATGTAAATGAGATGGATGCAGGCACGCACACCTCAATTTGCGTGTGTGTTGGAAAGCCAGTGGACGCGGTGATAGAATCCATCATGGAAATGGAGTAAATGAAATGGTAATAATGGTCATAATATGAGAAATGAAGCTGCATTTAAATGGGATTACCGTGCTTCTAGCGTGGCAATAATGTACAATGCTTTGAATAAATACTCGGCAACACATTAGACTGAGGCTAAATGCGATTAATGTTAGGGAAGTATTATTGCATGCATTATTATTCATATTTATGCTTTCTCAGGCTGCAATACTAGTGGAGCTCAAACAATCAGAGACAAATTATAAAGGTGATGGCACATCGCGTTAAACTTGACACGAAATAAAACCTGCTTCAAATATTAACAAGTGCAATGTCTAAACACACGGAATTTTGAAATATTCCAAACAGACCAACACCAAATGTTGGTCAATGGCGCCCTCTAGCGGAGAGTAGAATACATTATTATCCCAAAATGATGCATTTGTCGCCCTCCAGTGGCTCAATGACCGCATAGCTCCAGCTCGTTATTTGTTTATAACAGGAGCGGGGGAAAGGTCAATTTTGAGGTCATTGCAGCATGGACAAAAAAAACATAAGTGCGTGTGTGTGTGTGTATTGTGTGCTGTGTGTGTATGTTGCTGGGGATGTCCACCACTTCCTGCGCAAGGGCAATTGGTCAGGCAGGCCTCAACTTTTCTCACACTGCCGACTTCAACTAAATACGCACGCACGACAAATAAAGAAGATTAAAATTAATAGAAGAACTCATTCTTAATGTATTTTTAAATAATACTGAGGATGTGAATTAAATTTGTATGCAGTGTGTACGTGTGTAAACAGAAGAAGAGGAGTGGGTGAGTGAGTGAGTGGGAGTACTATTTGTCACACCCAAGGGAGATGATCAAATTGTGTGTGCACACACACACACACACAGCCTCCCAAAATGGCTGGGGGCAGTTGAGAGTATTCTTAATCCCGTGCGGGTGTTTTCCAGTGTCTTTATCCTCCTGGATATGATGTTTCCATGGCAACAACATGAAAGTGGTAATCGGTTTATGATGCTTACATATTCAATAGTATAAAAGGACTACATTTAAGACTATGCATAATACTCCACTACTATATGTCTACATTATATCATGTATTGTATGATGCAGGATATCTCTTTTCACTTAAGTGCTGTTTATTCTTTTGTTTTACAGCGCCCCCGTCCTGCAGTGGCTTGTACGACACATTAGCGCCGTAATTTGCAGTATTTTCACATTGGTTGCGTAGAAATATGCAATAAAAAAAAAAGGGAAACGTTACTGATGTTTTTGCGTCCATTTTTTTATGAATATGAGATTATTGTGGATTCTGATGCACCTGAACGCAATTGATGGCTATTTCCGGTGTTCATCATCACCTTAAAGACGTCGGAATTCCCCATTGGCAGTACTGCATCAAGTTTGAGGTGCCAAAAGCTGCTTCTGAGCCCGGGTGAGTGTCCCCCCGTGTATGTCCCACCTCTGCTTCTCATGACGACAGTCGGAAAATGCACCTTGTGTGCAAATTGCTCCATACCAAACTTCATTGACCAAACGATCGATATAAGAGTCATGTCGTCATTACGGGATAATGCATTTCTCGATAGACGCCCCCAAAAAATATTTTTGTCATTAGAAGGTTTATATATCATCGGCATTAAAATTGGACTTTTGTAAACATGCTTATGCGCAAAATGTGGATTGAATGTAGGAGGATCTCCTTGTGTTAGGTGGACGAAAGTGAGTGATGCTAACGAGCGGGACAATTTAAAATGTGAACACGTTGGAGCTTTCCTCTCGTTGAACGTTCTCCTCGAGCATGCCGAATACAACCTTTATTCCAACAGATACAATATTTGCTGTAGTGTATGCGCGCGGCCGTATAATTATTTGTAAACGCAAGCGTCATCAAATCGATCCATTTCAGAATGGAGTTTGGACTGTGTCCAGCTATAACGCTCATTTAAGCCAAATTCCACGATGGTGTCACAGATGTGCAAATGAAATACTACAATAAATGGCATCGTTGGGGTTTCTGCTCTAGATTTCTCAATCGTATTAATATTTATGAATTTGTGATTTTCCCAAATGGACCAATTAACATTTGTTGAGCTGCCAACAAGAGAGCGATCTTCCTTTAAATTATATTTGCATTAGAAGCGCAACACAACCCTCTCCCCTCCCCTCCCAGTCGTAAAGTTTTGGAAATCTGATCGTCGACGTCGCGTCAAGGTAGCAGGAGTTAAACCCAATTTAAGTGGAAGTTAAAAAAGCGCTGCCTTCATATTAAAGTGGCCGTCAGTGACGCACTTCTGAGGGGTCAGACGTCACTTTTATCGCGCACACGCACAACTCAAGTGCACATTTTAGATTGATGTGTGAGAAAGTTCAATTTGAGCTTGCCAGCGCAAAAAATATCAAGTTTGGGAGAGCGTTTTTGTTATGCAGGCAGAAAGTAAAAAGTACATTTTATTTTGAAAATGACCGGAGGTAGTGTGTGTGCATTCCATCGAAGAAACGCGCGTCAGAATGCCGAGCAGCTGATCCAGGCGCGCGTCTAAAAATAATCAACTTTATTCTCCCCGGTCAGCTCACACCACCACATCTTTTTCTCTTTATTTTTTTTTCTTCCCCCCCCAGCCTCAATCTTATTTTCATTTGTCCTCCAGCAGGAATGAAAATTTGTCCGTAAGGATTGCGGGACTTCTGTCATCTTGTTGAGGTAAACCTTGGACTTTTCATGTCCACTTTTCTCACTGGCAAAAAAGTTAAGAAGACTCTACCCTCGTAAGCTGCGTGCGCGGGTTATCATTGACGTATTCACGCAACAATGACATCATTGTCAACATGACGTCACCAGCGACCAATTAAACGAGTTGGACTATGTTTGGCACATATGAAGTGTGCGTAGATATTTGAGTCCGAGATGGAGGAGGGTGTCAAGTGTCTTTAACGCTCACAAAAATTCGGCGGTGCACTTTGAAACAACTCTAGTTTTCATTTGATTGGATTCTGACACATTTGTGTATTATGAGTGGGAGGTTGAATGCTCAAATGTTCCCAAACGAAGAATAGCCGGAGAGCACTGCTAAGTGGCAGCCATGTTTGTTTGGCCCCTTGTCAGCTCGCCCTTTCTTCTGAACGTTGCGATTGTCAGACGGTGGCAAAGAAGCGCGGCCATGGGCTTGTCGTTTTGCGGCGAGAACGAGAGCAGCTACAGCGTGGAAAAGGGCGTGCTGAACAACTGGTGCTTCCTGGATGCCCTCAACCTGGTGCCTCACGTCTTCCTGCTCTTCATCACCTTCCCCATCCTCTTCATTGGTGAGTACACGCAACATCCGCACACCCAAGACGTGATCACTCGTCACGTGTGTGTGTGTGTGTGTGTGTGTGTGTGTTTGTCAGGATGGGGCAGTCAGAGCTCCAAGGTGCAAATCCATCACAACACGTGGCTGCACTTCCCGGGACACAACCTGCGATGGATCCTCACCTTCTCGCTGCTCTTTGTTCACGTCTGCGAGTTTGCCGAGGGCGTATCCGACAAGTGAGTTGACTCTCCGTCCCCCCGACGCCGGATGATGCTGTTGTTGTGTTTGCGCCTCACTGTAGGATGATGGACACCACCCACCTGCACCTCTTCATGCCAGCCTTCATGGGATTTGTGGCGGCCACCACGTCGGTGGTGTACTACCACAACATTGAGACCTCCAACTTCCCCAAACTTCTCCTGGGTGAGATTTGCATTACAATGATATCAATAGTTGAACCCGCACGCGAATACAAGACGTTTGCTGCTGCCATCTAGCGGCGGGGCTCCAAAGCGCACTCCGATTGTCGTCCACAGTGCTATTCATCTACTGGGTGCTGGCCTTCATCACCAAATCCATGAAGCTGTGGAAGTTTGCCAAGGAAAAGATGGACATCCACCAGCTGAGAGTCTGCATCACGGCGCTGCTGGTGCTGCTCTACGGCCTGCTCATGGCCGTCGAGGTCAACGTGATCAGGATCAGGGTAGACCAAATGACGGAAGGTGCGGTCGGGTAAAGTGCGAGACGGCTGATTTTGATGTGCTCCCGGCAGAAGTACGTCTTCTTCGCCAACCCTCAGAAGGTGAAGCCCCCCGAAGACTTGCAGGATCTGGGGGTCCGCTTCCTGCAGCCCTTCGTCAACTTGCTCTCAAAGGTGAGAGGACACGCCGAGAGCCCTTTGCACGCTGAGCTCAAGCTCCGCCTCCGTCGCTAGGCGACCTATTGGTGGATGAACCCCCTGATCATGGGGGCCCACAAGAGACCCATCGAGCTGAAGAAGATCGGCAAACTGCCCATCGCCATGCGAGCTCTCACCAACTACCTGCAACTTAAAGACGCCTACGAGGACCAGAGGGTGAGTTCCAATCAAAGAACGCCTGTGCTAACATCGGTGAGCCGGTCTATGGCGTTTTGCATTATCGTAAGTTAGCATGAAGCTAGCAGATGGTCAGCTCCACGTCTTCCGCAGACGGCCGAGAACCCGGAGCGGGCGCCGTCCATCTGGCGCTCCATGTATCGGGCGTTCGGGCGACCCATCTTGCTCAGCAGCACCTTCCGCTACCTGGCCGACCTGCTGGGCTTCGCCGGCCCGCTCTGCATCTCGGGCATCGTCATGAACCTCACGCTGGAGGGAGACGCCGGCTCCACTTCCGACAAAAAGGTGAGTGAGGCGCCTGCTTCCATCGAGCCGAGTTGTACTTAGCGTGTCCGGCGGGTGGCGCTACGTTTCGTCATCCAAAGCCCGCCGCGGCATTTTGGCGCCGACGAAACCCGTTTGGTCGCAAAGGGTTCCGATCCCCAAAGAGTGATTCGCTAAAGGTGGAAAAATCTCAATGTTGTCATATTTTTGTAAAGGTGACGCCGTTTTTGTGCTCGTTTTCACACTGGAATAATTCCGCAGCCGTCGGCCAAGACAAATCACTTAGCGTGTTGACACGACTTGATCTGATTATGGAAATTTCGCGTTAAAGATGGGTCGTTGGGTGGTCCCGCCGCCGTCCAGTCAATGACTCACTGGGTGTGATCACAAGACTCTCTGGGAAATATTTTACCCTTGCTTGTGTTGGGAGCGGTGGCCTAGCGGGTCACTCGTCCGCCTCGCAGCTCTGAGGTCTGTTGACGAGCACCCGCCGAGCGGTCGCTTGTTGTCACAGCTGAACGGCAGATGTCCGACGGCCGCCGTCGTTTGGATTGAGACACACCATTAGGTACAGCTAGCTACGTGTGTGTGTGTGTGTGTGTGTAGGAGAACCACCCCATGCTGTTCACCGAGCTGCTCCAGAACACGTCGGTTCTCGCCGTCCTGCTCTTCCTGGCGCTGGTGCTGCAGAGGACCTTCCTGCAGGCGTCCTACTACGTCACCATCGAAACCGGCATCAACCTGCGCGGAGCCCTGCTGGTGAGTTGTTTGCGGGGTGCCGCACGGCTCACTGCTCAGCCCCTTTATGTTCTTCCTCCACCCAGGCCATGATTTACAACAAGATCCTGCGTCTGTCCACGTCGAACATGTCCATGGGCGAGATGACGCTAGGCCAGATCAACAACCTGGTTGCCATAGAGACCAATCAGCTGATGTGGTTTCTCTTCCTATGTCCCAATCTGTGGGCCATGCCTGTGCAGGTATCATCACCGAGTCTGCCATTTTGGTTTGAAGCAACCGCTATGAGCATTGTTTTTTTTTTGTTTTTTTTTTTTTTTGTTCCACCAGATCGTGATGGGAGTCATTCTTCTTTACTACCTGCTTGGCTGGAGTGCCTTAGTGGGCGCGTCCGTCATTGTTCTTCTGGCTCCGGTTCAGTACCTCATTGCCACCAAGCTGGCCGACATGCAAAAGAGCACCCTGGTGAGCGTTCTTCTCCCCATTTCCGACGTGGGGACCGGCCGCCAAGAGTTGTGTTTTTGCAGGAGCACTCCACCGACAGGCTGAAGAAGACCTCGGAGATCTTGAAGGGCATCAAGCTGCTGAAGCTCTACGCTTGGGAGAACATCTTCTGCGACAGCGTGGAGGAGACGCGAGGCAAAGAGCTGACCAGCCTCAAGACCTTTGCCTTCTACACTTCCATGTCCAGTGAGAAGACGGTGGAAAAGATGTTGTTGTTGTTGGAATGCCCTTGCTATCATGCTCTTCTGTCCTTGTGCAGTCTTCATGAACGCCGCCATTCCCATCGCCGCCGTCCTGGCGGTAAGCTCCTACCCGCAAACAATCAAACGGATCATGGTGGCCGGAACCTTCTAAATGTCTGAGAACCTCCTCGCAGACCTTCGTCATGCATTACTTCATCACCAACACGGGTCCGAGTCCCGCGGAGGCCTTTGCCACTCTGGCGCTCTTCAACATCCTGGTCACGCCGCTCTTCCTGCTGTCCACCGTCGTCCGCTTCGCCGTCAAGGCGCTCATCAGGTTAGGCCCCTCCCTGGTAGAAATCCCCAAGGAGGCAGAAACTTTTTCATCTTTTGCCGCAGTGTCCAGAAGCTGGGCGAGTTCCTCCAAAGCGACGAGATCGGAGACGACAGCTGGAGGAACGGCGAGGTGTCCGTCCCATCCGAGGCGGCCAAGAAGCACCGTGGAGGGGCGAGTATTCCCCAGCCGCCGCCGCCGCCGAGCTGCTAACTTGCTCACAAGCTAACTTGTCTTTGTCTGGCTGAAGACCAAAGCCATCAACAGGAAGCAGCCTCTCCGCTACCAGATGGACAACTACGAACAGCCGTCCAGGCGGCAGATGAGACCCAGCGAGACGGAAGATGTGGCCGTCAAGGTCAGCACCTTTTTCCTTGGGCAAGGTCTGAGCCGCTTTCATCAAATCTGTGACGTAGCGAAGAACTGGAGCAGATGTTTGTTATCACGACGACGTGACTCCCGAGGAAGCGGCCCGTTCACACGAGAACGTCTTGCCCGGAGAGCGGCCTCACTTAAGGCGACTCTTCCTGTCGCATCCCCGCGGGGCGACGGCCCGCTCATTAGCCCGGCGAGGGAGGGGGGGGATTGGGAACTTGACAGACGTGATGGAGTCTGCCTGGCCGAGGCCCGGACTTTTCCAGCGGCTCGGTCCCGAAGGTATTAACCTGGGTCGAGGTCAACTACACTGGGAAAAGCCCGCTTGGTCTTTGCGCCGCCGCCGTCACTTCCCGTTCTCGCGTTTGACATTTGACGGCCTCGTTAATTTCACGCAGCGCTTCCTTTGTCCTTTATCTGCTCTCACACTCCTCTCCAGAGGCAGCGGGGAGTAGCAAGTCACGTACGTAAAAATTCGGATCAAGTCATGGTCTGAAAAAGCCAGTCGGGTTTCATTTACTCACAAACGACTCAACTTAGCCTTCAACGTGTGTTAGCATGAAGCTAACACATGACGGAAGGCTCTCACGACCCGACATGTTCCAGTGGAGATGGCGCTCGTGGGCCGGTGTCGCGCTGAGAGGGAGTTCTGGAGGGAGGGGGGGAGGGCGCCCTGATAAAATAAACTTAACGGGAACAAATAAACCAAACCGAGTAGAGGAATGTGACCGCCGGGAAGCGGCGCGCCAGATCATCGGACGTTTTGGGCTTAGCTGTTAGCTTAGCCCTCCGTGGCAGAGGGTGACGAAGCTGGAAAAAACCAACAACAACAACAACAGACCATGAGCTTCTTTTCAGGTGAGCAACGGATGCTTCACCTGGGGAAGCAACCTGTCCACGCTGAGCGACATCAACATCCGCATCCCGACAGGTGACATGATCGTCGCTGCCGTTGAATCCGGTGGTGGCAAACGTTGCGCTTTTCAGGTCAGCTGACCATGATCGTGGGCCAGGTGGGCTGCGGGAAGTCGTCGCTGCTGCTCGCCATGCTGGGCGAGATGCAGAGCATCAGCGGCCGCATCCACTGGAGCAAGTAAGTCTGGCCCGAGTGGGGAGCTTTTTTTGCACGTGTCGGCGCTTTTTGCACCAGCTTCTGACTTCCTCACCCTCTCGGCCACCCGATAGCGAGAGGTTCCGCCAGGGGCCGTTCAGGTACTTTCCTTCCTCCAGAACTTGCATGGGCATCTCACTTGATCCGTGCAACTCTTTTTTTTTTTTTTTTTAAGGTAATGAACTGTCACCATGGAAACGTTTCCTCAAAAGCCGCCTTAGACTGCATGTAGCATGTTAGCATGTGTCGTTAGCTCACGCTAAAGTGCTACCTTTGACAGCCACCTGGAAGCGGCGGAGGACGAGGCCGGTGACCACGCCGCAAGGTAGCGGACAGACCTGTGACATCATCCCCCCCCCCCTCCACCCCACCCATCATAGTGTTTTGGCTCCTTGAATCATCATTGCTGGATTTTATTCTATTTTGATCATTTTACATGATTTTTTTACGTGATTATTTGACTTATTTTTGAAGTTGGAGACTGTGTGGATCATTTTGTGCTCCTTCATGATGGCATCCTTAACACTCATGAACCTGAAGCCAACTGGTTTTTGCCAACTTCATGTTCTTGGCGTGGATGTGTGAAAAAGAAAAGGCTCCTTCCTCCCTGGGCGAAGCTTCGTTGTCCTCACTCTTGTTTTTGCTCTGTCCTTAGCAAGAACCGCTACTCGGTGGCCTACGCCACCCAGAAGTCGTGGCTGCTCAACGCCACGGTGGAGGAAAACATCACCTTTGGGAGCCCCTTCAACAAGCAGAGGTGACAAAGGAGACAAAGCGGCCGGCCGGCCGGCGCTGGACCCAAAAGCTTTTTGATTGATTCTGGATTTTGCCACGTCAGGTACAAGGCGGTGATCGACGCCTGCTCTCTCCAGCTGGACATCGACCTGCTGCCCTTCGGAGACCAAACGGAAATCGGGGAACGGGTGAGCCTCCCTCCCTCCCTCCCTCCCTCCGGCTTTGCTTGCACGTTGCCCCGCGTTTGCTTGAGTGATCGCCCGCTTTCCCGCCAGGGCATCAATCTGAGCGGCGGTCAGCGCCAGAGGATCTGCGTGGCTCGAGCGCTCTACCAGAACACCAACATCGTCTTCCTGGTGAGCACCGAGGCGTCCCAAAAATCAAGCGGTGTAATCGCATTAGAGCAATTAGATGGCGTCAGACGGAAGCGACGACCCACCACGTGTTTGTTATCCCGTCGCCGCGGCGACGGCAGCTCCGCTCGATTCCGATCCTCCGTCATGCGGGCGAGGTTAAGCGGTGACGCCGCCGCCTTGGGAAAACGTGCCCGTTGTCATGGCGACAGCTTTCTTCTCCCTAGGATGACCCCTTCTCCGCCCTGGACATCCACCTGAGCGACCACCTGATGCAGGACGGCATCCTCAAGTTCCTGCAGGACGACAAGCGGACCGTGGTTCTCGTCACGCACAAGCTGCAGTACCTCATCCACGCCGACTGGGTCAGTCCGAGTCCGGCCGAGCGAGCGAGCGAGCGAGCGAGCGCGTGGGCCGTCGAGCTAACGGCGCCTGAGCGCAAACTCACCCCTGCTTCAGATCATTGCTATGAAGGACGGCTCCGTGTTGAGGGAAGGAACTCTGAAGGACATCCAGACGCACGACGTGGAGCTCTACGACCACTGGAAGACGCTCATGAACCGGCAGGACCAGGAGCTGGAGAAGGTTAGTCCTTCCCTCCCTTCTTCTCTCTCGGGCCTCTGACGGCTTTGCTCCACGCAGGACATTGAGCAGGACAGCCAAACCACCCTGGAGAGGAAGACTCTCCGCCGAGCTTTCTACTCCCGAGAGACCAAAAACCAGATGGACGACGAGGATGAAGGTAGGTGAGCTTCAGGATTGCCACCATGGCTTTCAATCCACCTTGCCATCCTTTCAGAGGAGGAAGAGGAGGAGGAAGATGAAGACAACCTGTCCACCACCACAAACAGGAGATCCAAGGTCCCGTGGAAGGTGAGATGATTTTGATCCTGAGTTTCATTGGCGGTGGTGACCACGATGACTCGTAATTGTCAGGACTGCTGGTGCTACCTCTCCTCGGGTGGCTTCTTCATGGTCTTCCTCATGATGTCCTCCAAGCTCCTCAAACACTCGGTCATCATGGCCATCGACTACTGGTTGGCCATCTGGACCTCCAACCGCACCAACCAGACCATGGTGGCGAGATCCAACGGGACGTGCCAGGTCCAAGCGGTCGACAAAAGCCCCGCCGACTCAGAGGTCCGCTCGCGCCATCCATGGATGCATTTGCAAGAGATGTTGCGCAATGTCTGAACCGGGCCCGCTTGCAGGACTCCTTCTACCTGACGGTGTTCATAGTTCTTTGCGCGGCCGGGATCGCGCTGTGCCTCATCACCTCGCTCAGCGTGGAGTTCTTGGGGCTCTCTGCGGCCACTAACCTCCACCACAACCTGCTCAACAAGATCATCCACGCTCCTCTCAGGTGGGTCGTTCTTCACAGAGTTCTTCTCTGGCGGGAACTGGATTGTCCGTCTTTCCTCTTACCAGGTTTTTTGACATCACCCCCCTGGGGCAGATCCTCAACAGGTTCTCAGCTGACACAAACATCATCGACCAGGTACGTCTTTGTTGGGCAATGTGGATCCTCGCTGACATCTGGTCTGCTTGTCCTCCAGCACATTCCTCCTACCCTGGAATCCTTGACGCGCTCCAGCTTCCTTTGCTTGTCCGCCATCGGTGTCATTTCCACCATCACGCCTTACTTCATCATCGCCCTGGTGCCCCTGGCCGTGGCCTTCTACTTCATCCAGAAGTACTTCCGGGTGGCCTCCAAGTGAGTGAGAAGCTGCCGGCCGAGGATCCTCAGCAGGTGTCGTGACCAATTTTTCGATCCACCCCCCCGCCAGAGATCTTCAGGACCTTGACGACTCCACGCAACTTCCCCTGCTGTGTCATTTCTCCGAGACGGCTGAAGGTCTCACCACCATCAGAGCCTTTAGGTAACGGCGCCGTCGTGCATCCAGAGGAGCTCGCAACGGACATGATGATTTGTCCTTCAGACACGAGGCCCGCTTCAAGCAACGCATGCTGGAGCTGACCGACACCAACAACACGGCGTACCTCTTCCTCTCGGCCGCCAACCGCTGGCTGGAGGTCCGCACGGTGAGGCTCGCCTTCTTCTGCTGGTGTCGTGATGACCTTGAGAATCATCCGCTGATGTTCTCACCCGGCTTTCAGGACTACCTCGGAGCCGTGATCGTGCTGGCCGCGGCCGGCGCGTCCATCTGGGGTTTGCGTTGCGGCCAACCGTCCGGCGGTCTGGTGGGCTTGGCTCTCACGTACGCCCTGACGGTTGGTTTCGTCGCCGGTTGACAGAAGCTAAAGAACGTCCAAGGAACATCTGCTTGCGTTTCGCTGCAGGTCACCAACTACTTGAATTGGGTGGTGAGGAACCTGGCCGACTTGGAGGTGCAGATGGCGGCCGTCAACAAAGTCAACAGCTTCCTCGGTACCGAGTCTGAGAACTACGAGGGATCCATGGGTGAGTCGGCCGCCGCCGCCATCTTTGGAAGCTCCGAGCAATTTGTGTGTCCCGCAGATTCTTCTCAGATGCCGGAGACGTGGCCCGAGCACGGAGAAATCAAGATCCAAGACCTGTGCGTGCGCTACGACCCCATGCTCAAACCCGTGCTCAAGCACGTCAACGCTTACATCCAGCCGGGTCAGAAGGTCATTATTCCAGATGGAGATGGCCGGCGGTCCGAGTCTCCTTCTCACGCCTCGCTTTTCTGGCCAGGTGGGAATCTGCGGCCGCACTGGAAGCGGCAAGTCCTCGCTCTCCTTGGCCTTCTTCAACATGGTGGACATCTTTGAAGGTGAGTCTCCTCATTCTTTTCTGCTTTTGTGTTGACGTGCGTGTGTTTAAAAGAAAAATGTTCCCGTCTTTCCGAGCTTCCCTTTTTTGGCAAAAGTGGCGCGAAGGCCTGACGGCTGTTGACATTAGCCAAGCCATATGAGATGATTTTGCTTGTGGTGGAGATGTAAACAACTGGCCTTGAATCCATTCTTTTTTCTTTTGAACAATGATCACGGCGTATCGCATTCCTCAACAATTTAATTTCCATTCGATGTCTTCCACTTTTTCCACATTGGAATGTGTGTTGCTTTTTTTGATGGTCTTCTTTTTTTTCTCCTCCAGGAAAGATCGTCATCGACGGGATCGACATCTGCAAACTTCCCTTGCAGACGCTGCGGTCTCGGCTGTCCATCATCCTGCAGGACCCCATTTTGTTTAGTGGCTCCATAAGGTACACACACACACATGGCTGAAGAGACCACTTCCTGTTTACGTTCCAGCCTGGCTGTTTGATTTAAGTTGTAGTCTTTTTTTTTTTTTTTTGGGAGGCAGCTGCAGTGCTTCCAATAAATCTGGCAAGGGCTTTTTTTGGGGAGGTGGATTGTTTTCCCGCTCCTTCACTTTCTATTCTTCGTATCGGAGCACTCGGGTCGGCCAAATATAGCGGACTTATCAAGTGGGCCAATTGCTCCTTTGAGAGGGGCTCTGGAACGGAGCCTTGCGGAACACCGCTCTGCTCCGAAGAAGCTTTTTCTCGCAGCAGGAAGTGGGCCAGAGACCTCATGTGACTTTTTGCCTGGCTGTGTTTGTTTGGACTGTGCGTGCGTGCATGCGTGGGGTGAACGGTCGAGCGTTTCACAGCGCTCACCGCGTGTTTCTGGGCCCTTCTGACGCATTTGTGCAACAAATGTGGGAAATGAATACGGCGTGACCTTCCGCAGGTTCAATCTGGATCCGGAGCGGACGTGCAACGACGAGCGCCTGTGGGAGGCCTTGGAGATCGCGCAGCTGAAGAACATGGTCAAGGCGCTACCGGGAGGACTCGGTAGGTACGGACGCCTTTGCTTTTACCCGGGCCGCCTTCTGATTGGTCGCCCGTCCCCTTTTGCAGATGCGGTGGTGACAGAGGGCGGCGAGAACTTTAGCGTGGGGCAGCGGCAGCTCTTCTGCTTGGCTCGGGCATTTGTGAGGAAGAGCAGCATCCTCATCATGGATGAGGCCACCGCCTCCATCGACATGGCAACGGTGCGTGCGTGCGTGCGCGCGTGATTGCACGTGTGCGCCCAAAAGTTCCTCAGCGCCGGATGGAGAGCAAGCATAAACTTGTGTTTCTGTGCGTTCAGGAGAACATCTTACAGAAAGTTGTGATGACGGCGTTTGCCGACCGCACCGTTGTGACCATCGCAGTGAGTGTTGTGGATTTTGCACGTTTGCTTCCTCCTGCTTGGCCTTTGTGTCCTTTTCCAGCTTCTTGTCATTTCCACTCCAGAAGATTTCAACTTGCTTTTCCTATCCTTTGCCATTCTGTCCTGTTCTGTCCGGGCCGTCCCATCCCGTGCTAACCCTTCAGCACCGCGTCTCTTCCATCCTGGAAGCTGGGCAGGTGCTGGTCTTCTCCTCTGGGATTTTGGTGGAATGTGACTCGGGTCCCAACTTGCTAGCGCAGGAGGAGAGCCTCTTCAGTGTGCTCGTGCGAACACACAAGTAGAACCGGACCGGACCAGCCCGGCCCACGTGGACTCGGCCCCACCCACTCCTATTCTCTTTCCGTTTCTTCTTCTTCTTCTTCTCGCCACCGGGGGCTGGTTCTGGTCCTGGTTCTGCCAGAGACAACCTGGTTAGTAGCAAAGAGTAACATTGCTGGTTGAGTTGCTCAGCGTGTGTCCTGCTCCCCCCTCCCCTCCCCTCCCTCCTCAGCACCGCGTCCACACCATCCTGACGGCCGACCTGGTGATCGTCATGAAGCGCGGGAACATCCTGGAGTACGACAAGCCCGAGACGCTTCTGGAGCAGGAGGACGGCATGTTTGCCTCCTTCGTCAAGGCTGACATGTAGCGGCGGCGAGTGACACTTCTCGATCGCAATGTTTGGGTGCGGCACACGGCCCGACGTTTCACTTTGACTCGGGCACTAAACGTTGAGCCCAAAAACAGAAAGAAAACTTTTTTTTTTTGGTTCTGGTGCGGCAGTAACACATGTTGGGCCGAGCGCATGTTGTTTTATTCACAAGATGACTTCACTTGAGTCTTTTACCTTCTGCATCACGTGTCGCTTTGATTCCTATTCAGCATTCGTACAATGCAACCGAGTCGTGCGCATTAAAGTCCTTTTCTAATCTTTGCAAGCTGATGACTATTTTTGCCAATCGAAACATTTGCTGGCTCCTCCCCCGGGCCTTTTTTATTTGGGAAGGACTTATTTCTGGTGAGCGATATGTTACTAAATAGCGCCACCTGGCGGCTCGACCAATAACCCATTTCCCTCAACTTTTGTCACATTTCAAGTCAAAGGGAGCACTTTAAACGGAAGTTGTTGAGTTTATTTGCGCATCTTTTTGATGGCGTCTTATTGCCTGGGTGGGTGCCTTTGAATTGACACTTCGGGAAAGCAGCGCTACCGGGTCCGGCTTGAGGAGGTCGTAAAGCCGGCCCAGCAGAGGCGGATCCCAACCAGCGCCGAAATGTGCGCACGCGCGCGCGAGGAGCTGAGACGACGTGCGTAAAAGGCGCACAAGAGCAAAGCGAGGCGAGCGAGCGAGCGAGCAAACCAATCATGCTGGCTCGAAAAAGCATTATCCCGGAGGAGTTCGGCTTGCCGGGGCTGGCGTCCCGCATACCCCGCAAGCCGGTGTTCCGCGACCGCATCAACAAGGCGCGCTTCATCGCCAAGAACGGCTCGTGCAACTTGGCGCACAAGAACATCCGCGAGCAGGGCCGCTTCCTGCAGGACGTCTTCACCACGCTGGTGGACCTCAAGTGGCGCTTCACGCTCGTCATCTTCACCACCACCTTCGTCAGCAGCTGGCTACTCTTCGCCATGAGCTGGTGGCTGGTGACGTTCGCGCACGGAGACCTGCACCACGGACGTGTCGACGGCGCGCACTGCGTCACGGGAGTCAAGTAAGTGCTCAGGCTGCAGCTTCAAAACTCGCCTTTTGACGTCAACTCGTGACGCAGGTTTCTGATGACGTTTCCCTCATCGAAGTGACTTTTTCAAGCGAGACTTTTTCTTTCTTTGGTCCCGCCCACGCGGCCTTCTCCCTCCTCCGATTGGTTGCTGGCTAACGTAACAAATGAAATGAGGCCATCTTGAATGGTGGTTTTGTTCCATGAGCACGATGGGACCGATCTCTCTTAGCAGTCACCGTTTACACTTGTGCGTCCTGCCTGTCCCGCCCAGGTCGTTCACGTCGGCCTTCCTGTTCTCCATCGAGGTGCAGGTGACCATCGGTTTCGGCGGCCGCATGATCACCGAGCAGTGTCCCGCCGCCATCACGGTGCTCATCCTGCAGAACATCGTGGGCCTCATCATCAACGCCGTCATGCTGGGTAGGGTCGTCGCCAACGTAGATCGAGCCCCGTGACCTCAACGTGACCCCAACGTGACCCCAACGTGACCCCAACGTGACCCCGCCCGCTTTTTCTCCAGGTTGCATCTTCATGAAGACGGCGCAGTCCAACCGGCGCGCCGAGACGCTCATCTTCAGCCGCCACGCCGTCATCGCCGTGCGCAACAACCGCCTGTGCTTCATGATCCGCATCGGCGACCTGCGCAAGAGCATGATCATCGGCGCCACCGTCCGCCTTCAGGTCGCTCTTTCTATTTGTTGGATTGCTATTGCGATTTTGCCAATCGTGTGGACCTCACATGGTCTGTCCTTCTGCTGCCCCGCCGCACGTTTGCAGGTGGTGAGGAAGACGACCACTCCCGAGGGCGAGGTGATCCCCATCCACCAGATCGACGTCCAGACGGAGAGCGCCACGTCCAGCAACAGCCTCTTCCTGCTCGCCCCGCTCATCATCTGCCACGTCATCGACAAGAATAGGTGGGTCCGCCATCGCCGCCCGCCTTTTTTGCGGCGGCGCGTGCTAGCGTAGCACCTGGGCTCCCGCGCCTCTGCCCGGCAGTCCGCTGTACGACCTGTCGGCCATGGAGCTCCAGTGCAGCGACCTGGAGGTGATTGTCATCCTGGAGGGCGTGGTGGAGACCACCGGCATCACCACGCAAGCCCGCACCTCCTACATCTCCGAGGAGATCCAGTGGGGCCACCGCTTCGTTCCCATCGTCACCGAGGAGGAGGGCGTCTACTCCGTCGACTACTCCAAGTTCGGCAACACAGTGCGGGTTGGTCACGCGGCGGCCATATTTGAGAGGAAAACCGCTTCCAAATAGGCGACGGGTTCTAACTCGCGGAGGAGCTCTCAGTCCAAGTAGAAAGCCAAAGCTTTGATTGTGTGCTACGACGACAGGTGGGCACGCCCCGCTGCAGCGCCCGCGAGCTGGACGAGAAGCCGTCCATCTTGATCCAGACGATGCAGAAGAGCGAGCTGTCACACCAGAACTCCCTGAGGAAGAGGAACTCCATGCGGCGCAACAACTCCATGCGCAAGGGTGCCGGCGGAGGCGGCGGCAGCAGCGGGAGCTTGCGGCGAAACAACTCCGGCATGCTCTCGTCCAAAGTCCAGTTCTTCACGCCGGCCGAGGGCGGTCAGAGCGTGAACGCCGTCACCTGACAGGAGGCCTGGGTCCTGCTGCTTTGCTTTCTGCGTGTGACCTCTGCCCCCCCTGGGACCTCTTCTTCTTTGTCTTGCCCTAACTTCATTGGCAACATTTCCAGAGCTAACACCTGCACCTGCAGATACTGCAAGACTGAGATGAGGGAGTTGCTTCCAGGTTGCCGTGGTTATGCTTCACTCAGAAATGATGCAGAAAAAAAAAGATAGCACTTTTTCATTCTTTTTTCAGGCAAAAGTGTTGCCTTAGTCCTCAAAATGATCACTTTTTATAATAAATCAATTTTTGAGGAGAAAATGTTGCCTTAAAATGGGTCTGATCATGATCACTATTTGTCATAATCAATGTTTGTGCATTAAAAAAACAATGAAATAAATAACCAACCATTTCCCTTTCTGAATATGACACGAATGAACATTGTTTGGCTTTGTGTAGCAAAAATTCATGACATTTTGTCGGTATACTGGTGCTGATAGAAAATGAATGAAAATACGAAAAACAAACTCATAGGGTTGTCGCGCGAGCTTGACGTCACCGATGTGCTACGTCACAGACCCGGAAGTGACAGGGGTTTGTTTTGAACGGGTCAAACATGGCTGCAGCGCTCCGTCGGTTGTTGTGCAGCAACGTGAGCTATGTCACCAGCTCACGTTTGCTGACTGGACGTCGGTACTTCTCAAACAGAACGGAACCACAACCACTGACTGTGCGCAGCCAGGAGAACGGCATTAGGTGACGAACTGGCTTGAAAAAGAACAACACTTCAATGTATTTACAATGCAAACCACAGCAGTCAGCTAGTAAATGAGTTTCAAGGTCTCTCATGAAATCCATTTTGTTCTTATAACATGCTTTCCTTGTTCTGCTGCTTCCTGTTTGTTGTCACTTCATGTCAAAAAGTGAAACATGTGAATTTCTCTACATCTGTAGAAGAATAATACTGAACAATCCCAAAAAAAGGAACGCTCTGTCTCTGTCCATGCTGGAGTCTCTCCGAGAGGACATCTTGACTGATGTGGACAGCCAAGACCTTCGAGTTATCATCATATCAGGTATCCCATGGAAATAATATATACTATAGTTTGCCACTTTCTCAACTTGTGTCACTATTTCTTGCGCGTGTGTTAGCTGAAGGTCCCGTGTTTTCCTCTGGCCACGACTTGAAGGAGCTGACGTCAGCTCGGGGTCGAGAGTATCACACCCGTGTGTTTCGCACGTGCGCGCAGGTTAGCCGTCTGTATTGATTCACTTCTTGAGCGTATTTATTGAGGTGTCTATCGCACGGCCAGGTGATGACTCTGATACAAGACGTGGCCGTCCCCGTCATCGCCATGGTGAACGGCGTGGCCACAGCGGCGGGCTGCCAGCTGGTGGCCAGCTGCGACGTGGCGCTGGCGTCCGACAAATCCACCTTCGCCACCCCGGGCGTCAACGTGGGGCTCTTCTGCTCCACGCCGGCCGTGGCCATCGGCCGAGCCGTGCCCAGGAAGGTGCCGTGCGACACTGCGACGCTGAGGCTATTTATTAGCATCGTTTGTTAACACGAAGCTAGTTTTGTGACTTGTGCCCGGCAGGTTGCCATGGAGATGCTTTTCACGGGCACTCCCATCTCCGCCCACGACGCTTTGCTGCACGGGTTGCTCAGTAAGGTTGTTCCCGAGGAGCGATTGGAAGCGGAGACCATGGCCGTCGCCCGGCGCGTGTGCGGGGCCAGCCGACCCGTGGTGGCCCTCGGCAAGGCCGCCTTCCACAAGTGCGCGCCGTGACGCTTGAATGGCGACGTGGGCACGTTTGCTTTGCTCATCTCACCTCTATTCTGTCTTTTCTCCCCCAAGACAAATGTCTCAAGGACGAGATGCGGCGTACGCCACCGCCTCCAAGGTGATGGTGGACAACCTGGCTTTGAGAGACGGCCAGGAGGGAATACGAGCCTTCATCGAGAAACGCAAGCCGGTGTGGAGCCATCGAGTGGAAAACGTCCACGATTGACGCGCGTTGCTCGGACGGACCTTGTGTGTTTCCGACGGACATCATCAGACCTATTCCTGCGTGCCTTAAAGAGCTGCATTGTGAAGGGACATTTAATTTAATGGTACTTAAATACCCATGTTTAATTTTAAATCTTTTTTTGAATAATTAAGCACGATTTTTGTTTCATGTATAGTGTTTATATTCAAACTGTGCAGATTGTTACAGCATATACAATACAATTAAACACTATGTTTTCGGAGTAAAACGTTTCATTTTTGGTTTTACTGTATTTCATTGTTCGTCATTATGGTTTGGTACTTTTAAAGTCAAGTGGGTTTTTTTTTATCGACAATACACAAAGAAATGATGGGAGTTCGTTCATCCGATTTTCCTTGCGAGTCCATGAAGGCATCAGCGGTGCCTGCGTTTCCCTTGACCGTGCGCATGCGCAGTGCTGCCAGTCTGACCTTCATAGGAGCGAACATGTTGGCGAGGAGCAGCACCTTGGTGTTCTCCCCACAATGGTAACGAAAAGTCGCACTCTGCCACTGTTTTCTCGACCACTTCTGCTGCGTTGTGTCTCCAAGTGCGTCTTGTGCAATAGACGTGAACCGTGTTGGGCCTAACTGAAAGTTATTGAAAGCTAAAGGACGTGCTAACGTGGAGGCCGCGGCTAATGAATGACAGCGGCTAGGCGGCTAATGCTAAATAAGACGGTGACATTGTCGTATTAGTGCTGTTATTTTAAGCCAACACCGAACTGAAGTGTTTTAAGACAAACCACCTCGTATTGCTCAACGATGCGTTAGTCTGCAGCGTTGGCAAAGATGAACAACACACATTTGCGCAAGTGTCCCCCTTTGCTGTCATTTTACAATAAAATCAAAAGTGGATGTATGATTATGCACGATGCAACATTTATAGCGTTTTGCACAAGTTGCATTCATGTGTGTTTGTTTTAACAGTGGGCAGATCAGGAACATGGCCACCTTGAAGGACAGTAAGTTCATGACATCCTGGTCCACTGATGTAAAATTAGATATTGTGCCGCGGCACGTTGTCAACTCAACTAACCGTGTGTCCGATTGCGTCTAGTCACCATCCGGCTGAAGTCCATCAAGAACATCCAGAAGATCACCAAGTCAATGAAAATGGTGGCCGCCGCCAAGTACGCTCGGGCTGAGAGGCAGCTGAAGCCCGCCCGGGTCTACGGCACCGGAGCCCTCTGTACGTGCACTTGGAATTGGTCCCGCCCGGCGCCCTCTTGAAAACAGCCAAAGCTTGACTCCTGCGCTGTGTCCCGCAGCTCTCTACGAGAAGGCCGAGATCAAGGCGCCCGAAGACAAGGCGGCCAAGCACCTGATCATCGGCGTGACGTCGGACCGTGGGCTGTGCGGTGCCATCCACTCGGGCGTGGCCAAGACCATCAAGAATGAGATCGCCAACCTGACGGGCAGTGGCAAGGAGGTGATGGTGGTCAACGTGGGCGACAAACTTCGAGGTCTGCTGCACAGGTACGAGTGCGCGCCGCGCCGGGCCCACACCGTTGCGCCCGCCGCCGTGCAGCTGAAGTGTTTTTGCCTTGTGGTCAGGACTCACGGCAAGCACATCGTGCTCAACTGCAAGGAGGTGGGCCGCAAGCCCCCCACTTTTGGCGACGCCTCCGTCATCGCCGGCGAGCTGCTCAACGCCGGCTACGAGTTTGACCAAGGAGCCGTTGTGTACAATCGCTTCAGGTCTTTGACTTGCCCGTCCTCCTCAAATGTGTCTGCAAGTAGCTTTGTCATTAAAAAGAAATGTTCTCCCCATGCAGGTCTGTCATTTCCTACAAGACGGACCAGAAGCCGCTTTTCTCCAACGACGTGGTCGCAAACGCAGGTAAGGTCTCGGGCCGCCTTTGTCCCCCCCCCCCGCCAAGCTCTGCGATGCTCCAACTCGGGCCGGTCTCCGCAGAGACCATGGGCGTGTACGACGATATCGACGCCGACGTGCTGAGGAGCTACCAGGAGTTTGCCATGGTCAACATCATCTATCTGGCGATGCGGGAGTCATCCACCAGCGAACAGAGCGCCAGGATGACCGCCATGGACAGCGCCAGCAAGAACGCTTGTAAGCCGGACCCACCTTCACCGTTTGGTCGCAAACTTTCTGGACCAGGCATTGATGGGTTCTTCCTGTTGTTTTTTTTTTTTTTTTTCCTCCTCCCCTTTTGATTGACAACGCGCCTCCGCACCCGCTCGTCAGCCGAGATGATCGACAAGCTCACCCTGACCTTCAACCGCACCCGACAGGCCGTCATCACCAAGGAGCTTATCGAGATCATCTCCGGAGCCGCCGCGCTGTAAGTTTTCATCTTCACAGCTTCGTGGCCTTCAAAACCTTCTAACGCTCTGGCACGTTTTGCATCGATCCGCTGCTCTGAATTCAGGAATTGAGCCTTGCAGGAGGTAACCCGGTAGACGTCAACGTGCTTTGACTTAGTTAGCCGCTACGTTAGCCAGCAGTGTGGTTTTGTTGATTTCTTGTGTTTTGGAACGACGGGAATTCTTTCTTGGCAGGTAAGCGACGAGGTGAACCCCGACGGACGTTTCCGAGCGAAGCCGACGTGTCTGGCCACGTTTATGCTTGTGTTTGTAAAATATACGCAGAGAATAAAGACCTTACACCATCCGCTCGACTTGTTGCTTTTTTTCGTGCAATTTCACAGGTCAAATTTGGTTCAAATATATTTGTGAATTAAGAATTAACAGTGACACATGCACATTTGTAAGTATATTTCATACAGTTTCATTCAAACTGAATATTTAGTAATCATTTCCACATTTACTCTAGTTTTCCTTTCATACTTTTTTACTGGCATATTCATGGACTAGCTTGAAATTGTTTACATATATTCTATTGATAAATTTGCCATTTATTTAATTCTAGTTATACGCTAACTTGCAAAAGCACAACACCAATCTTAAATGAGCGTCATCGAGCTTGCTATCAATAGCTCTGTCCGGGTGTTCCTAATGGAGTGTCCACTGAGTTGCAACTCTACATTTTGGCCGCTAGGTTGTGCTGTCGGACAGCAAATGCCCTCACGCTCAAAGACGCCGGAAGTCGGTGAGTGAAAGAGTCCTTGTCACTTTTGTATAGCCACTCAATACGCTTGTTAGGTTTTCATACAAACTCGTATCACAGTGACATTTATTGTGTATTTGTGTGCGCTTATGGCCACGCGTGTTCGTTGTGTGCTCACAATATAACAAAATCGATAACACGGTGGCCTTAGAGGCTCTATTTGGCCTATTGGAAATTTCTGCGTGGTTGCGCAGCACGTTTACATTAAAAAAAAAATAAAAAAAGAAAGAAAGAAAAAGCGCTCCGTTGATGTGGTTTAAAGCAGTCGTGTACATATTCCACGTCACGCCCGTACCTGCTTTTGTTAATCAACTTAACGTATTTCTTTCCAAAGGTAAGCGATTATTTTTTGTATTATGATTTTACTTAATAGCACAAAAAGTCAATATAATGAGTGCTTTGATGTGTTTTTCATTTCGTGGATCGAGTCTCAAAAGCTGACAAGTTCAAGTCTGCTTTGCGGGTGAGTTGAGTCCCACTCTTTTCCTTGTGCATCATTTTTTCCAAATCATGTGATGTTGCGCTTTGTCATCATATATATTGTGTCTTTCCGCCATTTTCTGTTTTGCCATTGGCCCCAATGGTCTTATTGATTGCGCTTTGTTGATGAGCTGGGACCACCTCCATCTTGATGCACACACGTGAATAGAAGCTCAAACAAGCACGAAATGTCTTGCAAATGGTTTTGCGGAATGCAGCCAGGCTGAGAACCAGCGTGCCGTAGTGGACCTCAAACTGGTTGGAAGGGAAAACATTTTGTGTGCATTATGAATTGACTCATTGACAGAATCTTGGCTTTAGTGTGTGTGGGTGTGTGTTGCGCTGCCAGTCAAGTGTCGGGTTGCGCTGGTTGTGGCTCTATGATAGATGCTGGTTGCCCCCCGACCCATGCTGGATGGATGAATGTCACCCAAGCTTTACAGCCACGCTTTGAAGTGTGTGTGCGTGGGGGGGTTCTGTGAGTATGGTCCAGCGTCAGTGTCCCGCTGAGCGTGGTAGCCCCCAACCTCTTCCTGTCCAAACCACACGTGTAACCAAAACCCAGTGTGTGTGTGTGTGTGTACGTGTGTGAAGGCAAATCATAATTGGAGCGCATATTGCTCAATGTTGCTGTACCCTGCTGAAATGTTTGTGATTTGCTGACAAACTCAGTTGTTCCGTTTTTGTAGTCAGACGGCCGCATTCTGCTACCAAGGAACAAAGTGAATTGAGGAGTTTCATTGAGACAAAAGTAGTGCTTTGCCGCCCTCTTTTGTCATCCCATCGCGGCTCCGGCGCTTCCCGCATGTCACTTTCTGATAACCTGCCATCACTTCTCTCCTCTGCGTTGGGAAAAACGGCGAGCATTTCCTTCTGAGCCACGTTCACGTCCGTCCTTCTAGCCGCATGCGATCACATGCTCATAGCTCTCCAAAAAGCGCAATTGCTCTCCAATCCTTTTGGGGGATTGATGCTATGATAGGTGTCGGATACACTGGTGAGGAAAATGAAAATAAAATAAAGAAATGTCTTAAAAATCCCTCTTCTTCTTCTTGGTCGTCGGCGTCTCGCCGCCGCCGCCAGCAGCAGCAGCAGCCGGCGTGTTTGTCGGGCGTGCGGGAGATTAGAGACGCCAATGACAAGCGCGCGCGGCGGCGGCGTCTGATAGCGGATCCGCTCTGAATTACAGATCAGGCCTTTTTTTCAAACGATCTTTTAAATAGTCGCCGCGGGCCGCCACTTCTCATTGTTATGACACTAGTAGCATATTTGGGCGGGAGAACCCGCGCTGGCGCTTATTTAAATGAGACACGCACGCATGCACGCACGCGCACGTGCTGGGAATTAAAAGCAAGTCTTATGAAAAGGACAAAAAAAGAAAGGACAAATTGTAATTAGTTGGATTTTGCTGTGTGGAGTCCATTAAGTGTTTGGAGCGACGAGGCGAGTCTTTGATTGCCTGGCTGGTGTGTCGCGCCTTCGCTCATTTTGATCGCTGAATTAACGCCACATCCCCTCGCAAAAAAAAAAAAGAAGCATTTTTCTTCCCCGAGTGAGCGAGCGAGCGAGCGGCAGCCATGTCAGGAAGGAGGAGGAGGAGGAGGGAGGCCCTGCAGTGGCACCGGCGGGGGCCGGGCGGCGCTGTTGGCCCACTCGTCCGGGTGCTCTTTGTGCTCGTGGTGGAACGCCCCCTACTGGAACCCGCGCTGGGTCGCAGCGAGCAGGCTAATGGTGCCCGTTGTTTGTTTACTTGTCCCCAAAACACACTACGCCAGGGAGCCGGCCGCCACAGAGGAAATACACAAACAAGCTTCCTGTTTGTCTGCCTGCAAATAGCCGCACCCGCACCGCCGCCACGGCAACAGCCGCTAATGCTACGCTAGTCGAAGGAACCCGCAGCGACCTTCGGCTACTTTTGATTCTTTTTCTCTTTTATTTTTCCCTTTTTGTTGACCTTCCTTTCCCATATTCTCACTTCATTTCCTTCGCTGCCCTCCTTTCCTTTCCTTTAGCATCCTTTTGCTAGCCTTTCATTTCCTTTTCTATCCTGCAGATAAGAAGAGTGTGTGTGTGTCCATACCCCCATCCCCTCCCAAAAAAAATTACATACATGATGAAATAAACACACGGGCACGCTAACATTGAGCTGTGTGCAGCAGAGCCGCGGTGTTCCTGGAGGCCCTAGAAAATGAGAAAGAAGAAAAAAAAAAGGGAAAAGCCATTAAATCCGACATTTTTCACCTTGGTTTGCACATTGTCACGGATCAGAGGCGAGAAGAAAATGAGTGGATGGCGGGCGATGAAATGAAAAGAAATGTGTTTTCACATCAGTCAGATGCGCATTTTGATGCTTTGTGTGCTGTGGCCATGGTTGTGCCGGTGACGCACACCTTCAGGCGGCACGTGAACGCGAGCGCTAAGATGGCGACACGCAAAAGCTGCAAAAATGTTTGACCGCGTGTGAACAAGCTCCAATTGAAAGATTCTGCCACGGCGGCGCCCCAGGCTCAACTTTGGTGCTCGTAAATATTCAAGCAACTTTTTCTTCCTGGACTTTTCCCAGCGTTCGTGCAGTCAAGCTAAGATATTCATGGCCTCCACCGAGCGGCATAAAGACGGCCACCTTTGACCTCCCGCATTCAATTAGCCAGCGCGTATTGGCGGAGATGCGGCCGGCCGCATGTCTGCCAGTGGCGTTCGTATGTTTACCCGGCCGTTAGCGAACGTGTGTGTGTGTGAAGACGTGTGCAGCCAAGCTGGACTAAAGGCCCGGCTCAAACGTGGGCTTAAAGCTAACCCGGTCGCAGCGGATGGTGGGACAATCGGCTGCGTGCATGAGATCGGCTTTTGCCATGACGTCACAGAGTTTCAGTCTATTTATGCCCTGTTGTTGTTGCACTGATGTCTGTCAACGTTTGGCGTGAGGCCTTGCTGACTTTCTGACGTATCGCTGCGGCCATCAAACAGCCGCCGCGTTGGGACAAAACGTGTGTTGAAAAGGCCCGGCCGCAAAAGTGATCACAATGATTTGGCTCTGAATGGCTCGTTTCATGCTCAGAAAGAACAAACAAAAACAAATTATGAGTGAAGGTAGGGACCCTGGAAAAGTCCCAAATACACCCAAAATGATACTTGTTGCCTTAATTCAGCTTTAAAATAAATATAAGTGTTCACTTTCAGTAATTTGGCTCTTCACGTGTTTTACTTCATTCTTTAAAGAACTACTTGAGTGCAAATACACACACATCTACAAAGTAAACAAAGGCAAATTAATTATCGTATAGTCTGTTAACTTTAAGCTAACATGTCATTCGAAACGCTCTAGACAGGCTAATGTAAGTTAGCATGGATGCTTCTTTTCGTTAATCACGCTGCGTTGACTTGAGTCGAGCTCAGTGCTGCCCTGGCATGTTGTGGCACAGCGCGGTACTACAAGCGCGCAGATCTAAATTGCCTGTTTAGTGGAACCTCCATTCACGAACTCAATTGGAAACTCAAAAAGTGAATTATTCGCAACACAACTTTATTAACCCTTTGAAATCTTTGTGATAACAGGAACGAATGATGGCCGTCAACATTGGCGTACATGCAGTCAGAAGCGGCTTGCTCTTTTCGCCACCTTTGCGGCGGCGTGTCATTCCCAAAGTTGACGGAGTGTGACGCCACGTAATTGCTTTGCGGAACCTCACGGCGTCGATATGAATAATCTGTCAGCCGAGGTGGAGGTGGAGGCCGCCGTGGCAATCGCTGGTGTGCAGCGGCGGAGACCCCCTCTCCCCCCGCGACGATTGCGCTGCCCATCCGGAAAAAACATATTTGGACTTTCCTTCTTGGCCGCGCACACGCACTTGTTATCTGTGTGTGTCGAGAGGGGGGGGGGGGGGGGGGGGGGCGCATAGTTAGCCTCCTATCTGATGAGTTGTTGGCGGGTGGGCGTGTCCAGAAGTTTCTTTCCGGGAGCAAAGAAAGGGGAAAGGTGGATGAAAGGATGCAGGAAGGAAGGATGGAGGAAATGTAGGAAAAAAGGGAGAGAGGAAGGAAGAGTGCATGTACGGAAAAAGGAGCACAAGATAGCTTTTCGTTTGCTGAAATTCGGTCGGTGAACATTATATGTGCACGCACGCACGCGCGCGTGCGTGTGTTGCTGTAGATCCAGCATGTTTGTTTTGATCAGAGATCTTGTTTGGTTGCCTCATATTTCATCATACCGCTCGCTTATCTGCTTTTGCTGCACACACACACACACACACACACACACACACACACACACACAGAGGCGCGCGCGCTCTTGTATTATTGAATGTAAGAATGTCTGTGCACGCGCACGTGAGACAAGCGAGTGTCCTTTCTTCTTTTGTCCTTCCTGTTTGTTGACACGAGCGCCCCCTCGGGGCTCCGGTTCCCACGCGACCCACGGGAGCGTTTCCCCTCGCGGCCGATTGGGAGGGCGGGCGTCCGTCCGTCCGTCCGTCCGTCTGCCATCCTAATGGCTTCCGACGCGGGGGCGGAAAGCGAATGTAAATAAGGCGATTATGCGTCCTAACGAGGGCCAACCAACCTGTTGACATGATGGCGCTGCTATTTTTAGTCTGCTAATAAGCTTGCGTGGGATTGGCCGCGACGCTGTCATGGGAGTCGCAGCCTGCGGGAAAAACTCGCTCTGGCGCAATCTTCCATCCAGTCTTGGCCTGGCCCAGATGGCTGGAAAATAGACTTTTCATCAATTCATTTTGAATGACATTATATTTTCCCCATCTACAGTGGACTTTTTTATTTTCTTAGGCCTGGCTTGATGTAGAGTTGGTCAAGAGGTTTCACCGGTGTTTAGATTGCGCCGAGTGTAGCAGAAATCTCATCCCCCCCCCCCCATTCTATGCAGATTAAAAGCCGAAATTTGGCACAGCGGGATGGCGGCGGCACAGTGGGAACAGCGAGTAGGGAATTCAGTGCGCGAGCGCTTCCCATTTTCATGGACGACATCAAAAGTCCTGGCTTGTTCTCTTTTGACCGGTGAAGATTACAGGAAGTTGTTCTTTTTGGGGGGGGGGGGGCGCGGGTGAACTTTGCGCGTACCGGCTCACATCTTGTTTTCATGTCAGGGAGGACAGTACTGTAGACCAAACACACGCATACACACTCTCTTGGCCTCCCCTGCGCCTCACCTGTAAGCTTTTACCTGCAGCCCCCCCCCCCCCCCCCCCCGTTTTCCTTCCAAGCCGAGCCCCTCCCTCTCTCCCTCCCGGCCGGCTAGTCTTTCCGATGCCACTCAGCCGTTACGTTCTCAAGGGAAGCGCAGACTTCTGGCGCCGCGCTGTTTGGGCTCGCACACACACACACCGCAAATTAGGTGTATTGTTGCGTCGAGCGGGCAAAAAGTCATCTGGAGGTTTTGTCCTCGCCTGCACATGAGGGCCTCCATCAGCCCCCACACCTCAAATGGTGGCTTTTAAAACGGCACGGCAAAATTTGTTCTTCATTGTAGTGCAATAAAGGCGAGTTTATTTTCTGGGCCGCTTGTAGACGAAGGCACGAATTCCCCTGACTGTCTGCGACCTTGGCCTGAATGCGGCCGGCGTATTTGACTTTTAACAACAGGTCAAAATGGCCGCGCGGGATTATTTTTACAGACTAATTTGAAGCAGTCGGCTTTTTTTCCCAGCGCTTTGCCCCCCCCCCAACTGGAGTAATCCGCTCATCTTGATCAGAGGCAGACGGCGGCATTTGACGGAAAATTAGACAAATAAACGGCAATAACGTTAGCCTGACCTGACCCGACCCCATGACCTCGGTGACACTCTGGCTGGGGTCGTGACCCATCAAGGAGGGGGCGGCAGGCTCGCTGTGTTGCTTGGCCCCTTTAATGCACCAAAGCCTGGCCCATTAGGACACACGACACCGAGCGGCAACACCGCCAGTTGACAAAGCACTCAAATTGTTGCTTCAAACGCTGCCGCATTGACTCCTCAGCTGATACTTTGGTGACCTTTGGCGACCTCAGGCGTCACTAACCTGCCACCCTCGGCAATCGAGTGCCGCAACCGCTCCTGAAATGGGTCGCAACGTGCGCCACCCCGGTGACCGCTTGTGGCTCTCAGGTGCTGCTCGAGTGTCGAGTGAGGTGCTAAAAGTAGCGCTAAGGCGCCATATGCGTACGGTCGATTGCCAGTGCACATCATCGACAGGGTTTTCCCGGCGAAGGAGGACGAGGAAGGGGTGGCACTCCACGAGGGGGGGGCACTTTAATGGCATCCTTCTAATATGCATCCATTTGTGTCCGCATGGACGATTCTTATCAGAAAACGGTTTGCCTTTGAAAAAGTGCCTATGTGTAAACAAGATAAGCCGGCGCTGCCGCAACATGGCATTTTCTTCCCCCCCGTTTGCGTTCTAAGAATCCAAATGTTGGTAGTAAGACACAAGGTGCAACCTGCGCTATTCAAGGGGGCTCGGGGTTGAGCCTTGAGGTCAATAGCGAAGCGCCGAGGGCCAAAACTGCTCATTGTTGAGCAGCCAGGTTCAAGAGCTTTGTCCCAATACTTTTGTCCACAGTGTCCCTTCTTTCCCCCTGTGTGGAATAACATACCTTTTACCCCCCACCCCACATCACCCCCGTCCCATTTCCCCAAGTAGCGATGAGGGCGTCTGATAGCGATTACAAAACCGCACACACACACACACACACACACACACACACACATACGCACACACGGAGCTAAAAGTGTTTTTCCAGGGCCTGGCGCCACCCGCAGCAGCGTAAACAATAAACACATAGGTTGCGTACGTGCCAGTCCACGCGTGTTGTGGCGGCGGCGGCGGCGGCGGCGGAGCAGACCTCCGTCCACGTCATCGTTCATGCTGCTTGTCAACAAAGTTGTTTTGTTTAGCACCTATGGTGTTAAAAAGGCCCCCACGCAACCTCTGGGTCGCCCCGACTTAGCCCGCCAGCTTCTCCGGGCTATCTTGCCATCTGTCTGGCGGCGGCAGCGGCGGCAACCAGGCGCTCGTGTTACACGGCGGACTCGGAGCAAATTGTCTATCGCTTCAAAGCGGCCGGCGATTACGTCCGTGAGTGATTAGGGGGCCGTTAAGAGGCGACCACTTGAGCATTGCCAGTGAACCTGTGAAGGAATGTCGCCCGGGCTCGGTAGCGCGCCGGGGAGAACGCCCCCGGAGATGCACAAATCCCATCAAGGCTGCTCGTGGACCTTTTTTTTTTTTACGCTCCGTCTAGCAGCTCCCAGACGGGAGAGTAGGCCGTAAAGAAAGGACAAAAAGTCAAGCGCCATCCCGCAGGCCCGGAGTTGAACACCCGCCCGCCCGCCCGCCCGCCGGCCGGCCGGCCCCACGTATTGAAAAGTAGCATATTGTCGCTCTTGAAAGTCTTCACGCCCACTTCGGTCAGGCTGTCGACATACAATGAAGAAGCGGCGAGCGGGTGCGTTTGATTCCAAGGCCGTTGGAGCGAGGAGCGCCGAACACGGCGAGCGCTTTATTCGCACGGCGACGTGAGCGAGGAATGAATGGCGCGTAGGCACACACGGGCGGGCGCAGGTGAAGTCGTACATCATTAGCGTCGCTGATGAAGACTATTATTGTGCCAAATTGATTCCGCTTCCGCCGCCGTCATAATGGCTGGCGCAGAAACGCTGATGTAACCATCAACAACGTTTCTCCCCGCCTAGAATGAAAAAGAAAAAAGGAGCCGGGCCTTCCTCAAATGACTTTTTTTTCTTCTTCTTCTGCGACCCGCCTATCATGAAATGTTGCCGATTATCTCCCATATGAAACGCTCAAATTGAATTCTGTCTCTTTTTCATTTAAGGAATAATTGAGTCGACATTTGGGAGCGCTTCAAAGGCGGCGGGGCCTTCGGGCACCCTCGTAAATTACGCTATCAATTCCGGATTGGCCATTAGCTCGGTGTCAAGTGCGCACCAGGTGCCCCTCCTCGTCATCGGCGGCGCCGTCTTCATCCTACTTTCCTCTTTTCTTTGCTTCCCGCGTGGCCCTCTGACACACCAGTCTTGCTGTGTGTGTGTGTGTGTGTATGTGCGTGCGTACATGTGTGAGACATTTTAATGTAACACCATGAAGACTTTTATATGTTTAGCGCAAAACATCCGATGTACGTATGTATGGGTCCATGTTTAACGTGTAAACAAGAACACACACAGATACACACAATCGCTGGACACTAGATTAGGGAAGTGTGTGTGTCATTGGTGGTTTTGTTTCCATCACCTGAATGCGCTGTAATCTGGAGGTGAGGCGTATTGTCTTGGGCTAATGCGAGTGTAAATATGACCCCCCCCCCCCCCCGCCGTTAAGTTATTCATAGAAGTGCTGATTGCAGCCGCTCGTCACAGCTAAATGAGCTGCGCGTTTGTTATTGTGCAGTAATTAGGAGCGCCACGGCGCCGCTCCGAGATGACAGGGTCACTTAAATAGTTTCTCTCCGTCTCTTTCTGGCCCGAATTACGGAAGCTGAGGCGTCGAGCGGAGTGCGAGGCAATCCTTATCTCAGGCAATTAATCGCGGCCGACTCATATTGTGGCACAATTATTCAAAGCTGCCGCACAAGTCGGCCTAAAGTTGCGCGAGTGGGCGTGTCATCCGGACCTACTTTATAGATGAGAGCCGCAAAGCGTCCGCTAGCTCCATGCTAACGTATAATGTGAAAGGTGCTTGACAGGCTAACGGAAAGTAGCGCAGGCCTAGTGGATGCTAATGCACGCTGGTGGATGCTAGGAGACGCGAGCGGACGGATTTTTGAAGGCAACAAGTGGGACGAGACCCTTGAGAAGTTAAATGTCGGGCGGGCGGGATTCAAGAACGCAAACGAGGTTCCCCAAATGAAAATGTCACCGCGTGAAATGGCGCTTTGGTGGGCGGACGGATGACAAATCCGCATTCTTAAATAAAAAGGCGCAGTAATATTCGGGCCGGAGCAAAGCGGCGTGATTAACGATAGCAATTTATCGTATCTGCCGGCCGGCCGGTCGACCGGCCCGGCCGTTGCCGCGACGACGGTTATCATAATTCATATCGTAAATAAGCGCGGCGGCCAATCAGGAGGAGCGAGCGTGTCATCCCAAATAACCTTTGATAACAATTACCATGGAAGGCCTCCAGTCACAATGTTATCTGGCGGCCGTTCTCGCCGTGTCGCCGACAAGGCCATTACCATATAGATTAGACTATTTACAATGCGCACCGCCCGCCACCGCCGCCGCCGTCATCGCCGCCATCGCCGCCATCGCCGGCCTGCCTCAATGGACGCAGGTGGGAGCATCTCTGTCATGTTTTGTGTGATTGGACTTTTTTCTAAATTCAACCTTTGTTTATCCAGGTAAGGCAATCCTATGTGTGAGTGTGCTTACGTGCATGTAGATCACATGTGCGCGCGGACTTCTGCATAAGTGAAAGTGTGTGTGCGTGCGCTCGGTATCTTGGGCTGGCACATTTTGGCGGGCGGACGGCTTTGTGTGTTCCTGGAGGCTTTGGGAAAACCTTCATATTAGCGGCGTGATAAGTGTTGCAGATTAGCCTGGCATATCTTGGCCCAGGTGCTGTTTTTTTTTTTATCTGGTGAGAGGAATCCTCTGATATGCGTCCACACAACCAAGACATTTGGATGAGGACTGAACGCAAAACCCCAGCAAAAAGTTGTAGAAAGGACATGTGTTTTTTTTCTTTAATCCGCTCTAATATCTCCATATTTATGCGCCTTTTTTTGTTTTTGCCGTTCCCCATCTTGTCGGCTGCGGGCGTGGCGGTCCTCCCTGGCGGTGGCCGGCCTGACAGCGTCTTTATTCCAAGGTAGATGGCGTCAAGGCAGATTAAGCGCTCGCCAGCCCACGCGGGATGTTCCCGCCAAAAAGGCATCTCGCAGACTTGTCGTCTTGGAAAAAAGAACAAGGAAATCAGGGGCGTTATCTCTATCGCGCCCGCTAATCTCTCATAGTCCTTCACCTGGTCCTCGTCCTCAGAAAAACTTTGACGTCTTTGCAAAGCTTTTCTGCTTGTCTTTGTGGGCGGAGCCAAAAAAGACTCATTGTCTTTTGCCAGTGCGCTACGTCCTTGCTAGCAAGACTTGATTTCAGATTTTTTTTTTTCTTCTCAATCTGTGCGTCGTCCCATGCAGCCAAGTGAATTCTAAATCTCTTGATCACTTTAATTTTTTGCTAGGCTGCTCTGCAAGGAGGAAAATAAAAAATAAAAAAAAACAGGCCTTATCAGCGACCGGGCCGAGCGCTACGCGAGGACGGAGCTGAATCGGCAAAGATTAGGCGCCGCCTTTGGCTGGCTGGCTGGCTGACTGGCTGGAGTTGCGGCGTGTAAGGGGCTTACCACGCACCTTCCATGAGTTCAGGTGAAAGGACGTGCGCTTTTACATACAAGTGGACAAATCCGTCCATAATACATTTCCCGCCGGACCACAATGCGCCGGCACTATCTGTGCACCTCACGCCCCCCTCCCCCTCCCCCCTCCCTTTCTCCCCCGCCCCGCCTCGCCTCGCCTCACCTCGCTGTGGTCGCATTGGCTATCCAAACAGACGAGAAGAAGGCGACCCAGGCAGATACGCCGTCCAAACAAAGCGTGTTTGCCCACTCGGAGCGTCTTCGCCGACCACTTTGGTGCAGCAAAAGTCACTTTTGGAACTTGGGCAAACTCACCGCTTCGTGTACTGCTAAGCAAAAAAAACATTAGCAATGCTAATCATTGTTTTCCCCCCCCCCCCCCCCCCCCCCCCCCCAGAAAAAGCATCATTTTCCCCACCTTGTAAACGTGCATTTAAATTGAATTTGCTGGTGCAAGCGGAGAGAGACTCTTGTCATATTTGATAGAATCATCATTTGACAGAAAAGCTTTTTTTTTTTTTTTTTCTTCTTCAATCTAAATCTCCCGTTGGTGCCGTGAGTTTATCAGAAAAGACGGTTAAGGTCGCCGCCACGTCTTGTTCTTTATCTGGCAGAGGTGGCGCGCCACGCACTAGGCTAACAAAAGGCTGCCCGTTCTGACTGGAACAATAGCTCAAAGGCCCCCCCAAAAAGTGCAGCCGATGGTTCTTAACATCAATTTGCGACGCTATTAATCAATTTAGAACACCCCCCTCCCCCCCTCCCAACCAGAGCGTCCACTTCCTCTTTTCTGTGAAGGAGAACGAGGAGCTCCTGGTGATCCGGCGCAGGTTAAGTAGACGGGGAGCGGCCTGAAAACACTTAGCTGCTGATTAGCATAAGCTGATAGCGCTATCGTGAGCGGGCCATTGTGGTGACCCTGGAGCACCCCCAGCCACCCCCCGCGAATCCTCCCTCCCACCCACCTCCTCCTGTCCCCCTGTGAGGAGGTCTTATCTGGGATGCACAGAGGCCTCCTGGGGAGGAAGGTGGAAAGGGGGGTGTCATTGGATGTGTCCTCCAATGTTTCATGCCTCCAGAATGATAATAATAATAATCACAATAAACTTTATTCCTGTCAGCTAGACGGCTCGTAAAAAAAGAAGAAATACCATTGGTTGGGATGAATCAGTCGTTGTGGTAACCTTGGCAACAGGACAAGTGCGGCAAAAACAATATTTGTAGGCAGAAACGTCACGTAAAAGTGGAACGAATCGGCTAATTAAAGCATGATAGGAAAAAGGGCAAAGTGTTATTCAGCGTCGTTAGCGCAATGCTAGCAACAAAAAGACAAATGGAGAAAATGCAACAGAACTTTTCTTTTGGTTACAGAAAGACAACTTCTGGAACGCAAAATGACGTCACGTATCCATTTTGCAAGTTGAGTTTGGACTTGCAGCAGGTTTGTGTTTAATGTCATTTCTGTTTTGCAGCAAACGTTCCAGCAAACTCCGAGCAAAGAAAGTAAAGTGGAGCGAGCGGACGGATGGGTGGATGGATGGATGGATAGATGGATGGCGGCGTTTGTTTGCGCACCTGCGCGCGCGGCGTCGGCCTCGTTCCGCCTCCTACGGAAAAAGGCGATGAAAAGCGGCGGCGGCGGCGGCGACAACGGTGACACATTTCTTGAAGGTAAGGCACTTTGTCAAGCGCTTAGCGCGTATAGCACGTTGGCATTATGATGCAAATGATAAGAGCCCAGCGCTCCTCCACTTTTGCCGCCGCCGCCGCCGCCGTACCTCCAGACGCCCGTGATTGTGCGCCTGCCTGCGCCTGCGCCTTCGCCTGCCTGCGCATCCTTTCTGGCCGTCTCCGTTGCATATCGCCTTTGTTTGAGCTGATTGGATCTGCCGCGATCACATGTTTACCCGCCGCCTTATCTCTTTGAGAAACCTCCGTCACGGCTAGCGGAGAGTAACGAGTGGCGCTTTTTTTTTGGCGCGCGCGTGTGTTTTCCTTTTATTTCCGAGACGGGCGCGCACACACGGGCCTTTTGTGTGTATATGCTAATAGGCCGGCTAACACCCTTTTCACACTGTTTGTTTGGCGAAATGATGCAAGTTGCCAGACATCGCTGCTTTTTCTGCTGATGTTGACGTTTTTTTGTGCCTTTCTTTGGCTGGGGGAGGAGGGGGCGGGACGCCAAATCCGCAAAGGTTTTGTCATCAATGCTCGGCTGACAATGGCGACAAAAACATTAAAGGGAGAAAAGATGTGTTTCTGTGTTAAACAATTAGTGCTGCGGCATTAGAGGCGATCAGGCGGGAGACAAAAGCCAGGCGGCACAAAGACACAAACGCACATGCGCCCAGATGGAGCCCGGCCGACGCCGTCCTCCGCCGGGACCGACCGCCGTCCGTCTCTTTCTGGGTCGGTCGGCGTGACGGACGCGCTCGCTCGCTCGGAGATGGCAAAGTCGCCGCGCGCGACCGCCACCTCTTTGGGTTGGGAAGTCATCGAGGACAGTTCCGAAGGAGGAACATTAAAAGCCAAGTTCAACTTTGGCTTGTGTGGCCCAGCTACCCCCGTCCGTCCGTCCATCCATATGTGAGAGACCGGACCCCCCCTCCCGCCACGTGAATGGCTGCAGTGTTTGCACGCCACTTAACCCGCTGACCGGCGGCGGAACGAGCCCCTCGCAGCGGGCCGCTCGGCTCGTGGCCCCCCACCGCCGGCGCGGTGTCCGTTACGGCCCCGGGAGAAGCTTGAACAAAAAAGCTCATGTGCTTGTCATCATATCTGCATTGTCAACTTTTCCTCCTTGATGGACGGATGGCTTTGAAGTCGACGAGTCTTCCGTTCTCCAGCAGAAGCGAAAAGCCCAGAAGCGCCGTGTTTTGCTTTGGCGGTATTTTCTCAGCCAGCCAGCGGAGGTGGCATTGGGGGCAAAGCTCCGTGTTTGGACTCGCCGGCTTGGTCCCGGATGCCGCCTGCCTTCACCTGCATGAGGGAGGACTTGAAAGGCAGGAAGCGTTTGATTCCTTCACCGAAAGAAGCTTCCTTCAAAAGCGCTGAGTGACGCCAGACCACCCCCCCCTTCCCATTTCATTCACACACACGCCTTACCTGTGGCGGCAGGTGTTGCCCCGGTGCCACAATGATGGAGGAGCTTCCTGTAAATACGCCAAGCACCTCCGCTAAGGCCCCTCGTTTGCAGGGAAACCGTCCGAGTGGGTTGAGGAGCTTCAAAAGTAGAGACACACGCTAGGTCTGTACGCTAAAGCGGGCCAGGGCGAACCCGCCGCAAAGAAGCCAATGTTTTATTTCCCATCCCAAGCAGTTAGCATGTTGCTAACGTGGAGGATTTTCATCTTGCAGCTGTTGTTTTGCTTGCAAGGAAGCCGGCCAGCGCCATGGAGCCGTGCAGCCATGCAGCCATGCAGCCGCTCTCGGGGCAGCGGGCTGGAATTGAAATATTTTCTCCGCTCAGGTTGATTTTTCTGTCTTTAACTTGCGTCTGCTTCTACTTCTCTGGCAGCTTTTTTTTTCTTTTACTCTCTGCAATTTTTAAAGCTCCCTGGGGAAATGTCATTCGTGACCAAAGTTAGCAAGGAAGTCAATTTCTTTTTTTGTGTTTTGTAATTTGATGCAAAGTCATCCTCGCCTGCTCGGCTTGTCGCCGGCATCTGAGGGCGCTTGGAACATTGGGACAAGTTTCCGATATTTGAATATTCCCTGCGAGGCTGCGCAATGTGCGGCGCCGAGATAGCCCGTTAGCATCATTAGCCCCGTTAGCTCGCTCGCTCGCCCGGCCGGCCGGGCGTCCTTCGGCTCGTGTTTATCACACGCACGCAGACCGGCGGAGTGCGCCTGCTTTGTGGCAACCCTCCTTACCTGGAAAAAAGAAAAAAAAAAAAACACCCTCAAAGAAAAATAAGAACAACAAAATGCTTTCATCGTCAACTTGTTTTGGATCTTTTTTTTTTTTGCTGCTTCCGACTCTGCCCTGGTTTTTGGTGGTCAGCTGCGTGGCAGAGGACACGCCGCGTGACCTTTGCGGCGGCGGCGCCGCCCACCGGCGCCGCCCCTCCCCCTTGGCCAGAAACATGGAAATGGCTCAGCGCTATCTCTGTCGCCGTGGCAACCATCTGAGTCCCCCATCTCGCGGTGGAGAAATGAGTTCCCGACAGGCTGCGGAGAGGCGCGGATTAAACGTGATCCCGCCGACGGGCTGTCAATCAAAAGTCGCCTTTCTGCAAGAGCACGACAAGCCAGCCGCTCGCTCGCTCGCTCGCCATCCGCAAGTTCTCCTCTGAATCTTGGAAACCAACCAGTCAGTTCGTTCGCACGCCCAAGATGAACCAGGAGGCAATTTTGCCCTGGCCACCTCCCCCTCGGCTCACCTTTGACCTCACTTTCCACCTGCCGTGTGATCGTAAAACCGCGAAGCAACTCGACGACACAAATCTAATTGATGCAAACTCGACAAATCTTGCCTCAGCATGCAGCTTGAAGTTTTGCATATGCAGCAACTTCAGGACTTGATGATGTGTCATCCATCGCCAAGTAAATGGCGCAGCGCATGAAATGTTGTTTGTGTTTGCTGCTGTTGCAAAATCTTGCCTAACGGAAGGCGCCAGTATTAGCCCTATTATTGTCTTTTTTTTTTATTTTATTTATCGACATCAGAGATGAGGATTTTCTCGCCTGCTACTTGGGGCCACCCACTCCTGGATTATCATGGGGGGGTTGTTTGTTTGACATGGACCCCCCCCCCCCCCTTATTTGGACGTGATACCCATCTGATGGTTGCCAGGATACAAAAAGCTGTGAGTCATAATGGAGGAATAAGAGATGAATGTTAAGAGGCTGATGAGTGAAGGTGGGGGTGTTGCATATTTTGGGGGCTTGATGAACGATGCGAACTAAATGATGATCCAAATGGCTGGTGCGAGATGGCAGGTCGATGCAGTTAATTTCAGGTTGAAATTGACACACTAATTACGCGCTGCAAGACTGGCGGGAGAGATTAGACGCCCCCCCCCCTCCTCCTCCTCCTTCCCTTTATCAGATCCCCCCCCCCTCTCTCCCCCCTCTTTTGGCAATTAAAGCCGCTAAAAAGCATTGGTGGGCCCCACGCGGGACGGCCTTGGCAGTGCACGCGCGCGTGGCGTGCAGGCTCATTGTGATGCATTTTTAGATGCAATCAAAACAAGCGCATCGTGTGCACGGCCCAGATAACGATTGCTGCCGCTTCTTCTTGGCAATCATTAGAAAGCCCGCGGGCCCTTTTGGCCACGTCTTTCTTTCCTGCAGACGGCCCTGCTTGCCTGCCTTGCCTGTCTGTCTGTCTGCTTGCTTGCTTGCCTGCATGCGCGCGCCTCCGCGCCTGCGCGCGCTCAACAGAGAAGCGCGGCGTGCGCGCGCCTAATTGTCGCCATCACGTTCACACCGAATTGACAAATAAATACGCTGAAAAACAAAATGGCGAGATTCGGGTTAGAGTCACGCGGAAAATATATGAGCTATTTTTTGAATAAACAAAAGAGGAAGGTGTTGGACACTTATCCCTACCTTCTTGATTTGTATTATGATGATATTTAACATTTCTTAAATGTCTCTACATCATTATCAATGGAATTGCTTTCATTTTTATTTCTGCGTTATCCTGATTCCATAATCATTTTTCTAAATAATATATTTATTGTTAGTAGACGAATTTATACAGACATGTTATTAAATTTCAGTTATTTATTATCTTAATTTAATGTTTATATTGTGTTATTTAATCGTGTTTCATATACTTTAATAATAATAATAATAATAATAATAATAATGATGATAATAGTGAATGTATTAGTCTTTCCCCCAATTATTTCATTTATATGTATTTATCAATTATTGCATGTCATTGAATTCCAATTATTTTAATTTAAGGTATTTATCATAATCTGCATATGTCATTTTATTTGATTGTCTCCATCATTCTTCTATGATAAAATATTTCGTTTTATTTTTGTCGAACGAATTTGTTATTATTTAGTTATTTCCATTAATTCCCAGTCTTTGTTCTACTGCGTGAGTATAGATCATTATTTGTGTTTCATTAATTCGAATAATAATTCATGTCTTGATGGACATGATTTCTGTGTGCGAATAACGCAGCCTCCCCTGAAATTAATCGTTTTTACGAGTCAAGTGTGATGTGCTTTCCTTTAATGCCCCCCCCTCCCTTCCCAAAATAAGCCCTTTATTCATGAAAACTCGTGCGCGCCACTGCGCGTGCTCGCCGGTGTTATTTAGTCATCCGATTTTGCAACCTGCGATGCTTAATTCCGCAAATGAAAAATTAAAACTCAGATTAGAGGCCTCGCGCGTGCAACGAAGGGCGCATGAATGAAAAAGGAGAAAGGAGGAGCCACTTCGTCACTTGACTCCACTTTAGGCTTCATTGACTTTTCTTTTTCGGTCCTGACGTGCACGGAAAAAAGCACGAAACACGCACGCACACTTGTGCGCGTATTTCTCGCCCGATAAAAAACAAAACAATTCAACGTGCATGTCAAATTTGCCCCATGCACGTGCAAAAGCGTTGGCAGTGACGTCACCACCCTCCCCACAGAGATTCGAATCCATCCAAAGGGAACCACTGAAGGCCAAAATGTTAAATCTGGTTTTAAACTATAGAATGAGTCGACTTGAGCTTCTATATGGGGGGGATGTTAACAACACGAAAGCTTTCCACCCCCATCAATTGATGCTTATTATTATTTTATTGTCATTTAAAATTCTTACCTAATTGGCCTATGTTACCCCGAATATTTTTGAAACGCTGCGCAAGCACTCGCAACAATAGAATATGCGCGAAAATGTTATCTTTATAGAATGTCGTGATTTTTTTGGAGGGGGGGAAATGTCCTTTGGTGACGTCATACTGCCCCTCGAAACCCCAAGTTCATTCAAATGGGACATTTGCTCGATTTGGGGGATCCAAAAGCTCACTCAGCAACTCTCCAAATGACTCAACAGTCCGTTGCAAAGCGCTTGCGTCTGCGGCTGTGACGTCACGGGTTTTGTTTGCTTGTTTGCTCCAATCAGCAGTGACACCCCCAGCCTAACCCCGACGTCCCCCATCATCATTTTCACTTTTATTTCGCCTGTCCGCCAAGACGCGCGCGCTTCACTCGCAGGCAGCAAACAGGAAAAAGATTGAGATGGAACACGGAGAACAATTAAATAGAAACAAGTGAAAAATGACAGGAAGGAAAAAAAACTGTTGACGTAAAAAAATTGAAGAATGACAAAATGGTATGGTAAATATCTAAATAAATAACTAAATAACTAAAACTTTCTAAATAACTGATCAAATAAGAAACATGAGTATGAGAAATAGAAATGAAAGGAAAAAGGGATAAATCCAATATTCAAAACAAATGATTAAAATAGGAAAAGGAAAACTGGCAGGAGAGTGGAATGAAAATACGAAATAAAAATAACAATACAAAATAAGCATGGAAATGGGAAAAAATGGATTAAATGTTAAAACGAGGAAGATAAAATAATAAAAGGAAGAAACCGAGGGAAAATGATGTGGATACAAGCAGAAATCGATGCAAAGCAGAAATATCGACGCGCTGAAACCCGGAAGCGCGTGCGTGCCCCCTCTGCTCGCGCACGGACGGGCACGCGCCTCTCTTTCTCTCTCTCGCTCTCTCTCTTTCCTTCTATTCTGTGAGTTGCGCGCGCATCGGCGGGTCACTCGCGCGTCTCATCCGAGCGGAGCAGGTCAGTCAATATTCCGGCAATTCATATTTCACATGCTCATAAAGGCCATGACGTCATGCATCATTCTTTTACTGCCCCCCTCCGCGCGCGCGCACGCACGCACGCACGCGTCGATCCTTTATGGCTCGTCCACTTTTTCAACTCGTGAAATGTTGCAATGTGAAATGATGGCTAATGAATGCTGCGTGTTGTGGAATCGGAGCGAGGTCGCTAATGACGTATGAGGTCGTGACGTGCGGCAAATTGCAACGTGGATGCAAAATTCCAACCTTCTTCCATTTGAGGAATTTGATGCGGGGCTCATTTATTCGTGTAGTTTTGTCTTTATTTTTGTGTTGATTTATTTATGAGTTTATTTGCATTGTTGGCGCTTCCTTACCTGCTCTGGCTGCATGCGTCCATTTTGTGTGAGCTGCTGCGGCTGCTGCATCTTGTCTGCTCTGCTCTGCTCTGCGCGTCCGTTCGTGCACTCTTTGTGCCCTTTTGACAGCGTCAATTAAAAAAAAAAAAAAAAAAACGCCCGCACCCCACGCAGCTTCTTTATGAAACGTCGTTGTGCATCTCGTTTTTGCGCGTGCCCGCGGGTCTGATGTTTTTGTGAAATTGCTGAAAATGAAATGTTTTCTAAATCATTCGAGGGGAAAAAAAAGAAAGCAGTCCCTTGCTTGTTTTTCTTGGATGTCTTGAAATGTTTTTGTCTCTTCGTGTTCACACTCGGCTTTTATTTTATTTTGCATGCTTTCAATTTTCGATTGAACGAGGCTGCGTGCATTTGGAAATAATTTAAATCGCGCGCCAATTCTAAATGACACAATTTGTGCTCCAAAACAAATTGAACATAACGAAATGCGATGTTTAAATGACTAGTGACGTCATTTACATTTGATCTACCTTTTTATTGTTCAATACACAAAAAAAGATCCGAAATATATCGTGCGGGCCGGCGCGCGCGTGTATGTCTTTTCACTTTATTGCCAACGTTTCATCCCATGCTGCCAACGTTGCACTCGAGTCTTAAATTGTTACACACGCAAATGTTAGAAAATGAAGCAAACGTCAGATTAAAACAAAAATAAAACAAGGATGATTACACTCTTAATTTTTTTTTGCTTTGTACAAAACAACCCAACAAATTGTTCCTGGGTCGGTCCAATTTTTAACACAAAGGGTGCAAAATTCATAATATTAACGTGTGCGTGTGTGTTTGTGTGTGATATAATCCAGATTAGTAGTCCGGATTACTACTGCCGCCTTTTCTGATGATGATATTCTGAGCGTTAAATGTGACGTCACGCCCGCAGGGCAACAGTAATGCAAGCGATCAGTCACGTGATTGCTGCTTCATCATATCGGAATATTTTCAGGATTGCCTCTCCCCTCACTTCCGGGACTGATGTGACGTCACGGCTAAATTCTCACAGAGATGCACACACAAAATAACAATTGTGAGTGTGTGTTTCCATTTTCTGTGATGTGTTCATTTGTATTCGTCGTTCGTTTAGACCAATGTAACAATTTAACGGATGAATTCTTTTAAATTTACTGTTGATGTATGGTTGCATTTTGTTTTTTAATTTTTGGGGGAGTATTTTCGTGCAAAATTTTCAAACTATGATAGCATGATTTCAGTCAAAAATAGGATATTTAGAAAAAAATTAAAAACTCATTTGGACTAAATCCTTCTTGTTGACATATTTCCGATCGATGCCACCGTCAGTGACACAACCACGTATTTATTTGTATTTGTTTGCTTGTTGGACACTCGGCGAGGAAGTATTTATTGGAAGGAAACATGTTCACATAAATACGTTTAATTTAAAGGCGAATTTGAAATGTGACATTTGATTCTTTGTCGTCTTAAAGACAAAAACATGATCATTATTTCTTTTTTCAAATTTGAGTGTGAACAACATTTGTCGTAAACGACGGCCACGCCACGTGACTCGCTCCTGTCTTCTTTCTCTGTGTTGTTTTGCGTTTGGGATGCTCAGAAAGCAGATTTGAGGTGGAGGATGGACAAAGAGCACACGGCGCCATTATTTCAATGAAAGGCTGCCAAAATGAAACCTTGGCAAGGAAACTGGACTCATTTTGCAGGATGAGTTTCGCCTCTTTGGTGTGCAGCTGCCTTGCGCGTACTCGCGCGGCCCTGCTTGAACTTGATGGCTCTGCGCGGGCACGCGGGGCCCAGCGGCTTTGAGCAGTCACATGACCGCGAGAGGACGCATCGGCGGGCCAACGCGCATGCGCCATCGCCGCCGTCACCACCGCCACTTGACTTTTACGCACGGGCTGCCTTTTTCCTTGTTGTTTCTCCCGCTCATGTTCATCTCAAATGACACTCCAAAGTCTCCAATTCAATTAGGAGAAGCCCTGCCCACTTTTCTGGGGGCTGCCTCCCCACCCGTGCATGCATGCGCGCGCGGACCCTCCTTAAGTTGCGTCGCGCCGCAGCTGTCTGCTGCACTGAGCCGCCTGGCGCCACCCGGAAAGAATGCCTTCAGTGTAAGAGAGAGAGAGAGAGAGCTGGAGGGAGGGAGGGAGGGAGGGGGGCGGGCACAGAGAAAGAGAGAGAGAGAGAGAGAGCGAGAAAGGGGGGGAGGGAGGGTGGCCCGAGTGGGTGCAACACGCCGCTTGGGTGCGTTCCGGTCACTTTTAGGCACGCGAACCTGTTGAGTGCACGTCACCTCGTCACCTCTTCGTCGGAAGACTCAAACAGTAGCTAAACGAAACGTACTCGTCCGAAAAAAAAATAATCATTATAATTCCAAAACAAAAAGAGCAGCTCGAGACTGCCTCGTTTGCGGCCCACTTGAGGATCTCCCCGCGCGCCTTCTCCATGTTGGACGTATGGCCTCGTTCCGTGCGTGTCGGGCGGGACGTTAACCGCCTCTGTCTATGTGCGCAGGTGGGACGCTTGTGGATTTAAACGGACGCAGGTGCCGGAGACACAAAACGGGATTGTTTGCTTGTTGTTAACGCCGCACCAAGCGAGAACTTTTGCAAAAGAAGGAGGCGAGGGAAGAGAAGCGGCGGCGGCAGCGGCGGCGCCATGGAAGTGAGCGCGGAGCAGCCCCGCTGGATGAGCCACCCGCACCCGGCCGTGCTGAACGAGCAGCACCCCGGCGGGCACCATCCGGGCCTGGGCCACTCCTACATGGACGCGGCGCAGTACCCGCTGGCCGACGATGTGGATGTACTCTTTAATATCGACGCCCAGGGCAATCACGTCTCTCCCTACTACGGCAACTCGGTGCGGGCCGTGCAGAGGTACCCACCGCCACCGCACAGTAAGTACGCGAGCGAGCGAGCGAGCGAGCGCGCACACACACGCACAGCGGCGAGAAAAACGGAAAGTAAAATTCAGCTGCACGAATAATAAATATATTGCCGCTTGGGAAATTGGCTACATTTCGAAACTTGCCCCTTGACAAGCATCGGAGCTGCTCTGGAGGTTGCACAATGTGCACCTCGATTTGTTTTTTACAATGGAAAAAAAATCTCGTGTCTGTTAATTATTTTGGGTGTCAAAGTGAAGTTTTTTGAAGGGAGGAAATCCTTCTAATCGCTCTGCGCACTTATTTATAGTGTTCATTTCAAGCGGACTTAATTGCAGCCTGCTCAAAATTGTATTTTTAAAAGACGTCAACTAAGAAGGCACGTACATGAGACGTCAAATGAAAAGAGGCTCTGTCAAAAATTTAGGAACCTTTACAATATTTGATGAGAGAGCGAAAAAAACTGAAAAAGTTTTCTAGGAATTTTTCTAAATTGTATACATTTTGCACTTCTTGGACCGCCAAGAGAACGTTTTGTTTTCTTCTTGTAACAACTAAAATGAACAACGTGTTTATGATTTTTTTTCAAGTCGCACTTAAAATAAATGATTTGTTTTTGGGCAAAGTTGGTGGTTCGTAACGTATTTGCGCTAGAAAAATCCAAGGAGGTAAGAAAGCAGCATTTCGTGCGTTTATTGAGCCCAGTTTAAAAAAAAATCGATGAGCAACATTTCATGTGTATTGTCACGTTCGTGCTCACTTGACTAGAAAATACGAGGTGCGGCGCGGAATTATTGAGGACAGACAAACGACAAAATACATCAGAATTCGGTGCGCGGAAGACAAAAGGTGGCCTGCCTGCCTGCCTGCCTGCCAGCCAGCCTGCCTGCATGTGCGCCCTCGCGCTGCGCTTTTCTTTGCTGACGGCTGCGTTCTCGTGTCTCCCGCACGCAACCACGCGCGCACGCACGCAGGCAGCCAAGTGTGCCGACCGTCGTTGCTGCACGGCTCGCTGCCGTGGCTGGAGGCCGCGGGCGGCAAAGGCATCGGTGCGCACCACGGCGCGTCCCCGTGGAACCTGAGTCCCTTCCCCAAGAACCCGCTGCACCACCATCACCACCATCACCACCACCACGGCTCCCCGGGCGCCCTCTCCGTCTACCCGCCGACCTCGTCCACCTCCTCGTCATCGTCGTCGTCGTCGTCGCTGTCCGGCGGCCACTCCAGTCCGCACTTGTTCACATTCCCGCCCACCCCGCCAAAGGACGTGTCCCCGGACCCGGGCCTGTCCACGCCGGGTTCGGGCGGGGGCGGCGGCGGCGGCGGCCCGCGCCCGGAGGACAAAGAGTGCGTCAAGTACCAGGTGACGCTGGGCGACAGCATGAAACTGGAGACGGCGCACGGGCGCGGGGTGGCGGCGGCGGCGGCGGCAGCAGCGGCGGCTGCGGCGGCGCTGGGGCCGGGCCCCTCGACGACGGCGGCGGCCCACCACCCCATCGCCACTTACCCACCACCTTATGTCCCCGATTACGGGCCAGGCCTCTTCCCACCAAGTAGCCTGATAGGTGGGTCCTCTTCTACTTATGGTTCCAAAACAAGACCAAAAACAAGGTCGTGTTCAGGTAGGCCTCACATTCCCTCGCTTCTCACTCTTGCTGCATCTCACACAAACGCACGCACGCACGCGCGCGCACGGGTGCACGCCAAACGCAACAATTGCACCAAACGCGTCATCGTCTAAGCAGATCGGCGCCGCATTCATTTGACTTTGGTAATGAGATTAAAATCGGATGGATTAGTCGATGCATATCATTGGGATTATTATTAATGGGGCGGGATCATGTGCATTTAAAGATGTCGTCCTCCTGCTAATAACACTTTTTGTTGCCATGTGTGCAAAAGCGGGCAAATTTGACGTTGATTCGATTGCACAATAATAGAAGCGAAAAAGAGAGATTGGCTAAAGTGTTAAATTAACGACGTCAGCGCGCGCGCGCGCCCTAAAGCTTTCGCTTCACGTGCACACGCTGGATCCCATTTTAATTCATGCTGCGAAGCGACAATTCTATTTTTACACAGATTAATATTTCACTACGCGTTCGAGGAGTTGCGCGTATTTTTCCGATGTGACCAAAAAAAAAAAAAAAAATCAAGTGCAATTTAGTGCCGCTGCTTTTCACAGAAGTGCTGTGCTGCATGTCCTGTTTGCCTTTTGAGATCAAGTGTTGTTGCGCGCGCAATTGACCCGTGGCGTTTGTGTGCGTGTGTGTGTTTTTTTTTTTTTTTTTTTGTGGGTCCCGCACGCGTGCGCGCAGAGGGCCGGGAGTGCGTGAACTGCGGCGCCACGTCGACCCCGTTATGGCGGCGGGACGGTACGGGCCACTATCTGTGTAACGCCTGCGGCCTGTACCACAAGATGAACGGCCAGAACCGGCCCCTCATCAAGCCCAAGCGGCGGCTGGTACGTGCACGCGCCACCAAGGCCCCTCTTGATGACATCTGCGTCTCTCTCTCCCTCTCTCTCTCCCTCTCTTCCTCTCTGTCTGTCTCTGTCTGTTTCCCTCTCCAGGAAGAAGTAGGCCTATTAGCTGCAGGAAATTGACTCGACAAGTGCAGGTCTCTGCTTTAAGATCCTAAAAAAACTGCACTGTTATTATTATTATTATTATTATTATTATTATCACCGTGATGATTTGGGACCCAAAAAAAAAATCAAGCAACGGCCGCTACAGTCATGTCGTTGGTCCTTCTTGCCACTGTCGTGCAGGCCTGCATTCTAAATCAAATGTTTGAATATTAGGGGTGTCCAAACGTTATAATACAGTGCAAAAAGATTACATGAAGAAATGAAAAAGAGCGCAGGGGAAAAAAGTCAAAGGCAATATTGTCAAGTGCAGCTCAACTGGCGTTTTGACAATCGGCCTTTGTTGTGAACATAAGAGCACTGGAAGAATTCAGAAAGAGAAAAAAAAAAAATCATTTTTGGCCACACGGAAAGGAAATCATCCAAACCAAAAATGTCTCGCATGACAATTTGCTTCTCAACAATTTCAATCATTCAAATAATATTTACATTTACAAATAAATTCCACCCTAGTTTCAGAGCATGTCGACAAAAGGTCACGACGCCTGGATTTGTAGCTCACAGCCTGGTCCATTTTCCAGGCTAAATTTTGGGCCGCTTGACGTCGACGTTGGACACCCTCGATTTGAGTTTATAGCTTCGAGGCCCCCACCCCCCCCTACATGTATATGTCTACATTAGGTAGCTAGCGCCCAAGAGCAGGAAAAGTGTGCAGGATGTGAGATAAGAGTTGTGCAAGCTGGAACTGCTGCGCCTGTTTTCCGAGCGGTTCTGCTAAAAAAAAAAAAAGTGGGTTGGCCGCATTTGGATGCAAAAGGAGAAGACGCGGCGCGGGCCTTCGCGCTCGCTCACCTGACTGCCGATCGATTATTTTTAGAGGGGGAGTGCAGAGATTAGAACATCAATGTCAAGGAGCTAAATCCATCCACATGCACCTCACTAAAATAAGCACTTGCATCCAAATGTGACCCCCACCTTTTTTTTTTTTTTTTTGGAGGAGGACATTTAATCAGATTGACTGGCTGCAGCGTGTCAAGGCTGCGCTTTTATCTCCACTTTTAGGAAATGCTTCTTCTGTACTTGTGCTACTTTTAGCCCCCTCCCCTCCCCTCCCCTCCCTGCCAAGCGGCGCGCTTCCATCTGCTCCTGTTTGCGTGTTCCCTCCCCATTCCTCCCCCTGTCTTGGTTTCAAACGTCGGGCCGGGCCTGGGGGGGGGATGGAAACATGTTTCGATGTCGACGTGCCCACTCACGGTGGCCTGTGTGTGTGTGTGTGTGTGTTTGCGCCCGCATGCGTGCAGTCGGCGGCCAGGCGCGCGGGTACGTCGTGCGCCAACTGCCAGACGACCACCACCACGTTGTGGAGGCGCAACGCCAACGGCGACCCCGTCTGCAACGCCTGCGGACTCTACTTCAAGCTGCACAATGTAAGTTCACCCAAAACAAAATGCACGTTGGCTCTGGCCGCAAAGTTAACACCCAGGAGTCACCTTCCTCCCGTCCCCCATCTTTGTTTTCCCCTCACGTCCCCGAGCGCTAATTGTCCCTGCAGAGCTGCGGCTGATAAAGTGAATTAATGATTTTATTGGCAGCCGCCGTAAATCCCAGCGCTTGCAAATATTAAAGAAGGCGCTTAATTAAAATCCCATTAATTTTTTCCCTTCCCTCTATCTGACCGGCATATTATTCCCTCGTCATCTCCGCACATCCCCCGGGGAGTCGCTGGCCGCAAAAAGCCGTCAATTTCCATCAAATCGGGCGACAATCATAATCATGAAGTGCCAACCAGGTGCCGCTAAATCGTTTGCTCGTGGGAAGAATTCACTCAATGGTGAAATGCTATCATCTCATGTGAAACGCCATTGACTGGCTAACGGCAATTAGCATTGATTGGAATTGTTAACAGCTGCATTAACGTCAGTTGCGTATCGGTCATCTGGCATCGCCTGGCGACCAGTCGATTCTTTTTTTGGGAGGGGGGGTAATTTCTCGCTAAGAAGTTAACCGGGTCGACCGATTGGATGCCGTCCAAGAGCTGAGGTCCGGTCCACCGGGGAAGCAGAAATAAGTCATTCAAACCCGAGTCACGTGTCAGCCTGTGAAAGCACATCATGGTTGCGGCGGTAGTGGGGGATGGGGGGGGGTTGGCGAGGGGGCACGGCAGTAATCACGGCGACCGCTCCGCTTTCGGAGTCAGCGAAAAAATATTTCTGGCGGCCGACGCCAGAGCCAGAAAGAAATCCCTGCTCCCATTTCCCCGGGAAGAAGAAACGCTCGGAAAAGATCAGGGAGCCAGTCGGCCTCATCCGCAGACCCCCCCCCCATCCGTAATCCTGCCCACAGCCCAAATTCCATCATCTCGTTTCTTGCCGGCTAAACTGCAGAATGGCAGCCGGGACGAGAAAGCCACGCGGTCGAGGAGGACTTGGCCCGTGGTGGCGGCGGCTGCCAGGCAGCCCCCCCCCGACGCAACCCCATCCCTCGTTTCTTTCCTCCTGGCACCAACCAGACACTCCATTGGAAAAAGCAAGCTACTCGGGAAAGCCATTGGAGCATTTCTTTGATTTTCAGCGCACACACGAGAACGTTTCTTTTTTTCTCTTCATGCTAACGTGATGGCCGCCATCATACTAACCTGCCCTCCTTTTGTCTGGTGTGTGGAGAGCAGATCAACCGACCTCTGACCATGAAGAAGGAAGGCATCCAGACGCGCAACCGCAAGATGTCCAGCAAGTCCAAGAAGAGCAAAAAATCCCTGCAGGACGGCGGCATGGACGACTTCTCCAAGAGCCTGATGGACAAGAGCAGCTCCTTCAGCCCGGCCGCCCTGTCCCGCCACATGTCCTCCTTCCCGCCCTTCTCGCACTCGGGCCACATGCTCAGCACCCCCACGCCCATGCACCCCTCCTTCGCCCCCCACCACCCGTCCAGCATGGTGACGGCCATGGGCTAGGGCCGGCTCAAAGGCGGCCGGCGCCCGCCCGGACGCTTCCGTCCCAAAGGCTTCTTCACTTCCCGAGAGAAGGTCTGGCAACAGTTTGCCGTGAAGAAGCCTTTTGGACTAAAGCGGAAAGAGCCAAGAAGAAGAAGAAGAAGAATCCGGCGTGACCCGGATGACTGACGAGCTCCGCAGACGTCTTGGCTTGCTTGATTTTATTTTTGTAAAATCAAAGGCGGAAGCTGACTCCGACCCTCCTCGGATAAGGATCTCTCCAATTGTGTACAAAATCCAAAAAGCTGACTGAAAAGACTTCCTGGCTGGTCTCGCACCTGTTTGACAGGACCTTTGTACAAATTGTATGAAATACATCTAACGAGAGGAAAAAACAAAACAAAAAACAAGATGGGACACTCGAAGAAGGCTACGAAGAGGCGACGGCGTGTAAAGACAACGTGAACGCTTTTGCTTTTATTTTTGGATGTGCTTTAAGTCTCGGCCTGTTGGTTTGTGTTGACACGCGCGCACACACACACACGCACACACACACACACGCACGCACACACACACATGCACGCACACAACCTGACAGATGATGATATGCATTGTGAAAAAAAAAGTTCCTGTATTTGTTATTTGTATGTAAAAAAAAAAAAAAAATCAGAGTACCAAAAATACGAAAGAAACAAAGATGTAGAATTATTTCTTTATGTTATGCAGACTGAATGGTTGTAAAAATGGAATAATAATAATAATCACTCGTGTAAAATATGGCTGCTTTTTTGGGGGTTGCTTTTTGTTTGGTACAGCCCACCTTAGCGAGTTGCCCTCTCCCCCTCCCCTTTGCTCCCCCCCTCCCCTTCTTTCCAAATAATAAAACTAGTTTAATCTCTGTTGACATGTTAGCCTTGTGATCCCGAGCCGTCCTTTTTTTGGGTGACGGGAAAAAGCTCCACGGGAAGTGCGCGTGTAAACACTCGCAAATCAAACAACCGCCGGCCGGCCGGGTGGGCGCGCTCGCGCTTAGGTGGGAATCTCCAAAGTGGGCGGGGCCTGTGGTGGGCACCGCGTGTTTGTCCCTCCATGTTGTTTTGAGTCGAAAAGTTTGAAGGGAGGGAGAAAAAATCCAATCAGCATTTCCTTGCGTGCGAAAATGCGCACAAAGCACGCCGAGATGATTTCGAGGCATGGAGGCGATAAAAAAAGAATTGAGTGGATTACATCTTGATTCTTTTGATTGTGGTTTGGGAAAAGACCTGAAGGCTGAAGCACGCCGCCGTTGTGGGAGTTCCCTCGCTGCTTGTCGGAGGCAGAGCGACCAACTTCAATTGTTTAGCTAACAATCGTAAATTTCAACCGTAATCTCCCGCCACGACACGGAAGATAAAAGATAATTATCTCGTTTAGCGACGTGCCCCCGAGGCTTCTTGGACGGCCTCGCCGATGACGAGCCTAAACCCTCGTAAAGACGCGCAAAGCGAGCTTGTGATGCGAAAAACGAGACTTAAAGATTGAAAGTATGCCGCTCGCAGGGCTTTGCATCAAAGGAGCCCAGCATCGCATCCGCTAGCCAGCCAGTTCTCCGATTGAAATGTAAATCCGATATCAAATCTTCCTTCCTTGTAAAGGACCACCAAAGTAGCACGCTTAATGTTCACCTCGCAAAGAAAAATGGCTGCAAGCACCAAACAACAGTGGTCCTCACCACTAAGGCAAAAAGTGGATTTGAAAGACAACGTCACCATCGAGTTTTCTCCAAAAGTTAACGTGACATCATCATCGTAAAATGTGACAAGTTGTTGACACGAGAAGTTGATGGATGAGTGTAGGGGAGAAGAAAAAAAACAAAACAGCGGCAGCCATCTTTTACCACCGTGTCCCCTGATTGGCCCCCGTGTCATCAAGCCCGGGGCACCAACTGCGGCTCACCTGGCGCTGCCGCCGCCCTCCAAACATTTGCATGGCTGCAACTGTCATTGCTGCTGCTGCTGCTGCTGCTTCTCTCTCTGCTGCCGTAAATCCTCCAATGACAACGGAAATGCAAGTTGCAAAGGTACGAACGAAAGCTAGCAGGCTAACGTAGCATTAGCACAAGTGCCATGAGGCACAACTGCTAGCCGGCAAGGCCCAAAACTTTCAAGTGGTCGGGATCTTAAAGCCTCCAAAGGCGACTTGGCTATGATAGTAGGGTACGTGGCTATGCTAGCAACCAAAGAACTGTCAGGAACTCAGTATAGAGAGACCAGTCTGCAGTTTGGAGGACGACCTTTACTCAAGTTCTCCATAAAGCTACCGGGAATGTTCAGGAACCAAACATTTACGATAATTAAACAAGAGGCGAGCGGTTTTGAGGGTCTTATCATTAGCCAGCCTTTGCTTACAAGCTAGCGGGCTGGAAGGTTAACGTTGGCTCTGTTGACACTGGAAGGCAATATTGTGGCGCATGACTGCTTTTGTTGCGAGATTTCATCAGGAATTAGACGGAAGAGTAATCAAGCCAAAAAATGGCCGCAGGGTTACGTGCCATGGTCTCGACCCTCCGCCAACCGGATGTTGGAAGTCAGAAACAAAACAAAAGATGAAAGTTGAAGTTTTGTCAATCAGGGTTGGCGTTTTACAGCCAACAATCAAATGATTGGAAAATAAATGCCATTGACGCTCGCCGTTCCCGACTCGACTTGCCCGACACCAAATGCGTTGCGACTTGCCGCCGCTGCCGCCGCCGACTTGAACCGGAGCGCTTCGACGGGAATGCCGCGCAGCCGTCCAACGGGAGGAGACCAAAAGGCTCAACAATCCCATGTTGTCGATTTGCAAAATTGAGCGAAGAAAAGACCGTTGCGGGAAATACTTGGCCTCTGCTGCGCGTTGTCGCCCCGGGCCGAGTCGACTGCTTCAATTATCCTTCTCGCCTTCGTTATTAGCTGTCAATCTTTCACCCGTGGTGCTAACGAGCTAGCTCGGCGTTAACCACCAACATCACACAAGAAGTAAACGTTGTCATATTTGGCCGTGGGCCCAGATTATTTAGGACTTCTTTTTGACTTTGCAATCTTAGGCCACGCTCCCTTTAACGCCAAACAGCTTTTTGGGCCTGTGATAAGCGCATGTCACGTCTTTACATTCTCTGGTGGTGCAGGAAAGGTCTTCCGATGTGTCGGACTGAGCAAGAATAGTCACAGAAAGAGAAGAAAGCCCCTGAGCAATGCGAGAGAGCGCCTCGCGTTGCTCTTGCGTAAGCGAGCCAAGCTCCGATGAAAAGCCGGAATGCGGCGCCTGTCGACACCACGGCCAAGCCAGACGGTGCGTTTACGCCGAGGCAGGTGCCCGGCTCCAACGGCGGGTCCTCCATGTGGACTAACTGGTTGGGAGGGGGGGGGGGGGTTCATTGCCTCCATTGTGTTTGCATTGCAGCCGACTAGCTCAGTCACTCTCGGCTGCTCGGCCATGTCAGCGCAAAGCGGCTTCTTTCTTCCCGCCCCGCTCGCTCGCTCGCTCGCTCGCTCCTTTTGGCTTTTCCCAGCTTACACGCCAAAGTTGACATTTTGTTTCATTTGTTGGCAAAGAGGACAAATCCAAAAAGTTGCTTGGCAGCAGAAAGTGGCCTTTGTGTAAACTCAATTCAACTGTTGTGCTTGTTGGGCCAGATGGAGGGTGGGGGGGGCAACATAATGTCATGTGGGGGTGGGTGGGGGCGGTGCGTCCCGGGGGCAGGTGAGCCAAAGGGCGGTTGAAGATGAAGGCGAAGACTCGGGTGACCAGTTTTACCTGGAAACGCCTGGAGCCCGCCCGGACACGCCGCAGCGAGCGCAACGAGCGGAGCGAGCGCAGCGGCCCCCGGGCGAGGAAAGAGAGGCAAGGCCGCCATCAATCTTCTTCTTCTTCTACCTCACGTTGTCATCCTGCTCTCCACTTTACCCATCCCTCATATTTCACAGTAGTCCTCATCTCGTGCTGCTCAGGCTGAACTTGTCAGCCATGAGGTTCAATGTGGGAGTCAGTAGATATTTGTTTCAGCGAGTAAAAGTCAAAACTGAAATATTAAAACGTATACATTAAAAATATACTTAAGTGCAATCACTTTGTTCAAGCAAAAATATTGCTTCCATTGTAGCCTGAAGTCTCACAATCTGATCAAATCCAAACGTACAGCCTTCAAAATATTATTTGCATGGATGATATAAATAAAGTCACCTTAAATAAAGCATCTGCGCTCGTTTTAATTGAAAAAAAAAAAAGAAAAAACCTGGACAATCAACAGAAGGCTAAATGAGCGAACGCGAGCCGCAAATCAAGCGAAGAAGAATTTTGACCAATCACTGCGCCCAGTACGATCCCAGCAAGCGAAGAAGGATTTTGACCAATCACTGTGCCCGATATCATCTAATCATGCAAAGAAGAATTCTGACCAACCACAGCGCTTGATGCAATCCCATCCACAAATGTCACTCGATCGCAACAGGTGAGTCTTGTTTTTTTGTGTGTTGGGGTTATGGACACGTTTTGCCTCACGTCGTGCCTGAAAAAAGTTACCTAAAGTACCCTAACCCTATGCCCAATAACGTCCCCCCCCCCGCCCCCCGTGTGTTTACGAACTGCGCGCGCCTGTCCGTCCCACTAAATGGAGATTTTGTGAGGCCATAAATCACGCGTGTTGACACGCCACTGAAGAAGCGAGCAAGCGGCGAGGCCACTTTAGAGGATTTGCACCTTGACAATGGGAAGAGCTGTAATCCTAGACGTCGGCGCCTTCCTTCCTGGGGGCATGAAACATATTTGCTTCGTCATATAACATATTTGCCGCATTGAAATGTAACTTCCCTTGGGTCACAATGGCCGCGTGTGTACGTCTCGCGAGATACTGCGTGATCTGGAGTACAATGCTCGTATTTAATAAAAATGAAAAAAAAAATCACACCAAATACGCTTTTTTTTCTCTCTGCAGTGGCGCTCGGGTTCGTTTTGGACGTGATGCACCGCATCGATGGGCTGCTTGTTGACGTAAGTAAATCTGTGCAAAATAATGACGTGCAAAAAAAGTGATATATATTGAAAAAGAGCCCAGATGTTTACCATATTATATACATATATCTTTATTAGTCACCTTTATATGATATGTGTCTCTTTATTCTGTATCGTTCTCATTGCAACTTCTTGTCTATGCAATTTTGCTAGTTGAGTTTTTGTTCCAAGGTTTTGAATCTGAGCAGAAGCATTAAATTGGGCTAGCGTACTTCCTTGACACCGATGACTTTGCGCTTTGCTCCAAAAACATCGACCGGCGAGTTTTGCGCGTAAAGTTTTCCATGCCTTGCGATGATGCCGCCGTGGACAAGTTTGCTTCCCGCCGCCCGGTCCTCGCTTGAGCGCTCCGCTGTGACCGGCGGGGGGCAGGCCATGAAGGGCGTCGATTGTTGCCAAGCCAGGCGGGGCTGGGTGGGTTGGGGAGGGGTCCTCCGGAGCACCTGGCCATCTGGACATTACATCCCCCTGAGCCGTAATGGATGCCCCCCGCCGTCCCCCGTGCTTCAACCCCGAGCTGAAGACCCGTAATGGACACCCCGCCCTTGCCCCCCAAATCGAGCCCCTCTCGGGACCTCCGTTTTGGGAGGTAGCGCCACCGCATAATAGCTTTCATTTAAAGCTCCATTGATGGCGATAGAGCCTCGGCGCCGGCGGTGGCCTCGGGCTCGGGACTGTTCGGGGCACGCACGAGCTCCAAGCCGATCCCTGCGGCCCCCCGCTTTGTGCTGACAGGTGTAAAGGGGGCGTGGCTTTTGCCACAGGTGCGGACGCTTGGCTTCGCTGGCCGCGTTTTGTAACGAGATTGCATCTGAGGGCCGATGCAGTCATTCGAATGAGCAGCGTGGGGGGGGGGGGATATGCGGGCGTTAACGTGCGCGCTCCAATACAAGCTGAATTCTTTTGTTCTTTCTGCTGCAGGGCTCCTGAGAACATTAACGCTCATTAGGGCCCCGAGCGTGCACTGCAAAGGCTTTCTTACCGTTGCCTCGGGCGGGCTGTCGTTATTCTCCGACCAAATAAAGCAAGCGGCGTTTGAAAGTTAGCAAAGTTAGCTTGCTTGCGCAAATTCAGAACTTGCTGGGTGTGGGAGGGAGCTCACAAAAAACCTTTCAAGAGTCCTTTAGTTCTTCCACATTTTTTCTGATTGCTCCTAAAATTGAAGCACTTGCGTCCTTCCGTTCTTTTTGTAAACCACTAACACGCACACACACACACACACCATCGGAGCGCACGTGTGTGCGAAATACGTGCAAGGTGAGTCATGCCCAAAAGTCAGAGCGAAAGGTGAATCAGAGTGCAGGGGGGCGGGATGGGTGGGTGGCGGGGGGGGGGCAGCTTTCTGGGGGCAACTTTCGTCACATACCCGTTTGTTTTGTTTCCCCATCCGATTGCGCCCTTTGATTGGCCGGCATGGCGCGGTGCGAGCACGCGGCACCGATTGCCGCCTGTGCGTTTTTGGGACAGCGTTGACATAGCGCGCGCATTCCTCAAGTGGTGCAACGCAATAGGCAAGATTTGACTTGATCTCGTCGGGCTTGCGCTGCCCTCGTGAACCGCTTTTTGCCTCTGGTGCATCTTTTACACGCCTCGTGCAACTTTCCCCGGCTCATATTATGAATGAATGCCATTTTCAAAATGATTTTGTCTTGTTAGACAATTGGCTCATTGATTTGTGGAAAATAGCTTTTTTTTTTTTATTTAATTTTTAATTAGTTTTTTAAAATGGTTTCCTCATCTGATTAGCTTTTCTTAAAAGTCAAACGGCAGCATCCATCCAAATAGGATGACATCATGGCATGATGTCACAGCCTTGCGTGTGCTGGTTTGAAGGCCTCTGCCCGCGAGCAGGAAGCGGCAAAGCTCGGAACGCGCTTGTCGGGAAAGCGGCCGCGACTCCAGCTGACGTTTGGAAGAATGTTTGCGTCTTTTTTGTGGCTCTGGTTGCGCTTTGGCAGGCAGAACAGGTCCAAACTGGTTTGGCTCTTCGTATCTGTCTGCAAATATGCGGAAAATGCCAAGTGTATTTTTTCAATTGAATCAAAAATAGTACAAGCTGTTTTTGTCCTGTAAAGCTAACGCACAAAAGAAAAGAAAACCAAGTAAGGAGACAATCTACGGCCAAAACAAAAAGTAACCTGAATCGAAGAAGAAAAGAATCCAAATCATCCATAATTGAAAACAAAAGCAATAAGGCCGCCTTTGATAAAGATCGGCCGTCATTGTGCAGCCGGCCGGCGTAATTGTATCATTAGCCCGAGCTAATCGGCGCGATCCGACGCTAATCGAGGCCACGGCGGGGCACGCGATCCCTTTCATCGGTGGCCCGCCGGTGTCGCCTTCCGCAATCGAATTTGGCTCACGCGTGACCCTCCACGCCAGCCGCCTGACCTCCGAGCCGCCATTGCGGCCCGCCGCGATGGTTTCCCGCTGGACCGCTTTCCCGGTGCCGGCTCATCGACGCCTCCTCGATCTGTTCATTGGTCCAATTGCTCTCCCGAGAGTACTCGGTGGGAAGACGAAGGAGGGAGGGCGGGAGGGGGGTCTGGTGTTGTGGGCCCGCTGCTCTAATTGGAACACAACCGGGCTTCCACGGCGGTCCGGGCTTCCTCGTACCTAAAAAGTTTTTGCAGCCGTGCCTTAAATAAGTGGGTCACCTCCACCCATCCCGTCCCGTTTAGGAGGTGCTGATTGGCGGCCGGCCGGCGGCTGGGGTTTGTATCGGAGCGCATTCAGAAGTCCCTGAGGAGCGGCGCCGGCCCCCCTTTTGTTGCCGCTCGCAGGTCCTAACGGGAATAGAAAACAAATTAATTGCCCCTGTTAGATCACTCAGGCGCTCACCCGGGGGACCAATGTGCTTATCACGCACACACACACACACACACACGTTCCTGCGCTGCACATTCTGCCTCCTCCCCATCTGTTGCAGCCCCCCCCCCCCCCCCCCCCCCCCCCGCACTAATTAGGGAGCTCGCTGGCTGGCTCGGTCTGTCCCGTCTCCATCTGCTGACCCACAATGCGTTCATGCCACCGGGCCGGGCATGGCCGGGCCTTTACGACCTCTGGCTCGGCTCGGACTGCCCGCTTTATTGCCTCTCGGGAGGGCTGCGCATTGAGCGGACAAAAAGCACAACAAGCCTGATTGATTGTTTCATTGATTAAGAGCCGTGTGGTCCTGAGTTAGAACAGTCGGCGCCGGCCGGCTGGCTCAGCCCAGCGTGTGAGGCCTTGCCGGATTTGTTTGCAAATTTGCTCTGGCATCTGAAACGTTTGCCGAAAAGTGCTCGCTCGCTCTCGGGACGGCTCCTCACATTTGAAATGTGGAGCGGGCTTGGCCCGGCCCGGCCCGGCCCGGCCCGTCAAGAGTGTAATGACACCAAAGCCCGATCTCCTTGTTCCTTTGTAGCCCCGCTGTGGGCTCAATTGACTTGTTGACCTGCTGCTGCTTTAGACGGCCCTCGTCAGCTTACCTTGGCCAAAGTCTGCTCCCAAGTGTCCCAAAAAAAAAAATCAAATAAATAACAGAAGCGACAGTCATAGAAAGGTTTTTCTAAGAAAAAAACGGAATCTAACCAAAATAAAACGCTGACTCAGCAAAAGGGTTACTCGGAAACCAAAAGAGAACATTCCCATTTTTTTTTGTTGCCTTTTGATTTGGCTTTTGTTGTAAACCTTCAATTGTTCTTGCCATTTGGTGATTAGGATCATCACGTCTGTCGCTCTTTCTTCGGCCCCCAGCGGGACTAAACTAACTTGGCCCTCCCCAGCTTTAGCAATGCAAATGTGTGTGTGCGGGCCCCCGGGGGGGGCTAACGTAGCCCTGTAATTAGTGTTTGTGTGTTGTGGCCTGAGGTGCCAGCGTGTTAATCAAAGACATTCTTGTGCAACCAGTGAAAAGGGCCAGCCGGACCAAAAGCGACCCCCCCACCCCCGGCCGGCCCCGCCCCTCGGTGGACTCTCTGCCAGACTTCCACGGCACATCCGAGCTTCCCGCCCGCCTCCTTCCCCTCTTAATGAGCGTGATTATCAATCCAAACAATAATTGGGGCCACTTCCTGTCTGCGGCTGACGGACACGCCGGCCACTTCCTGTTTCCTCAGCGCCGCCATCACTTGATGACGCGGTTGTTTTGCTTTTCGACTCATCCTCCGTTTTGATTTGAGTTTTTTTTTTTAAAGTGCTGACCCTTGTAACGCGAGCGCGCTTGGGATACGTGGGAAAAAAAAAGAGCCGAGGTGGGCGGTGCCGCTTTTCTTGATTGCAAAACAGCAAACGCGCCGCCACGGCCGTTTTTCTGTCAGCCTGAGAACCAAAACAAAACGAGCCGCCTCGGCCTACTTTCTCACACCTCGTGTCTTGTTGACACTCCAAACGGGCCGCGCTGAGCAAGCGGCCCGCACGGGCCCAACTGCCACGCCGGCGACCTCGGAACCGGTTTGCCGTCGGCCGTGAGAACCCTACGTGCGGCCATTTTGTCTGTTGCCGGAGTCAACGGAGCGAGACTTTCTTTCTTTGGCTCAAATCAAACACGAGCTCGTTTTATGTGAAAGTGGTTCAACGCAGAAGCCAAAAATTGCTACAAAAAAAAAAAAGTCGTCTGTCCGGCGGACGGCTTTTGTCTGACTTGCGTCACTTGGTAGAACATTCCGGCATGTTGTCTTTGCGTCTGACATGTTTTCTGTCAACACGCTGGTGGTTGTGACATCACACCTTTATGGAGAAAAAGCTCCCTGTCCTTTCCCGTCAATCACGCGCTAAAGCTAGCATTAGCCTCATGATCCACTCTGAGACGTTCCGACGGTGGCGTTACAAATGAGGCCAGATGACGCTGGGATGTTGGAGCTTCCGTTCAAAAGATGTTGGCGTGAGCCATGGAGTACTCGAGTACCTGTGCTCAAATCAACTATTTTGGGCTCTCCGCAACCTTTAAAGGCACCCGCCGAAATCCGCGTCAAATGGAAAATTGGTGCGTGTGTTTGGCACATCTGTTGGAGATGCGTGGGCACGCAGTGTGTGTGTGTGTGTGTGGGTGTGTAGTTTTGCAACCACCACACCTATTTTTAGTCTTGTCAGCTTAAAGAAACAATGTGAGTGATGGAACAAAAAGGGGGGGGCGCCCCCGTGCCACCTTGTACACCGGCGACCGATCACTTCCTCCTTCATCATCTGCGCTCGACGTCACCTTTTCGACGCAAACGGGAAGTGAGTCAAACGACGACAAGCCTTTTTTGGCGCGTAATGGGCATGTTATTTGGAAAACATGTTAGCACGTTAGCTTCTGTCAAGATTTGCTTGTTGTATTTTCAGCTGCCAAGCACCCAAAGCGTCGTTTGCAAGCCGCAACTTCCGTTTGGCACGTTGGCCCCTCCCTCTCCTTGGCGGCGGCAGGAATCTTTTAGAGCACTTGAAAAAGGCCCCTTCCTCAAAAGGAAGTCAGCATGGCCAGCCAAAAAAAAAAAAAAAAAAAGCTCGTCGGGCATTTCAATGTAGCATATTTTCTATTTATTTGTTATTTGTATTTGCAGTTGTGTGAGATAATGTAAGGGGGGGGGATAATATTGCTATCAGTCCAGTTCAGGTAAATGAAATATCAACCAGCAAGGACAGGCTGCCGTGCCTCCAAAGCACCCCCCCACCGCTCTCAGCCTCGCCGTCCATCAGTAGCGTCGCCCCCATCTTGCCCCCCCCTGCAGGTGATAACAGATTAAAGCTATTCCATTTCATGCCTCAGGCTCCCAAATACAATCCATGTGCACGGGGGCTCCTCCGGGGCCCGTGCCCCCCCTGCACACCTCCCGGCACCCCCGTCGCTTCTTCGGGCCCTCCTGCCCTGGTAGGTCGCGGCCGCACCAGTCCACTGAGCTAAGCCGCCATTGCGGGAGATGGCTGCGTGTGTGTAATGGGGTTATGTCAGCTTAGATGGGTCTTCTCCTTTTCACTTATTAAACTTGCCAAAGTATCTCTCAAGTACGATTGCGGCCGAGCGAGCACGCGGCCGCGAATGCTTTGGCGGCAGCCCGTTCAGGCAGCAAAAAATAAAAAAGACTCGGCATGCTCTTTAGCAACCTTTGCTTGTGTTTTTTTTGCGTCTTGAATTGAATCGTGGAAGTGGCTCTGGAGCATAATTGTGGCTCAGTGTGAACGTGCGCCCCCCCACCATCCTCTCCCCGCCGCTTCCGACGTCTCGCTCCTTGGAGCCAGGAAGTGTCCGGCGAGCTGCTTCGCCCGCCGCCCGCATTCCTGCGCTGGTAGCAGCGGGAGCGTCTGAGAGGGAAATGAGAGAAATCCAAGCCACCACGCTTCCTCCTCCGACACCCCCCCCCCCTCCATCATCCGTGTTGATGGCGGCCTGTTGAGGCGGCAAATTTGTCGCGCATGAATGAAGAGCTTCTCCGTCGGGATGCGTGTTTGATTGATCCCTTTCGACAGCGTCGACGACTTGCTAATCGATTCATCGGTCATTTCGGAATTCAAACGGAAGTCTGAGTCTGCAACTGTTGGACTTAACGAACTCGACGCTACTTCCGCGGAATCGGCGACAAACGTACATTTAGCGGCAAAGCCCGGATCATCTGCGATTATTCCTCCTTGAAGAGCGAGCGCTTTTCTCCTTTTTATTGTGCGAGGAAAAAGTTCAGGCGCCACCAAATTTATTTGCAAATGCGCCACTGCGGCTTAGCGCGCAAACCAACATTGATGTCGGATCGGGACGTGGAACCGATTGGAGGGAACGGCCGAGCGGAGATTGCCGCCGCGTATCTGGACGGCGCACACGCGCGACATCGCTAGCGTAGCTGCCGCGTGCTCGGATTAGCGCGCCGTGAGCGTCGCGCCACCAAAAACTAAAATTGTCCACATCCCAAGGACAAATTCAAGCAGAGTCGACGTTTAAAGCCACGAGTCACCTGTTCATCCGGTTCGACAAATTCCATGCTTCCGTTATTGCCGCCATCTTGCTGAATTTTTTGGTGTTGTTTTTATCGCTAGCCAACTTTTGACATCTGCAAAAAAAAGCCATCCCAATCCCGAGGTTTTCTTTTCCCGCTGTATGGGCGAGCTGGACGCGGATGAGAAAACGAAGCCATTAGCATGACGCCCTGCCCCATTTCTTCTTTCCGCTTTCAGATCTCGGCTCCGTCGACGCTGCACGGCGGCGGCCAATTTTCACCAGGACGCCAGAAGAAAGCGAGGGGAGGCGTCGATGAGCAGGTAATGGAGGCTGATGAAAGCGGCAGGGTGAAATGGAGGGGGGAGGTGGGGGGGAAAGGAGGGAGGCTCTTGCCCCGACAACGTTTAGCCTTCCTCTGCGCTCTCTGTGCATTTTAACTCATTTAAACGAGCTCACGGTTAACAAGTTAGCGTGGACGCTATGTTAATTCGCATTCTTCAAACAACCGCCTCGCAGTCAACAAACGGGTCAAAGTGGAAATATCGCCGCGGCTCCCCCTGTTGAGGCCACTTTCGGGTTGCGTGTCTCCAACACTCATCACAAAATGTTTTTTACCAATTAGAACAAGTCGCCGAGCCGAGGCACCTGCACACTTGAGACGCGCACGCAAACACATTTGCATAAGGCATATACACACACACACACATGCTCACACAACTCCGAAACGCAAACCAGACTGTCGGTTGGTGGTCTGTCCTGTCTATGTGGCGTGTACAGGTGTGTGTGTGTGTGCGTGTGTTTCCGCTCTTCGTTTTCAGCGAACGGCACTTGAAGAGGCGAACTTGTTGCTTGCGCACGTGGAGCAGGTGCACAAAGGCGGCATTAGGAAGTTATTTGTGTCGCCCGTGTTCACTTTTCAGCGCTGTTTATCGGCGCGGCGACAAAGGCCGGATTAGGCCGCCGTAATCCCTTTCTGGATGTCACCTGTCATCTCGTCCTAATCGCCCGGGAAAACTTGAACCCGGCCGCCGCTATCTCCATCTTGAACGTGCCACACCTGCGCGAAAGAAAATGGCAGCAAGGCCTGAGTCACCAATAATCCGCCGTCGAAACGGGTGACAGCAGCCTCCTTATCGACCGCATGCATGCGTGCGCATAAATAATAAATTGGATTAAGCAGATTATTCAATTTTGAGGCCTTTGATCTTAATTTATCTTTCTTCACCTTGACCTACTTTATTTTTTTTATTTTTTAAGTTATGTTCAAATCAAGTCACTTTTGTCCGTTCAGCGACGCCCAATTAATTTTGAATTAAACTTAAGAGAGTATTTTTTGTTTTCTTGTGTTTTCCTAAACAGCTCTTTTTCAAATTGTGGCGGTTGGCGAACGACTAAGTTTTGGGCGCGCAGACAGGAAGTAGCGCTGATGTTTTTTTTTTTTTAATCTGCGGCGGTCATCTCGCGGCGATGATGGATGCGTACGTGCGTAATGCGGAGCGCAGCTGGCCATTAGTCAATTATGAAATTGAATCGTAACAATTATGAGAAGCCATAACGATTAACGCCGCATTTCCTCTTTTCATTCAGCCTTGATGATTTTTGCGGAGGGCCTAACTTCCTTATCTCTGCCCCCTCGCCTCGCCTCGCCTCGCCTCTCCCCGTCTTTCCCAAGCCTCGTATTCCAACTTTCCATCACTTTCTCCCGCCTGGTGCACTTCTTTAAAAGTAGATCTCATTAGGCTTGTCTGGCCCCTACATCGCATTAAGCCCTCCTCCCCCCCTTCCCTTCCCCGTCGGTTCTGGTTCTGCCCGGCCTGAGCGGTGATCCGGGCCAGCCACTGAGGAATCTGATAGGGATAAACCAATTTGCGGCGCACACAAACATCCCGGCCGGCAGGCAGGCAGGCGCACGCCCCCGCTCTCGGCCCCCGCCTCGGCGCCCCCGCTCGCTCGCTCGCTCGCCCGCCCGCCCGCCCCCTCCCGCCCCGGCTCCCAGCGCTCGTTTAAGATGACGGTCGGAGAGGCCGGCAATTAAGTTTTAATTAGGTGGGCTAATTATTGCCGGCCAGGAAGTATCAGACGCCAGGATGATTGTTCTCTGGCCTGCGGAGGAGGAGGAGATGGGACCTAATCGCACATATTCACAATGACGTTAACCTTCACTCTCGGAAACTTTTCCATCTTTGATCTTAGTGGACAAAAAAATGACGACTATTTTTTCATCTATTGACATTTTTTGTATTTGAGTGGTTAATCAACACTTTACTCCTGCTCATAGTTTTGACATCAAATTTAGAATTCATTTTTTTGTCATGCCTTAGCCTCTGTTTTAATGCATCTTTTATCAATTTATTTATTTATAGGTGAAAAAGAGCATCACGTCCTGTCACTTGAGGAGATGATTTATTTATTTCAGGCTGACAAGTTTGGTTGTTGACATTTGAGCTCATTTATTTTATTTTCATTTTATATGAGAATTTTCCTTCTTATATTTTGACCTTCATAGAAAAAGAGATTCTTATATATACATACCCCAATATGGAAAAATAGACAAACTACTGGCAACAAAAGTCTCAGTTGGGCCCAATCAGCGAGCAGGGCGGTGCTTAAGGGGGGCCAAGGGGCCGGCCAAAAGCCCCGACACGCAGCAGCGTCCTTATCGGCGCCGAGCTACCCGCTGGCGTCGACCATCAGTGATGCCGACCGGCCGGCTTCCAATTAAAAAAGCGGAGATGCGCGGCCGCCTGCCAACTCGGGCCGTCTGGTGGCATTCCGCCCGCCCGCATGCTCCCTCCCTCCCTCCCTCCCTCCCATCCAGATAGAGATTGCCGGAACGGCCGTGCACGGCCCGATGAGCAAAGAGTGCGGAAGCTCTGAAATGCTGCCAGGCCGCAAAGGAAGCCAAAAAGTGCAATCGCAGTTTCATTCCTTCCTTTTCTTTGGTTGTTGCTGTGTACTTTACCGCCACCTAGAGGATTGGAGTGGAACCGGTTGTTGTCTGGCTGTCGGGGCTTTTGGAGGGGGTGGGAGCTTGACGGGATGAGATGAGATGAGTGGTGGTCCTGCGGTGAAAGAGGTGGGCAGTTCATGACCTGGTCAGGAATGCGGCCGCGGCTCCCCGGACTTTGCGCCGGCAGGAAACTCGAAACCGCAAGTAGAAAAAGCCCGTCAGTCACTTCTGCCGGGGAGGCCCGGCCGGCGCTCACTCGCGCAGACCGAGTGGAGTCGGGCTCACAAATCCATCTTGGCTTCTTAAGTTCTCACGTTCTGCCGCTACATGTAAGTGGGTGGTGGTGGGGGGGGGGCGATGCGCGTGTGTGTGCGTGTCGGGTTTGAGGTCCGCCATGCTGAGATGGGAGCAAACAGAGTTGACAGCTTCCTTCCTCACAGTAAACATTGCAGCGCCACTTAGACACGGGTCAGGGACAAGAACCAAGAAGAAGTCCTACCAGCCTTCCCCCCCGCCCCCCTCTCCCCTCCACCTCGACAAAAAAAACCGTTTGCACCTCTTTGGCTTCTAGCCTTAAGTGATTATCATTAATATTATTATTTGTTCAACCGGGCTTTGGAACACCCAGTCACTTTATTAGGGACACTCAGCTGAAGCAACATGAGACGCACACACGGTTTGCCTTATTGACGTGTGTGTGCGTGCGCAGAAAAGATGTTGACAGCAGCCAATTTTGCAAAGGCACTAATCTCACAAGTGTGCGTTTCTCACTTGCTTGCATATCATTACTCATGACACACACACACACACACACACACACAGCACAGGCGCACGCACACACACTATTATTGTCTGCAAAAGTACGCACACTTTCATTGGGCTCCGGGATTAAAAGGAAATGAGAGGCAGGCATGAACAAAAGACATTTTTTGTAAGTGTGAGTGTGCCAATGTGTGTGTGTGTGTGCTTAATGCTGGCAAAATGTCAGGCAGCCGGCTTAATTTTGCACCCCCCCCTTTAACACTCAGCCCCCTTCCTCCCTCTTTCCCCGAGTTTGGCCAGCACACTAAAACAGGTAAAACATGCACACGCCTTCTTAATGTGCTGCAGCAAAAACCACAGTGGCTGCGTGTGTGTGTGCGTGTGCGTGCGTGTGTGTTCAGTTACACGCTGGAGAGGGTTGCTATGGCAGAACAAGGGGGAACATGTCTCCATGCAGCCAGGTGCCACCAACAGTTTTGGTGTGGCTCCAATTTGGTGGCATTGTGTTCTGCTGCTGCTGCTGCTGCTGCTGCTGCTGCTGCTACGCGTGTTTGTTAGCTTGTCTTTTTGCTAGAGGACTCGTTCCATGTCTCCAGCTGTCCATGGCTTCTTTTTTTTTTTTTGGAGGGGGGGGGGTCTCTGGGCATTTTCGCCATCTCCACTTCAGCCTTTTTCTTGACAGAAAAGAACTCCTAACCGACACGTCTCGATAATTAAGATGGAAGGCTCTGGTCCAACTTCAGGCGCGGCAAATTTTTCCTCCCCCGTTTCCACGTGAGGACACGGCGAGGTGACGCGTTCAAGCGCGGACACTCGCTCGGCGATGGCAAATGAAAGCGAATTCCCGCCGGCGCCGGAACGTAATGACTCGGCCTGCCGAGCCGAGACGGACGCCGCGCGTCTCCCGAGGTGTCGGCCTTGAGAGAAAAGGTGCCGGCGGGCCGAGGTTTCTTATCCAAATGAACGAGGAGCCCTTTCAAAAGATCTTTCTTCTTTGCGGCGCGCTCCCAACCTTTCTGGCGCTCGCTATCTGGCAGCGCCCGTTCGGCTATTCATCTATTCCCGGCGCCTCCTCGCGCGGGCCGGCCGGCCGGGCCCTCTTTTCACCGAGCCCCCGCTCCCCCCGCCTGGCGTCTCGCTAGGGGAGCTCATTCTTAGCCGCACAAAAAACGTCCGTCACGGATTGCCTCGCCGCCGTCCGCCTGCGAATTAGCCGTGTGATTACACTGAGCTCCGGTCGGCGCTCGGATTAGCGCCGGCTCCCGCTCGGGCCCCTCCGGTTTTGGAGAAGCCCGGCGGGGACCGGGCGGCGAGAGCGCACCGACGGGCGACGGGGAAAGGCCAGCCAGATGGCGAGCCTGCCAGGAAGCCGCCGCGAGGAGGACCTCGGGGATCCCGTTTCGGAGACGCCGGTCGAGCCTTCCCGAAGCTCGACTCGGTCTTTGTTTACGTCTCGCCGTGGCAAAATGTCAGAGCGCGAAGGCCTCATCTCTGCACCCCGGGGAATCTTCTCCATTTGAACCCTGAAGGCCCCGCTCGAGGCTAAATTGTTATCAGCAAATGATGGCAGAGGCCTTCAGCAAGTTAGCTAGCTAGCGCTTAGCTCTGAACAAAAATGAATGTGTTTGTTTCCCATCAAAGGTTCTTTCCTGATTGGAAAGAACCTTTTCCAGGCCCGAGGGGGGTAAAGCAACAGGTGTCGCGAGCACGGATTGCGGGAGGCCGCCTCGAAATCGAGCCGTAAAAAGAAAAGCCAGTCGTAAAGCCAAAAGCGGCCGACGGCCATTCCTAAGCTTTGCTGCGCTGGCGTACAATAAAGATAGCCACTTATGACCGAGACCTGTTTATCTTTTTTTTTTTTTTTTTTTTAAACGCCTGAGCGCGTGTCCGTTGATTAGCTTGCACAATTGGATTTTTGTGAAATCTAAGCAGAAATTTTAATGCTCTGCTCAATAACGGGAGCGATAAGCGGCCGCGCAACGGCCCGTGTAAATCTGAAGACGTGCACGGCCGTTATCTTGCCGTCCTCCTTCCCTCCTGGCTTCTCTCTTCTTTTTTTTGTTTTCTCCCCTTCTCCTCCCTCCCTCCCTCCCTCCGGTGTCTCATAGCAGCAGCGACGACGGTCGGTCGGTCGGTCGGCCGGGCGGTCGGCCGGCACGGCGTCGCCGTCGTCCGTATCGATCGTACGGCTTTTTATCTGTCGTTTCCGCTTCTTGCTGTCCTTTCTCATAAAAAAGCAGATAAGGCACGCTTCATTAGTGTTTGTCCCGCTGCCTTTTTACGCCGCTTGCTTACTAATAACGCGCATGCACCAACGGGAGGAGATAAGGCGGATGCATTATTTAACACGCTGGACTAATGGGCCAGATTGTGCGGCAACAATTGAATAACATCAGTAGATAAGCGCGAGGCTGGTAAAGGATGGGCCTGCCTCCCGCCTGTGGAAGCAAAGATAGCCCACCGGCCGCAAAATGGCCGCCCGGTCGGTCGGCCGGCCGCGTGAGTATCGACGGGCCGGGAGAAGAAACCAGCCAGCGTAATCAATACGGCTGCTGCGTATTCATCTGCTATCTTGGACTTTTCATGCTAATGGCTGCAGTCATCTCCTAAAGTGGCTTTCAAGTGCTTAGAGGGCACCCGATAGCATCTTATCGGCCGGCAGGGACGGGCCGGGCCGGGACGGGGCGGGCGGGACGGCGTGGTGCTCCGCAACCTTCTCGGCCGCACAAAGCTACCGAGGGACTGGACTCGACTCGCTTCCTTCTTTTGCTTTGTTTTGCTTTTCCGTATCAGCGCAGATCTTGTCCTTCCTGCTTTTCTCCTTGTCCTTTAGCTTCTGTCTCCTCCTTGTTTTCCTCCTCCCCCTAGCTTGGCAGGTGTCCGTGTTCAGGTCCTGGTACCCGATGGGCTGGGTCCACCCTGGCGGGAATTTGAGGGATTCCGCGTTTGGGTGCCAGGCGCTGGCAGCGGGCCCGACTCACTGATCCCTTTGGACGCCTTCCGTTGGCTGCCGTCCCTCCCTCCCTCCCTCCCTCCCTCCTCCCTCCCCCCCTCCCCCTCCGCCAGCCTGCGTCTCACGTTCTGGCTTTCCTCTCCTCTCATCAGGGGGATGATGGTACATCAAACTCTGAGTTGTAAAATGCAAAGGAGCCCACGGGCTGCCTCAAAGGGCCCTCAGGCCTTCGATTGGACACCCCTGCTGTAGATTAATAGCGATTAACGTGGAATGGCGCCCCGATGCCTCCCTGGGATGTTTGTCCGCCGCCTTGGGAATTACGCCTCCTCTCCTATTGTCTCGGGAGGCTTTAGCGGCGAGCTGAGTGACGTGTAAAAAGCACCGCCCCCCCCCACACCCCACCCCTCCCTCCCCTAATGAAAATGTTTTAAATCTGTGTGCCCGTATCAACTATTTGGGATTATCCAATATCTTTACAAATACAGCTGATTATCCCATTAAGCTGAACTCTGGCTATAAATAGTTTTAATGCTGATGTAGATTTGTGCGGGCTGCGGAGAGGATAAGTGTTTCTTTTTTCTGATGATTTTTTTTTTTTTTTATTATTATTATTATCAGGCCCCCCAATCCCCGGCCGAGCCGAGTCTGTGTGGAGCGCCTGTGGTCCTTTCTGTGCATGCTGAATATTGGACACTAATACCATTCTGCCTTCATTTCTTTCTTCATTTTTTTTTTTTTTTTTTTTTCCTCCCACGTCTCACCTCCAGAGGAAAAAGTCCAACCGAGGACTCCTTTTATCCGCACTCTCTCTTCTGGCCGCTTCTTCATTCTATTGCATTTATTCATATTCAGCAGTCAATCATTTGTGCGGCTGGCTGGTGTGGTGGCGGCGGCGGCGGCAGGCAGAGAGAGAAATCCGGAGATTGCAGATGGAAGTGCTATTTTTTTTTTCATGTTCTTATCCTCGCGCATTTGAAGCGGCGATGTGGAAAAGCGCTGGGAGCACCGCTTTACACAGCGGCGCCTCTCCCCCTCCGCCCCCCCCTCATCAAAAGCCGCCAATCGGGCCTAAATCAGCATGCAAAATGCCACTCAACCCTGTAGCCTTTATTAAAGTTTGCAGGGACTCAATTTGAGATAGCGATCGTTCCTATTAAAAAGCCAAATGTAAGATAGTTTTTTTTTTTCCCCTCTAAATCTCAGAGTGGAATGGAATTGTTAATCAGCATAGGCTGATGTGATTTCTCTGTCACAAATCCTGCCCTGGGCTCAGTGGTGCTCCAGCTTTACCGTAACTTCGGGCTTAGCAGTCGCCACGGAAACCAGGGGAGGAGGATTCGCATCATGTGTGTGTGTGTGGCTGTAGGTTGTGACAGGGTTGGGGCATGTTGGCTTAGCGCCCCCCCCCCCCTCGATCTCCACCAGCCGCCATCGGCTTCCCGATAACGAGACCTTGATTGAAGGGGACGCAAAATGGCCGACCTGTGGTGACCGTTTTGTCTTTGGACTCGCTTGTACGCCATGGCGGGCGGCGTGTGAAATTGAGGGTCCTAATAGGATGAGAAGGGGGCGTTTGGCCCCCATCCTGCCTGGCACGGCCCGCTGTCGGGAGGCTGAGCCCTTTGTCACCCCCCTCCCGTCCAAAATTGTCTGCTTCGGATTCACCTCGCAAAAAAAAGACTCCAAGCTATCTTGGCCACACCCTGTGAAGGCCCACGTCAACACACGTGTGTGTCCGAATGACACTTGCAATCGTCGCATACCTTCAAATCTGCATCCGTATTTGCGCGCACGTACGCACACACCGTGTAGCACTGCGGGCGTTGGATTCATGCATCACGGGTGAGGTGGCGCCAGCGCACGCGGCTAAAGCTAAAGCGAACATTTATTTTCTTAATTATCTCACTGCGCGCCTTTGCAATCAGCGTTTTGACGACCTCGTCCGTTAGGCGAGCGCCGCCGCCTCTCTAATCTCTGGGCGGGTAATTGAATGTGATTTTAATAGCGTGCGTGTGTGCGTTCGTGCATGTGTGTGTGTGTAATCCAAGGCCGGGGTTGGGTGACGCTAGCGCCTTGTTTTGCCGCGTTTGTAGTGACGCACGTTGCTAGCTTAGCATTTAGCAATCGAAACCTCAGCTCCGGTCCGGACGGTTCCGGCTCGCCGCCATTTTGTGACATCGTTCGTCACACGATTATCTTTGTGGTGAATCAAGTTCAGACATTTCCAACATCTCCTTGGGTTGACAAATTCAACAGATGAATGGGCTCGCGTCCGTTTTGCGACTGAGCCGTATTTCAAAGCGATCCATCCGTCCTAATGGATTTTTGTTGTTGTTTATTTACGCACGGTCGCAGCGTTTCTAATGTTTGGCTTTAGCGAAGGCGTGCGTGCGTGCGTGCGTGTGTGTTTTAGCGCCGCGCCGCTCCCACGGCGCAGCTTTTGTCTCAGCTCGGAGGGCAAACACGCACTCGCGACTCTCTTTGGGCGCATTTCCTCCCTGCGATGATATGTTTACCAAATACCTGTTTAGAATGCGACGCTAGCGATGGTGGCGGCGGCGGCGGCGGCGGCGCGCTCGCTCCCCTCCGGCCCCCGCCGTAAATGTGGGGGTATTATTTGTCAGGCCTGGCAGTGTCTCCAGGCTGCTTCAGAGAGATACAAGGAGGCGAGTGATAAGGAGAGCATCAGAAGGGCAGTTAATTGCCTGCAGTCTCCGGGAGCCGGGGAATATTTAAAATCTATGGGATTAAAGGCAGATTAAAAAGTGCAGAAGCAGTGGGCCCAATGGCGCTTAAAGATTGCAATCAGCAAGGGTAATGGGAGGGGGAGGGGGGGGAGGGGAGGGGGCTGGGAAAACACCAAGCAATGGAGGAGGGGGGGGTGGCAGATAGGAAATTTCAACGCCCCGGGTTCCATCTTGTAAGCACGATTCATCTACGTGTAAATCGTTTTTTTTTTCTTTTCCCCCCCCGCTCCTCGTCGTTCTTATCGCGCCATCGGCGAATTAAAAAAGCGCCGCTTACTGCTGCTGGGATTAACCATTTGAAGAAAAAAAAATGACTAATCAAAAAAGGCCACGCTGGGGGGGGAAAAAAAAAAGTCAAGTCAGACAAGCTAAACAGCATTAACGCTAATGAGTTTATCTTTTTTGAGGAAAAAGCAAGATCCTGAATCTTAATCCCGTTAATGACCACACCCCAAAAAAACTGAAATGGTAATTTTTATTTAAAAATCCGCAATTGTTTATAATCGAATTTACAGGCGGCGTCATCCAAATCAGATGCAAAAATTTCCAAAACATTTTGCCGCCGTCATCTCTTCCGCCCTTTGGAGAGGTTTGCCTTTGGTGGAAAGATTAGCTTTATAAATTATGCATGGCGGTAATCCGAGGCGGCGATAGAATCTGCGAGGGGGGGGGGGGGGCGCAATTGCCGTCGCTATAAATATGAAACAGATGTTGGTGACATTTGAAGAAAGTCCAATCGGACCCCGCCCAACGTCGCCATCACGACCCGCTGTCTAATCCCTCACGCAGATGATTGACTTTCTGTATCAATCGCCGATAACGGGGAAAATGAAAATCCAGGAAATGCTTTGAGATCCAATTTTTTTTTTTTTCTCGCACATGTAAATCGAGTTCCTTTCACGTGAAGTCGCGGCACCTTGTAGAAGAAAAATCCTGGACTCGGCTGGAGTTCTACCTGGCCCAGCTGCTGGCTCCTCTTCCGGCCTCATGCTTTTTCTTTTTATTATATATATTTTTTCCGGACGTAATCTATTCAGTGCGTGTGTGTGTGTGTTGGCCTGTCAGTCAGAATGGAACTGGAGGTCTTATCTCTTCAGCACACGGGACCCCTAACCTAACCTCTTCTTCCTCCTCATCCTCCTCATCCTCACTCCCAGTGTGTGCGTGTGTGCGTGTGTGTGTGTTACCTGCACGCAGATGTTTTGCGAGTGTAGATGGTCACGTGGTTTGGCATGCGAGATGGAGACGCGCACGCACAGGTAGCCATCCCACCCCTGAGGCTGCAGGGTTACCATGGCAACGGGCGCCCGCGTGGTTGAATGACACGTCGCTTAGATTTATGAGGTCATCTGCCGTATCTTGCGCACGCACGCACGCACGCACGCACGCACGCAGGTGAGGTTCTATCGGTTTACGCTTTAAAAGGCAGCATCATGCAGATGATGCACACCCACACACACACGCAAAAGAGCAGTGAGATAAGCCGTAATTAGACAAGGGGAGGGCGACAATTAACCTGCCACCTCCCACAACAGCAACACGCACACACACAGGCTCCCTCGGGCGTGATGACAACGTGGCGTGGATTCGGTGGCCGCTCGCGTCCGCGTGCGTGTGCGTGTGTGTTGACAGCGTACGACATTAAGGGGTTTTAAAATGTTTGTTTGCCAGCAGTCTCGGCGCGTGTTTGTGTGCACATACGCGTGTGTGTTTATGCGGATACAAGATGTCCGCTCCTGCCAGGTGAAAGAACGGCGCGTCTTCATCATGCAAAAGGCCGCTTTGATTGATTATGAAACTTTTGCGTCTGTTAGTCACGCGCTCGACGCTTGTCAGCGGTTTGAATGATGGCGGCAACATTCCAAAGGCACATTTTGAGGGTGTGTGCGTGCCTGCTCGCGCGCGTGTTCATCTGCGCCGAAGCTATTGTTTACATTTTGGCAATACGATGCGATACATGACTTTCTCATTCGGGCCCCGCAAAATCACAATTAATGTCGAACCCGATGACGGTGACTTTTCACTTTGGGGTGTGCTGACTTTTGCTACCAGCTCCAATTTGAAAGGTGAAAATGGCGCTTGGAGGAAACTTGCCGATTGCGGCATTTTGCGGACCAGCAAAGGTGACTGTCAAAGTTTGCTGGCAGGTGCTTTTTTTCTTCTTTTGACTTTGTGTCTGCGAGCGCAAGTCAGAACGTTTGAAGCCTTCTCATCCTCGTCCCCTCCCAGTAAAACAAACATTTGACGGCTTTTGTGGGAGCTGTCGCAAAGGTTTTGTAGCCGTTCGACGCGGCGGCGGCGGCGATGGTGGTGGCGGCGGCGGCGGATCTCTCGGCGTAATCACCTTGACACCCGTCAAGCGGCGTGGTGAAACAATACTCGCAAAATATTGGCGAACGCACATCAAGCGGCTTAGAGGCGACGCCGCCTCGGCCGTGACGCTGATTTGCACTTTCATGCAAATAAGCGCTTTGTAGTCTTGCCTTGAAAAGCTCTTATTAAATCTTACTTTGCATTATTTGCCCGTTCCGATGGGGGAGGGGGAGAGGGGGGGTAAATCTATCAAAGGCTTCACAATTCAATAAGTTGTTTTTTTTTTCTTGTTCTTCTTATTTATTCCAATTTTTAATTAACTTTGGAAGACGTTTGAGGCAGGGCAGCGAGCGAGCGAGAGAGCGAGCGAGGGCTTTGCGACTCCTTCAGATCGTCTTTGCTCTTCCGCGAGGCGGGAAGGTGAACTTTTGAGTTGTTGAACTGATTCATCGACCAATCTACTGTGACACCTGAGAATGCCTTTTAAAAAACATTTTTTTTTTTAATTATGATTTTTATTTTCTAGACTGCTTTTAAATTGTGAAAAAACCAAGCCAAATATCTTCATTTACAAGATATCAAGGGTTGAAAACATCGGCGGCCGTCGCCTTGTAAAAGTTGTAAAACAACAAATCAAAGTGGAGCACCTTGTCACCAGCTGAAGTGAGCGATGGGCCGCCAAGTCAAACAAGAACCAGCGCCGGCCGTGCTATTTTTAACTTTTAACGACGAGACCCTGCTGGGATTTGGGGCTTCTGGGCTGACTCCGCACTCCCCTGTTTATTTATTTTTTTCCACCAAAGAGAAAATTCTTGTCCCCAACACCGATAACAGCGAGCGCGCTGGCTCGGAGGCCGGCGGAATGAATATGAATGGCGGCGGCGGCGGATGCGGGGCAACGCCGGTCCCGCCGGGCGTCCTCCCTTCCCGAGCAAGCGAAATGCGGCGCTAATGTATGCTAATGCTATGTAAACACGGCCTGATCTCAGCGCCAGACGAGATTGACGCCAGTCGCGCAAAGCCCAACGAGTCGCCCGTGAGCGCATTGAGACGCCTTGACGCTCGCTCGTCTTCTTTGCGGAGACGGCGTCCGTGCAAACCAATAGCTGGAATTGTTTTTTAAAAAATATTGATACAAAATTGGGGGGGAGACAAAAAAAAAAAAATCCAAATAGCCATCCATGTTGTTTTCTTTGGAAGAATCCAACAAGTTGATGATTGCAAGTGCAAGTGCACGAGGCAGGTGGCTGCTCACCTGCACTTGACACCCGTCAGGGAGTTATCTCGCTGCGCGTGCCTGCGTGCCTGCGTGCACGCGCATGTGTGTGCGTGCCGTTTATCAGTTAAGCCCCAAACAGGGAAAGTTCATCCTCTGTGTAGATGCTATCTGGCCGTGTTGACAGCCGCGAGTCTCGGCTAAGCTGCTGTGCTGAGCGCATGACAAGAGCCCGCCGCCGCCACCGCCGCGTTGTGCATTTTTTTTTTTTTTTTTTTTTTTTTTTTTTTTACACCCTCTTGCAATTAATCAGCGCACCAAGTGCGGAATTCCAAACACGAATTTCCGAGCGGACCGACCGGTCGGACCGGCCGCCGTTGATGTAACAGACGTAAGTGTTTTTTACTTGGCAACTTAAACGTCCATTGCACTTCAAATATAAGTTGGCGCACCCTCAACAAAAGACAAATCCTATACGTTAATTCTGACACTAATGATGATGCCAAACCGCCATGATACTTTTCAACATGCCGACACGGCTGGCGCACCCTCTCTTCCTGTCCTCAATCCACCCGCGCTCCTCCTCTCACACCATGGAAAAAAAACAAACAAAAAAAACCTCAGTTCATTCAGTTAGCAAAGCTAAAACAAAGCCATTGCGCCAAAAGTGCCATTCCGCTTGAATCTGGCAACCCCTGGAGGGCGCACCCACCACCATCTTATTATACGCCCCAAGTAAGCGTCTGGCCGGGACGCATGAATGCACCCGCACAAGCGCACCCCTTCTCCTCAGCCAGGGGGGTAACCCTTCTCGCTAATGCTCCAATTAGGCTAATGGGAGGCGCCGAACGATGGCCGAGGCCCGGCGCGCCGTCCGGGAGCGGTGGCGACCTTCCGCTCTCGTCGACGTGCCCTGGTGTGTGCGTGCGTGTGTCATTAAAGTGTGCAAAAATGCACCGGCAGTGTTTTTCCGGCCTAAGAGGCTTAGCGCACTACCTCCATCCGCCACCCGGATATTTCATTCCTCTCCGTTTCAAGTCGCTCTCGCTCAAGGAAAGAAAGAAAGAAAATAACACGACGCAGCAGATTTGGGTGCCCCGCCCCGCCCCGCCCTTCCACTTCAGCTTCAAACCAGCATATCCAATTTCAATTATCTTATCTTTGCCACCTTTGTCTGCCGTTGGAGGCCGTCACCATGTCAGTCCACCATGTTGGATGGTGAAGGGGCGGGGGACGCTTCCATGGGGAACTCCGCATCCAAACAGTGTTCAACCAAAAAAGTCATGTTGCCACTGAGTGTGTGAGTGCGTTTGTAACTGTGTGTTGCTCTTTGTGTGTGTATGTATATGTTTGCGTGTGACTGCTGAAGTGCGTGTACATGTGTGTGTGTGTGTATGTGTGTCGCTTGGTTCTTGTCTTCTGGCGCTGCAGCGTTTGTTTGAAATGAAAATTCCCGAATGTTTGAGGGATTACAGCGGATTGGCAGCGAGCTATCTGCACACTTGTCCTGTGTGCGTCTGTGTGTGTGTGTGTGTGTGTGTGTGTGCGTGTGTGTTGAAACTAAACAACAAAAAAGACTGGTCTCACTTTGCCGCCATTGACCTTGCTGCTCTTCTGACTTCTCTTGTGCATGAAGTCCACACATGCACTTTGTTGCAGTTTCATGGTCAGCAGTGGCGCAGAAAAAGCGCCGTTTCGCTTCATTGGCCGTGAGAGGACGTGATTGTGTGTGTGTGTGTGTGTGTGTGTGTGTGTGTGTGTGGGTGCTGGCGATGTTGTGCTTGTGACAAAGCTGTGGGTCCGACCGGCATGAGAACATAGCAGCGGTCTTCTTTTTTTTTCCCCTGCGTGCGTGTGTGTGTGTGAGAAATTGTTCTCCGCTTTGGCGTATTGTCGGCTAAATAGGCGAGTGAGACGTTGAGTTGCGACTGTAAACAGCTCAACAAGCGACTTTGCGCCGTTCGCACTGTTGACCGACCGACTTGACACCCTCCGTCATTGCATTCCATTCCCTGCAGGCCAATTGATTTCATTTATTTCTTTTGTCTTTTTATTTAATGAGTTGTCGTTTTTATGTATGATTTGCAAATTGTTTCTCTGCGCTCTTCTCCCGGCTCTTAATACTTGTTGTGTGTCTTCCGGTAGAACTCAGTGCTGCTCCGGCATCTGTTGTGGCACAACACGATACTGCAACTCTCCATCGGGACTTGCGAAAAACCAATCAAAGAGCAGAGCTGAAAAATGTTCGTTCCTCTGCCGGTCGCTCGCTCGGTCGCTCGGTCTCTGTCTTTTGTTCTCGGCCTCAACGGCTCTGATGTCACACGTGAAGCAAAACTGTCATCACCTCCACCCTGGAGATTGCAGGAGAAGCTTTTGATTGGGAATTCATTTTATCTCCCGCCGTGTCCAATACGAGCAGCCCCCCCGCCCCGCGACCGGGCCCCCACCCGGCGGACTCCCCGCGTCCGGCCGCTATCCGCGAGCACGGCGCCGCGCTCATCTCCATTTTAAAAAGTCTGTCCAATTCTCTTTTCACGCCGCCCGCGCTGGCTCTTTGTCCGCGGAGGGATGAAAGGCGACACTCCACAATCGGACGGCGGAACGACGCTCGGCCCAAAAGTTATCAGCGCGCTGGCTTGTCGCATTTCCATCACTAAAGCCGCCCGCCGAGCGCCGCTGAGCTCTTCAGGACATTTTTCGACATCTTCGCACACCAGCCTTGCTCCGGCTTGACACTAAATGGTTCCGACCTGCTCATAGATTGCCTGTTTTGGTTTATTTGCTGGGGTGGGATCAGGTCGTGTTTTATTTAGTATTATTTGTTCGAGTTGTGCCACATTCTTTTTTGGAATGGCAGAAATGGTGCAATTTCTCACCAAACTACTCATTCCAGAATTAAACTAAGTGCCACGGGAGTGCCCCCCCCCCCAAACCTGAACGCACACGGGCACTTTTCTAATGCTAATGCTGCTAATACGCCGAGCGTGCGTCCCCGTAAAGAAAGGAGCTGGATAACAAAGAGCACGATAAGTTGTGCGACAACTCGACAAAAAGTCCAAGTTAAAGCCCCGGAAGAGCCGTGGGGGGGTTTGAGCGCTACACGAAATGGAAGCAAAATCCAAATCCATCCTTCGGTGTGGCGCCTTTTGTCCGGCATATTTTCCATATTTCTTCTGATCACATTTGTTGTTGTTGTGGAGCGAGGACAACTTTGTGTCATAATGGCGGATTATTGGCAACTCATTACAACGCCGACATCAACTAATGTGTGCGTTATCCGAGCTCCTGCGTGTTCTTGTATTAGCGAGACGTGAGCCTCCAACTTCTCGGAGCCCCAAATTTCTCATTGGAATTTTTCTCGCCGCTTTCACGCCGCGGCTTGATCCGTCAAAGGCTCTTCCCGAGGCCTCGGCGGCGGCGCCGCGACACGTCCGCCGAGGTTCAAGCGGATCCTGACAAGGCGGGCGCCTTTTCTCTCTAATTGAATTCTTTATCTTTTTTTTTCCTTCTCTCGCTCTTTCACTTTGTGGCTGAAAGAAGTTTCCCCCAAAGTGGCAGGCAGGAAATCACCAAATAAGTTTTTTGTGCGGAATATTTTTCGCTCATTATTTTTATTTGGATGAAATATCAGCGGCGACACGCTACAATTTGTGCGCTAATTAGAACCAGTTCTGTCGTTGCTGTTTGAAGAGTTCAAACGGAGAAAAAAAAGAAGCCTGCTCGCTAAGCTTCAACTCTTAATAGGAGTGGAGAAAAAAAAAAAAAAATCATTTGAGAAGGCCCGGCACGTTTTACCATTTGAAAGATAAAAATGTTGAATTCCATTTTTGTTTTGTGTGAATTGTACTAGAATTTTTACTTTGCAGTTGAATTTTGCCAGGTCAAATATTCCCCTTCTCTCAGCCAATAATTAAGTCACGGGTTTGTCATTTTGCGTATTCGGGCCTGGATTTTGGCACGGCAGGTGGCGCCGCCGTGCGCCGAGTTCACAAGAAGACGAGTCGTCAAAGTTGAGGCTAATAACGCCGCCGTTGACATTCAACGAGTCCTCGTCTGCGCGTCGGACTTAAGCTCCTCGCCGAGCGCACTTTGAAGTTCATAAAAAGCAACGTGGACGGCGTTGGACGTTGCGGGAGGCGGGCGCCGCCGTCTTCACCGTCGCCGCTTTTCACGCTGCCGCCTTTCATGTGCTCGCTATCTGGAATTAATTGCTTTTTCAAAGGCGCCGGCCAACGTAGCGCACGTTGAAATGTTTTTTTTTTTTTCCTCCCTCCTGCATTTGTTTACCGTTTTGCACACGCTAATGCTCTTAAGCCGCACTCGACTCATGGGCGGCGCCCTGCGTGCGCTTCCGCGCCGCCGCTTCCGTTTGCAGCCCATCACGCGAGCGTTTTCACTCATTATCGACCGTTCAAACGGTTGGCGAGGCCGGGATGCTTTTTGTCCATTTTTGTGCAAAAGGCGGGCCGATGCGAGCTGGGCTGGCGCCGCGTACGTCTGCGCGACGCCGCTGTCGCTAATGTGTTTATACAAGGACCCTCACATTCCACGCTAAGAGCCTCCGCTAAGGGCCTCTCATGCACACGCAGGCCCATTCTCAAATATCCATTGTGGCATTATTCCATCGCAAGGGGGGGGCTTTGGGTCGGGAGCACATCCATCATCGGCCGGCGGGCCCGTCACATTAGCCGGTACGGCTCCGCTCGGCCTTCCTCTTTATGCTAGCCAACGGATAACCCTTCCGTTAGCGAGCCGCCGTTGATCACTTGTTCATCAAATCTGACTATTATGTGCGAGAGTACACGAGGATAAAGCACTGCTTTTGTCTAAATGACAGGGATGGCAACTCCCTGATTCAAACCTTTTGAGCCGCGAGGCGCACATGCTCACCGCTAGGCTAGCGTGCTAATCCGCGCGAGGAAACAAACTGAAAAACGTTTATTTTTCCCTCTTTTTCTAAACGCTTTTCAATAACCCGCCGCCATTGAGCCGTTGTCGCGGCGACAGATAAAATGGCATCTGCGGAGGTGAGCGTAAAAAAAGCCAAACAAACAAACAAACAAAAAACTGGTGGAGATCCGTCAGCCATTGTGCGCGCTGACACGCTAATCCGCGCAGGTGTTGTCTGGCGGTGTCGGGGCCCTTTTCGGCGACGACGGCTTTCGGGGCGCACGCCACTCTGCGAACGGCGTGTTTTGCCGTCACCTGTCACTTTTACAGCGCCCAGATCCCCTTACAGCGTCTTTGTGTCGCCCGGAGAGCCAGCTCCTTTGGAATGCTAGGTGCCGGTGGAGCTAAAGGGGGGGCAGGTAAGCCCCCCCCCCCACCCCCCTCGCTTGTTGCGGAGCCTGCGAGGTGTCAAGTGGGAGACTTTCTTGTCTTGTAGCGGCGCTGACACGCTAAGAAAGCGTGTCAGACGCTCTTTGCAGGTTTGTTTGTATTTGAGGACGCAGCGAGAGCTTACAAAAAAGAGCCAGCGTGTTTACCTTTTTCCCCCCTCAAAGCGTGTCACACATCAGCCTTATTAAATTTGCAAGCAAAAAGAAAAAGTGTCGTCAAAAGCTTTATCTTGCTCCTTTGTGTCAGGCCGTATCGCGCTGCACCGGGGGCAGGAAAAAAAGAAAAAGAGAAAGATAAACAAGCCCCCCCCCCCCCCCACACACAGTTGGATTTGTCGTCGTTTTGTGACAGCCGTCAGAGATGGGTTATTGTCCGCAAGCCAGCGCATCAAAGCGGGCAATTCTTTCTTGAGATGTGATTCTTCTCATCAAGCCGATGACATTTGTTGATGTTTGGTGATGGAGCACGAGCCGTCCTTTCACACAACGCAAAGGCGCTACAAACGGTGGCGCAGCACGTGTGGACAGACGAGTTTGTTGAGCCTCTGTTGCAGTATGGCTTCAAATGAAGTTGTCTTGATTTACCCCAAACGCTCCAATGTGACCAATCCAACTTTTTTTGGTGTATTTGGAAGAAGTCAAGTTGTCCTCAGAGAGCAAATTAGAATGCAAACTTTGTCTTATTCAAAGCGGCAATCCAAGGGCAAAGTTAGAGATCAGTGCTGTGTCAGTGCTGCGCTTAAACCAGCCGCAAAGATTAATCACAGGAAAAAACACACACACACACACACACGCGTGCGTACGTGCGTGCGTGTGTATCTGGCGCTCGCAGCGGTTCAAAGTGTGCCGGCTGGCGCTTGGAAACAGATTAAAAAGTGTCTATGAAGTGATGCATTGCAATTGTCATTGCGACGGTGGGAGCCATCCTTTTTTGCATAAAAATCCTCTCCTCCCTTTTTTTTTTTTTTCTCTTTTGCCTCGTCGCGTTATCGTCGGCGAGATGGAGAAGTCGCTAATCCCGCGCGTGGTCGCATTTGCATCGCTGGCAAATAAACAAAAGGCCCGTTTTTTTTCATACGGATCGGGGGGTGGTCAATCACCAGGGTTAGCTCCGATTGGTGAAAATGTTTTTTCTTGCCGTCAATCAAATAGAAAGTACAGCAATGTCTTTTTTTTAGGATAGGAGGAAGAGGAAGAGGAGGAGGAGGAGGAGGGTGGCAGAGGTGAGTACAAGCGAGGCCGCGTGACCCGCCAAGACCAGATTAGCGTAGCCGAGATAGCCCGCTGGGATCGATGCAACTTATCTGCCGCGCCGGTCCGGCTTTGTTGATGACACCTGAAGCTTGCGCATCCGGCTCACCTTCGCCGCAGCAGCAGGAATGCAAGCACGATGACGAGCAACGGCAAACTCGTGTCCCGAGTATGCGCGACGGTCACCGGTCGCACCGGTCGGCCGGCGGAACCGGTTCAAATAATTTCCCGCCGCACCGTTTGGCGAGAAAGTTTGTCCGACGCCTCTTCCAAAGTTGAAGCATTGAGATTAAAAAAAAAAAGTGCGCCTTGTCTTTGGTCCTAAACGGAGCCGCTAATTGGAGGCTTTGGACGGGAAGCAGCGAAACAAAGCGCAGATGTAATCGTTCCACGCGGCTTTTCTTGAAAGGACACCAAAATGTCGGACATGAAAAGAGGCAAATCGGCCCAGTGATCAGCCGGCGGCGCATGAATTAAGGCGGCGTCATTGTGCGCGCCGTGTCGCCATTGTGCCGCACCTGCGCTGATAGAATACGCCGCCGCGATAACCCAGGCGAACGGCACCGGAGGTCAGCCCGCTTTTTTCCCCCTCTCTTTTCTCGTCGGCGCCGCGTGGGAATCGCTACAAAGCGGCCGGGATCAGGCCGGCTTTCCGGTTCAAGAGACGAGACGAACGCGGCGCGGGCCTTTGGATTAGCGCCGAGCGCTAATCGGCGTTCGTCCCACCTCGAGCCGCCGCGCTCGTCTTCACCTTCTTTCATTTCCACGTAAGCTCGCCTTTGTTGCGCACGCACGCACGCAAGTACGCCGCCGTTTTAAGCACTCTTGACGACTTTGGCGAGCAAGTTCCTCCCCGGCGCTCCCCTCCCCTCCTCTCCGATGATGCCAACGTCTCAAAAGATGGCCGACGGTTAGCTTGACGTCCACCGGAACATTTGGCACCATTCAAAGTTTGACCCGGATTGCATTTGACATTTGCGATGAAAACAAGACGAACTTGTGTTGAATCACAAAAAATGCACCTTTGTGAAATCCGACACAGAGTGAAAAGTTGCTTGTAGAAATTGTCGAAAAGAAAATGGGAGAATTGCAAATAGTATACCGTACAAAAGACAGGAAGAGTCAAAGAACTTGGAGCAAATTTAAATTGGAAGAAAGTTTGCGGCGCCTTTTGGCGTGCTAAGAATGGCCGCGTCAGCGCGCCCGTTGTGCCCGCTGACGTGTTTGTGTGGCGCTAATTCCCGACGGACGTAAATCCGCCCCGCCCTTAATTGCATGCCAGGCGACGACGGTTGACGAGCCTCCCGCGACCCGAGCCGAGGAGGCCGGCTTTGTCCGCTCACGTGTTGAGGTCAATGGCGGCGGCGGGATTAAGCGGGGGAATTTTTAATTAGAGGGTGACGCTAATGAAGGGGCCGCCTTTGAAAGCCAAAGAATTGCCACTTGTCATTATCAAAGCCGCCGCCGTCGCCACCAAGGCCGAGCCCGCTCGCCTGCCCGCCCGCCCGCCACCTGGCCAGGTGCACATTGCAATCCCAGTGGTGGACATTTAGCCGCCGCTACGTGGAGTCGCCGGGCCCATCTTTGCTTGGGGGGGGGGGGGGCTGATATACTGTACTTGTGCCATTTTGCTGATAGGCCGCAAATCGGGATTTCCCGCTTCAGTGCGCTCGGCGAGCTAAGCCATCCATCCGAGCGAGGAGGCTGGGCAAAGTGGCGACGCTGATTTGCACGCACGCACACACGTATGGCACTTTAGCACAAGCTCATCAAATGCGTTGCAGTGGTGAAAAAAAGAAGCAGAGCTCAACTCATCTTGGCATATTAGATCAGACAATTATTATTTTATTTAGTTTTATTTATTATTATTATTATTTATTTATTTAAATAAATTCATTTGCCGCGAAAAGTCATTGCGAGTGCAGCAAAGTGGCAACCGTGTCACGTTTGTTCCTCGGAAGGGTCCAAACACAAATGTTCCCTCAGGCTGCAGGCGGGGATCCACTCTGCTTCTTTTTTTTTTTCTTCCCCCACTTAAGCGCAAACGTTAGCTTATTAAGCTGAGCCCGCCGCTCCAAAAAAAAAAAAAAATCCACCTGTGCGTGCCGCCAAAGCCGCTCAGGTTGAGACAAAAGCCCAACGCGGGCTTTTGGCTGGGCGACGCCAATCGCCAGTTCCTCACGAGTGTGACTTGATGCTACTTTCTAGCGTCAGAGAACTTAAGAACGATGGAAGAGCTCAATTGTCAAGGAGGCCACGTTGGCTTTTGTTGATTTTTGCTCTTCTTTTGTCTTGGGTTTGTGCCGCAGTGCATTCTGGGAGGATGATAAACGGCACCGCTTGCACTTTAATTAAACTTGCCCAAAAGTTGAAGGGTGGGGGGGGCGGAGGCTGCAGCCGTGGCGTGAAAGTGGGCAAATGATCAAATACAAATTAATTAGTCTTTGGAGCAGAATTGCATTCAGGAAATTAAAAGATACCCGCCGCCGTGCCGCTGCCGCTACGCTACGCACGCCTCACTGCAGGGCCTCGCTCGGTGTCATTACCAACCCCTCCCTCCCCCCAAAAAAAGTCTAATTTGTCATATGTTGGAATGTCCCCTGGGACGCCAGCGCCGATCCCAAGCAGGCCAAACATGCAAATGGGACCAAAGCTGAAAGTTTGCAAAAGCACCCAAAGCGGCAAAAAAAGACAAATTGAAGAGCGAGCGGGCTGATTTCTGCCCGCCGCTTTGCTTTGCTTTGCTTTGCTTTGCTGTGACCAACGACATCATCATCGAGCGAGTTCGCGGCAACGCCGAGTTCATTAACGTGCCGGACGTCAGCCGGGGCGACATAATAGTACGCCTCCCAAAAAAGACTTGACATTGAGATGGACGGATAAGTCATTAATTGGTTTTCTTATTGCCACAATGCAAGCGGGAAGGTCACGTCGACTTTGGTGGGGAGGGGGGGGCGAGCGGCTTCATTATGCGGAGGGGGCATAAAAGGGCTGCGTGCGGATGCAAAGTCGATGGCAGATAAAAGCGCAAAAGTAATTACACCTGAGACCAGGCCGTCGCGCCGACACGCCGCCGTCTTGTCCCGCCTCGCCTCGCCTCGCCTCGTCGTGTAATTCCGACGGCGAGATGGACGCCCGCGATACGGCGCCGGGAGGGAATACGGCCAGATAATTAGGCGTGATACTCGCCGCCGCGTGCAAAGGTGGGCGCCCAGATAAAACGCTCAGCGGCCCATAAACAAAAAGGGCCGCAAAGGATATCAGGTGGAACGTGCGCTAGCCCGGTCGCTAGCCCGGCCGCTAGCTCGCGCTGCTTGCGTTGTCATAAATCTGAGACGAGCTGCAAATTTCGAGTCAACATTTTGTTTCTGATTTTGCACAGAGCAACAAGTGGCCCTCGCTCGCTCGCTCGCTAGTCCATCAGCGCCAAAGGCCTCGCCACGCCTTGATTTCCTCTTTTCAGATAAGAAAGCACGTCGGCCCGGCCCGTATTTTGCTCTCACGCACGATAAGCGATAAGAGCGGCTCGCCCCCCCCGAGAAGGCGTTTGCGGCGTCTTATCTGACGCTGGGGTCGGCTTTGGAGTGGTTGACGCGCTAATGGACGCCGGCCGGGCGTATCGATCGGTGCGGAGGATGTGACTTAGCGACTTGATCAGATGGGCCGATTATGAAACGTGGTGAGCGACGCTTGCGGTCGGCACGGCGCCTTAATTCTCACGCGAATGGATGTGCTGATTGCCATGAGCAATTGCGCAATCGACAGCGCCGTCCGTCTCTTTCAACCAAATCGAGCTATTAGCAATCATCGCATCGATACTTTTTATTCTGGCCGTTCTCGTTTAAGAAAAGGAAATGAACAATGAGATACAGCAGAGGAATAATGCAAGAAATAATCGTCGACAAAGCTGCTTTTGCACTCTGGATATGATTCCCATTCAGAGTCATTCAAAAGCTGTAGAAATGAACAAATGTAATAAATACATGTCATAAATATATAAATAAATGGGATTTTAAAAAATCATAAATAAGATAAATAAATAAAAATAATATCACGGAGGATGAAAAAAAAGTCTTGCTGTCTGGCAGCTGTCTCCCAAATGCAGCCTGTTAATAAATGCGCGACTCGGCGTGACGACGCGCAACGTCGGCGGCGGCGGCCGCCGGCGCATTCGTCTTGCTGACGGCGGGAGACGAGCGCGATCCCAATCGGCCGGCCGGTTGCAATTTATGGAGCGCGCCTGCAATCGGCGGCCTTTCACAAATAAGTAATGGCGGCGCGGCGGCCTCCTCGCTCACGCAAACAGCACATCCATCTTGACGCCTTTTTAGGATTTCCAGCCCAACCTTTGATTTGTCCTCACCTGAACAAGAAAAAAAAAGCAGCAGCAGCAGCTTCTTAGATTGGAGAACAGTGACACCCGCGTGTTCAGGATAGGCGCAAAAGAAAAATGGCATCTGGAAAAAGTCAGCGTAGAAAATCCAAAGCAATGTTGCCCGTCGGAAAGCATGCAAAGCCAACCGTTTTGTTCCAATCACGTCGCTAATTATGTTTTGTACGCCGCCAAAGCCCAAATATGTCCAAATATGGTCGCTTCCCTCTTTGACCTTCCTCTGCATATTTTTTCCCTTCAACCTTTCAAACTTGTCAAAGTTTTGCCAATGAAAGAAAGGGAAAAAAAATGCCGTTAAGGATCTCGCCCGCTATTTTTTGGTGCTAATGAGTCTTTTCTCGGGGCTTAATTAAAGTGTTTTTTGCGTCTTTTGTTTCTGAGTCCCCTCGGAGACGCCAAAGTCTTGCGGCGGCTCGTTGATTTTTTTTTTTTTCTTTTTTCCCGCCGATGTTATCGACTTGTAATTGCGGCATAATTACGAGAGGTTGCTCCTTCTCCCGCGACGCTCGCCGGGGTCCGAGGACCGCCGATGAGTTTCCTGGGCGCCGAGGTGAAATTATTCTCACGGTGCGAACGAGGAGCGGGCCACATTTGGATGCATGTGATAAGATTTTTTTTTTTTGCTTTGTAGCGCATGACTAAAAAAAATTCAGAAGGAAATGTCGCTGACCTACTTTGACGCAGGAAGAGGAAGTCGACCTTGATCACACCTTGCTGAATTACTCAACTTAATTTTTTTTTTCTTAAATTTAACGACAAATTTCTTAACTTCATTTAGTTTTTTCTACTCAAGGCAATTGAATTAATTCGTACGTGTTAATCTAAACTGTAATGATGAGATATAGTTTTCCAAATGATATCAATAATCCACTTTTATTTATAAATTTATAAATTTAAGAGAAATAAGCAACCAGATAGAAATACAAAGAAAAAAATAAAGGTTTTTTTTTCCCCCCAGTAGAAGGTCCTCTCATTTTAAAATATTAAATATCAGCAAATGTTTTTTTTGTATTATTGCACATGACCGTAATGTCTGCGGCGTCGGGCAAGGACGTAAAACTCCGACTTGCTCTTCCTTCTGCGGCGGCGGCGGCTAATTACGGGTGCAAACTCCTTGTCATTGCAGCGGGAAGCTCTTTAGGTAGCGATTCACCCCCATGAATGGAAGCCTAATTAATCCACTTAATCTGCTGCATGAGATTATTGCGCGCGTGCACATGCTCACGCACACACGGCTGGCCTGTCCCTGACAATGGAGAGCTGCTGATAAAAATATATATACTGCTATTGAAAGCGAAGGGGGGGCGGGGCATATAGATAAAAGTGTGTGTGTATATATATTCCCATCCCAAATTGCGTGATAAGGCCTTGAGCTCTCCATCACGCTGACAAGGCGCCATAAAAGCAGGTTATCCTCCTGCTGCCCGCCGCTCGCCGCCTGTAAATATGACAAGGTGCGCTTCCTGTGATTTAGAAGGCCACTTCCTGTTTGCCACGCCGTGTCCTTGACGCCACCATTGCCGGGAATCCGGGAATTTGGTGTCTTGCAATGCCGCGCTCGTGTGTGTGTGTGTGTGTGTATGTGAGCAATCTTATCAGAGGTGAAGCCGCGGATCCGTGATAAAGTCGGAGTGGATGACGGTGGCCCAGATGGGGCGGTGTTGAGATTTGGGCCGGCGTTATCGTCTCAGAGGCGCTCGAGCTTTGACACCGCTCGCCACCTTCGGGACCGTATCGGACTCAAAGCGCCGATAGCGGGAACTCGCCGCGGATTTTCTCCTGACTGGATTCACTCGTGTCACCGTGCGCTTTTCTATGTCAAGCCGGGTTTTTTTTTTTTTTTTCAGCGACTACTTGAACTTAATGAGGCCGTCAAAACGAAGGCGCCGGCGTCCTAAGTCGTGATGGAGGCATGTTGACGAACGCAGTCATTCAAATAGAAATCACGGCGGCCCGAGATTTAAGGTGGGAGAAGAACACGTCCGACGCATTTCCGAGCGAGATGATTTATTTCTGCACTTGAATGAGAGAGCAAAGCGTTGAGATGAGTCCAATTGTCATTCATGAGTGCCATCTAGCGCTTGCTTTCCTTTTCCGTCTTTTCCCGGTCTGACACCCGTTCCGTCGGGTCGGCCACCATCTTAAGTCGGTCTATCACGTTCTGCCAAAGTTTTTGAATCAGTTGGGCGAGGCGGCCTTTGCTGGCCCCCCCCCCCCACCTCCTCCTCCCCCCCTCCCCTCCCAGAGGAGCGTCCATGGCGACGCTGATTATGTCACCACTTAGTCAACTAACTGACACTGATGGGTTTGAAATGCACTCTGGGTCCCGGCGGAGGCTGTCACCCTAGCCAGCCCCCATCCCGACCGAGCTCTGCCCCGGCCGGGTGTTGTGTTACGTTGGAGTGACGGCAAGGCCAAGTTCAACGGCTCTCAGATGGGACGAGGGACCGCGGAGGCTCTCGTAACATCTTTGAGTCTTTTCCATGCGTCCGTCCGTCCGTCATATGGGGTGGGGTCATATTGAAAGAGACAGGCGGCGTGCTTTAGGGAGGCCACCTCTGGCCCGGACGACAGCTCCGGTTACACTCGCGCACGGAGCGGCCGAGGCCCTAAAAGCCTGGACCGGCGCGACCTCCGACCCCTGTCGCCGGTGCGGTTGTCGTGTGCGCAGCCGGTCTGGACCGGCGCGGCTCCTGGCGACGCTAGGGAGTGCCGTGGCACTTTGCGTGACTTTGCACACACCAGAACTCGTTCAATTTGCCGTCAGGTGAAGAACCAGTCAGGTTTTGGCAGTTTTTTTTTTTTTTTAAGTGAAGTGTAATGTCAAAAAATAGCCTCGCAAGTGTCTCCAAAGTGCTGAATATTTTTAATTTTTTTTGCAATTGTGTCGTTTGCCGGCCGACTAAATCCCAATGGAAGCTGAGCGGACGACTTTTTGAAGAAGTTGTGATGACTTTTCCATTGTTGCCGTTTGGAGTTGACGTTAAAACCGGGGAATGACGACCACTTTGCGAGCGAGGGAGGGAGGGAGGGGGCGAGCCCAGGGGCTTAGCGTCAGGGTCTCGGTTTTGACTGCGAGAGCAATTAGGTCATTAGCGTGAGTGCTGACGTCCGGATTAGGCTCGCCTCGTCGCTTTAGCAAACAGGCGGCCGTAACAATAACGCCAGTAACAATAGCGGCCGCAACAATGGCGCCCGCCAGGAACAACCAGGCGAAGGGGGCGGGGCTACTGCTTGGGCGGCTGCTCCGCCTGGCTGATGTCCTTCACAGCTGGCTTCACAGCTGCCAAAGGGCCTATTGTACACTTCCTGGGCCCCTATTGTTCGCCGCCGGAGGAAGTTCGCTCTTTTCCGCAACCCGCGCGTGACCCGCACGCACTGTCTGAAGAAGCCGGCCCAAAAAAATGGATTCCCTAAAATAACTCAGCAACGCACCGTGTCAAGAACCGGTTTGTTCATTATCCAAATCGCTGCAGGGTTCAGAACCAGGTAAAATCAAAACCGAGTTAGGGACCGTCAAGAACCGACGTTCAAAAAAAAAAGTCAAAGCCAAGACGGGAAGCAGTTCAGAGACTCAAGTTAATAACTTTTTTTTTTTTTGTAATGGTGTCGCGTTTCTGGAGGTCGTGACGGGACGGGCGCCACAATGACGCAGGTGCGCCATTCAGCCCCGGACTTGATTAACAAACGGGCCGGGCCGGGACCCCGTGTAGTTGGCGGATTCCCTTACGGCAATCCGAGCGGCCCCAACAAAAGGCCGGGCGGACCCGACCGAGCCGCGGGTTCCGACCCCTGGACCTCCGGGGCCCGCCGGAGGCCCAGGCAGAGCGGGCGAGGCAGGTGTTCCCCGGGAAGACAAAGTGGCTGCGAGCGAGCGCGGCTCCGTTGGGGGAATTTCATCAACTTGACGGACTTTATGCGAGTGTCAGGAGCGAAGTTGCCCGAGCGGCGGGGTCGTTCCCACAGCCTCTCTGCGGTAACACAAGCGCAGCGTTTTGTTCGGCCTCCGTGTGTGTTTCTCCGGCAAGTAACAGATACAAGACTTTTTCTTGTCGGCCCATCCGCGCACTCGATAGCGGACGGCCATTTTGGGGCGGCGGAACGGATGACGGGCCTTTCCGTTGGTTTCAATGGGAAAAGGCGATTTGTCTCCAGAACGGCAACAAGTGGACTTTTTGTCCGCTGGCCGAGACGTAACATAAACGCAGCGGCGAATGTTGTGTTTAATTACGGCCGCCCGGCCTACCAAACACGACATCAAAAGGTGCAGCGCTCAGCTGAACGCCGCTGCGCCCGGCGCGCCAAGGCAAACACGGCCGAGGCCAGAGGAGAGGCTTCATTCATTTAGGGAGCGCGGACCCCCCTCCGCCCCTCCCCTCGGGGGTTCAGTGCGAGGTTAGTCAAATAGAGGCAGCGCCGCCTGTGCGCACTGTCCATTAACTGGCAAAACATGTGTGGCCATTGTTTTCATTCACAGGCTGACCTCAACACCAAAACACCGGCCGGCCAGCCTTGCAAAATGACTCCGATAGCAAACATTTGTCACGATTGCGTCCAAATGAACAAATCCATTTCCGTCGGGAATTGCGTGAAGGAATTTTGCCGATATTCCACGTGGGAGTCGTGTTCGCAGCACTACTTTTGTCTAAAAGAAATGCCGGCCGGATGGCTGGACGGCGAGACTTCCGCTGCGGGTGTGGTTGTTGATCCAAAAGAAATGCGGCTTTCGCTGACTCTGCAAAGCAAACAGCGCTGTGGGAGCGAGCCGTCGCTCCGTTCGCAGCCCCGTCGCTTCCAATCAGGCCCCAGATGACACTCGCAAAAGCAAAGCCGCCGCTGCCGCTGCCGTTCCTCCCTTTGGCTCGTTCCGCGAGCCGCCGTCAAACATCCTGAGTCAAAGCCATCGTTTGAGAAGAATTTATGAAAGAAATTAAAATCCAATCATCGCAATTTGTTTTTTAGAGTGAATTAGCAATTGAGGATGTCTGCCCACAAAACAGTCAATTACTTTCTTTTTTTTAATTAATTGACAAAAACAGAAAAAAAATGTTCCTCCCCCCCCCATCTAGTCCAAAGTTTCCACGTTAAGAAGTTGGGATTATGACCCAAAGGAAACACTTGGCAAGCAATTTGAAGGATTTGTCACCAAGACCAAGAAGAAGATTTAAAGTCCCGACAATCCAGCCCCCCCCCTCCCATCAGAAAAAGTTAAGAACATTGCCGGGTGAAAAAAAAAAAGAGAGAGAAGAAAATAAGCAAGCCTTTTCCTGCTGGCTGTCCATGAACATTCCCAATGTTGCTTACGTAACCTTTGACCCCTCTAATGCATTAATTGAGGCGAGTCCATTTGGGGTGAGAAACAGGCAGCCAGCTAAAAAAAGAAAAGAAAAGAAAAAAAATCATTTCATTTGAAAGACATTGACATGATGTAGTCATTCATCAGTGGAAAATAAATAGTAGATGATTATTATTATTCAAAAGCTTGCGTTATTGAACAACGTCATCCATTAGCCGCAGAGCGAGCGACAACAAATAGCGTTAGGCGGCCATTAAGAGCCCGATACCAAAATGAATGCTCACCCTGGGAGCTGCTCCCTGACCTTCACACTTGACCTGCGTGTGTGTGTGTGCGCGTCTAAAGGCTATCATCCAACTTTTTAGGAAAGTTTCTTTCTTTCTTTCTGCAACTTTTTGTGTCTTTGAGGCGTCAGGTGTCATTACGGCTTAGCTTCTCGCGCTTCCCGCCGTTGACGTGCTCAACATCTTAGGAGGTTTTGCTCTTTTTGCTCAACTCCCAAAACGCACACACTCGCTCATGTTTGCGCCAGGGAGGAAAAATGAGCACGTGTAACAATAAATATTTCCATTTATATGCAAATGACGATCTGGTGACCAAGAAGAATGGATCAAGCTCAAATGAAAAAAGCAAAAGAAAAAAAAGCGCACGTCTCGTTTTAACCTAAAAAACGCGTACAAGAGGTCTGATAGAAAAAAAAAAAATTGGAATTCACGACACTTAAAAAAAACAAGAAGAAATGTTACATAGAAGATCATTTTGTTCTTGTTTATCTTCAAGAACAAACTTTTGACGCTCTGTCTAATTGAGGCAATCTTGCAGATTCCGATTTGGTGGCAGATAGAAAATTATTTTTGCAGAAAAATTTTGAATTGAAGAACATTGCGATTTGTTTTGAACCATCAAATCCTATTTTGCCAGAGAAAAGAACCATTTCATTTGTTATCTTTGGTCAAAAGTTTGGGCCTGCAAATAATCTTTGACTGCATTCTATTATTTTGACGGCTGCCTTGAAAGCAAACTTCTGAGTAGTTACTTGAAACTGCGCGCGTGTGTGTGTGTGTGTGTGTGTGTGTGTGCTGTGCTTAGCTGACTTCCTCCCAAATTGCTGACATAATTACATGAATGTCATTTTTTATGACTCGCAGTAGAAGAGGGGAGCGGCGGCGGCGGTGGCGGCGGTGGCAGCGGCATCTCCACTGAAGCAGATAATTAGAGTCGGAATAAAGCAGGGGCGGAATAATTAATACATCAAAACTAGATGAACTTTTTCTAATTATTTTTATTTAATCTCCATTCTAATTATTGTTCTAGTCGGCTGAGCCAGATTGGCTGGCCTCATTCACGGCTGTGAAATGCACCCGTGGCGCTCAATCCGCACGCAGCCAAACATCAACTAACTGCGCCGGCAAATGGCGGGGTCGCCCCCCCCCCCACCACCACCACCACCACCACCACTATGTGATTGAACTGTAATTTAAATTCCGCCAGTGCAAAACAAACAATTTGCATCCACCTGCCGCACTCCTCCTCCTCCGCTTCTTGTTGTCTTCTCGCCGAATGGATTTGTTTATCGCGCTCAGCTTGTTTGAAATGAGTTTGGTCATTAGCATCGTTTATCGCGCCGTGTGACGTCCCGCTCTTAAAAAAAACGAAAAAAAAGCGAGAAAAAGTTGCAATCTGACAAGTCTTGTATTGTTCCAAAGGCAAAGCTTTGCATTTTGAATGGAAAAAAATGGTCTAGCAAAAACCTATGAAAAGTTGTTTAAAAAAAAAAAATGTTTCGGGGGGGCAAACCAAGTTTTTATTTTGTGGTAACTTTCTTGTTTTTGTGCGCGCCTTTGAAAGCGCTGACTTGGTGAGATGAAAATCGACCAAGAAGAAATGCGCGGGAGATGCTCTGATTGCACAAAACGAAAGCGAGAGGAAAAAGAGGCGGGGCTTGTGTTGGGGGGGCTTTCGGGTGGTTTTGGAGGCGCGTCAGATTAGGAAGCAGTGCAAGTCAGCTAAATAAAAAGCCAGAGCTTCATCACAAGCATGAAATTAAAGTCGTGCGTGGCGCCCAGATTCAAATGGAAATAAAAAGTCGTGTTGACGAAATTCAAATTGCCGCTTGATGAATGCTCAAAACAAGATCAGATTTAATTAACATCAGATTTAATTGAGGCTCCCGCAATTTAAGATGGTTTTTTTCCCCAGCTCCTCAGTAATTAAACGCCGTCTCGTCGGCCCCGATTGAGGCCACAAATATATTCCACTTATTATTATTATTTGCATTATTATGATGACGATGATTGTGGCTTTATGGTTAATTTGGGAATAATTTAATTAAAGAGATCATCTGCTTTTGGAGGAGATGCCACGCAGCTTTCTTTGCTGTCTGCCACTGATTGAGCGAGCGAGCGAGCAAGAGCTTCCTTCAATGCTCCTCATTAAGCTCATTTGCTGTGAGAACCTTCTTGCAGGTTCCGCTGGTGTTTCTTTGTCCTCTTTTCTTTCTACTCCTTCCCCATGTTTTGGTCGGAGAAGGCCGGATCTCCTGCCGCTTGGTGCTCAAGCGGAGGCCGTTGAGTCCTGTTGGGTCGCCCTGGTGGCGACCGGCTCTCTTCAAGGGGTGCAGTGACACCTCGTGGCCGGGCGTGGCGGTGCAGCCAACACGTGGAATGTCAAGGCACACCTTCGCCCATCCGCTCGGTATGCGTGTGTGTCATATTTGGTTGCGCAGGTATCTGCGGCGTCACGCTCCGTTAGCGATGACGTGCGCGTGCGACCTGCGCGTCTTGTTGGGGAATGCGCCTCACCTGGACTTGACCCCGGCGGAAGTCAAACAAGCCAGCCAGCCAGCCAGCCAGCGCCGTCCAAATAGTTTTCCACCTGGTGACAAGCAACAATGCTGTGGCAGTTGGAAATTCACCCCGTGACTGACAGGCAGCAATCATCACCTGCAACAAGGAAGTGAAAAATATTGATTCATAGCGTGGAAGTCAATCGACCTTAAAGTATGGTGAGATACTTGAAGCATGTGCAATCAATTGTTTGCCACGTTGACCTTACAGTACGCTCAGTCCTCTCTTTGCCAGCAAAGTGTCCTTTCAGCCTTTGAGGCCGCACGGACGGCAGCAGGTTTTGCTTGCGCCGAATTCCCCCCGAACCGCCGGTTCAATTAGCCATCGCGACCTTGACCGTGAAGGTCAGCTGGCTTTGGAGGGAAAAAGCCTCACAAGACCAGGGCGAGGAAGATGGATGTGTGTGCGTTTCCCTGCCTGGCTGCCTGGCTGCCTGCCTGGCTGCCTGCCTGCCTGCCTGCCTGCCTGCCTGCCTGGCTGCCTGCCTGCCTGCCTGCCTGCCTGCCTGCCTGCCTGCCTGCCTGCCTGCCTGCCTGCCTGCCTGCGTGCGCGCGCGTCTCTTATCTGTGCAGCTTGCTGGAGTTTTAAATTATTCATCCTCCTCCTCCTCCGCCTTTGCCGCCTTCCACATCTCCATCACACGGCTGCCCGCATCCGCCCGGGGAGCAGGCGGTCGCCACGGCAACCTTATCGGAGATCGCAGATTTGGGGCTCCAGAAATGAAATAAAAGAGGAAATTGGCTGTATTAGCATAAGAGGAGTCAGCCCGGAGTTGAATACACACATCACCGCCCCCCCCCCCCACACACACACACGCCCATGCTCCCAGCAACAACCTCACCCACCCCTTTCCTTTCTCCTTATCTGATGCCAGCTATATAGTATATATATATATATATATAGATATATATATATTTTTTTTTCTTTCTTTCTAATTCGACTCCCCTTTGTTCCTTCATGAAGAAGACGAATACGTGGGGGGAAGTAAAGCGTGGAAGCGGCCGCCGTCACCTCTCGCCGTGCGTGATTGACAGCTCACTTTATTCCCCTCCTCCTCCTCATTTTGTTTGCTAGGTGTTTATTTGCCGCCGTTGAGTAACTTGTCTCCATCTCGGAGCGTCTTAACACCCACCGCCTAGGAAATGCCCGATTTAATGTAATATCTTCGCCAATGAATTCAAGCGCGCAAAGCTCGTCGTGTCAGCGGAATATCGTCGAAGATTGGATTCATTCCTGTGAGTTGACTCATAATTAAAATTGATCCAGTCAAAGGAAAATAAATCAATATATAGTCAGTAGGACGTCCAAATGATTTTTCTTCATTTTATTATTTTTGGTATCATTTAAAATGAATTGCTATTGTCTTTAGATGTTGTGAGTGCTCGTCGTCCTAATTGTGTTGCTACCCATTGGCTTGTTTTCCCAGATGGACTCCATCTTTAGCAAGCGGGGGGGGACCTCTGCTTCCACGGCTGCCAGCGATGTGGGCCGCAAACGCCCCCACCCTGCCTTCTCCCCTAATTGAAGTTAAACAGCTGACAAATAGAACCCCCCCCCATCCCATCCCGCCCGCCCGCAGATGCTTATAAATGTCAACATACGCTCCCACTTGGACTGACACTCCCCCGGGGACAACAGCAAGTGTCTCTTATGCTAATCACTTATCTTCCTCTGGCGGCCAGCTTTTGGTAAGACCACCGTGTCTCAGCTGGGCTTAAGTCACCAAAACTAACATGCGGAAGTCCAAATCTAACCTGTGGAAATTCAAAACTGGACTTACGGAACGATAACGGGATGCCCAGAACCGAACCACGCAACAGACTCAAGTCCCAAAAAGTAAGAAACCTGCAGAGGAAAGCGAGCGCTTCTTCTGCTCTTTGTGCATCTCACCACTTGGCGGCGCTGCCCCAAATGCCATTTGACGTGGCGCTCACACTTCTTCGGTGGTCCTCGCCATGTGCGGTTCCTCATCACCGTGGAAACGCCGGCCGGGCGCCTGTGGCAAAGGCCCGCCCACACGCCGCCGTCTCATGTTTGTGTGCGTGCGTGCCAATACGTCAGGTTGGCTAACAGGAAGTGACACGGCGAGACGGGCAGACAATGGATCTGCGCCGGCCCCGCGTCCCACGCTGGTTCGGACTCCCTGGCCCGGAGCAGATAACCGGTCCGGGATCCCATCCCGGGCGTGTCCTCTGAGCGTGGGCGCCGTGGGTGCAAGACCGCAGGGGCTTGTAGGTAGCGGCGTCAAAAAATGCTTGTCCAGTCAGGCGGCAGCGGTCACGGTCCCATTGCCGGAGCTTCACGGTCCCACGCTGTGTTTGGACCGCTGGCTTGGACGGCGTCTGGGCGCGGTGGGCTGGAGATAGAACCTTTGGAACAAAAGTGATTGTCAAGAAGAAGAAGTGGGAGGAGGAGGAGGAGGCCTTGTGTTGCTTGTTCAGATATTCATTGCTTAAAGCGTTGAGGCTGCGACATCAATGCTAACTTTGTTAGCCCGGCTATGGTGCCGGTATTATGCTAAGTTCCGTATAAAGGCAAAGGCAGTGCTAAAGATGGGCATGCCAAGGATGAAGATGTTTAGGATTCAAGATAGAGATGCTGAGAATGAAGATGCTCCAAGCGGAGGAGGACCTCACTTTGTTTGGCAAAGCGTTTAAGAAGAAAAGTGAAGCTGCGTCTAATGCCGAAGATGAGCGTGATGGTGAGAAATGAGGAGGAGCGACAACAATGACAAGATGGCCACCGCATCGCAATTGGCGTGTGAGGATCATGCGAAGACGAGCAAGCGTGGGCGCCGTCTGGCTCTGCTTGAAAGTTGGACATCAGGCAGCGGCGAGTGGGAACGGCGTCCTGCGGCTCATCTGATTGGCCGGCGTGGGAAGCGCACCACCGTTCCCGGGCGGACAATCGAAGCAAGCTCGGACACGGGGATGCCGGCGCGAGGCGCTTGTTCCCGAGGCGTGGGGGCGGGATTTGTCCCACTTTTCCGCAAGCGATGGCCAACGGGGTGGACTCGGGAGATTGCGGCCGCAGCGCCGCTTTCCAAACGGGCTTTTCTCTTAGCGTGCAGTTTCCGGCCTCGCCGCTTAACGGCATCAGCGACAAGCGCCCCCGACGCGTCTTGTGCGTGTCCTTTTGTCTGCTTTTTGCAACTACTTCTTTTCGTCTTGTAACTTGTCGTCTTGGGCCTCTTCCCATCTTCGCATTTGGGCCTTATGGACAGAGTTTTCTATGACAAGCGTCGCTTGGGATTTTCTATGTTGTTTTTCACCAAATGGAGATGAGTGAGAAATAGCCGCAAGCTGCTATTCAAGTAACATCCGTGCGCTTGAAGCCAACTCTTGTGTTGACTTTTGTCCCCCATGATGCTGCCATGGTGACACCCGTGTTTGGGCCAGACTTCCACCCGAGTGTGGCGGCGGCGGCGGCGGCGGCGTCTTTAGTCCCGCTCAGTCAAAACAAAACTTGTTACATCAAAAGCCGTCCTTTTCCCGACCTGGTTTCGCCTCTCGCTATCCGGGCCGGCTCCAAATTCCCCAAAAGTCCCCCCCCGTGAAAATGTGCACGTACAAACAAGGGCGTCTCGGCGGGCCGCTGGCAAACAATAGAGAAACGGCGTGTGGCGTCTCGCCGTGATAAGATGAGCAAGGTAATCAATGCTGTAATGAAGGAGGGGGGGCGGGCGGGCACCGTTCCTATCGCATGCCCCCATCGATGCAATTTCTAAAAGTGTGTCAGTGTGTGCGCGCGTGCGCGGCAGCGTGACGAACACGCCATGGCGTGCGCGCCGCAGATAAGCATGAAATAATTGCGCTGTGACAGCCTTGAATAATGTCCAAATTAGACAGAAGGTGCACGTTATTCCTCTTAAGGCAGGCCGTGATGATGACGAGGATGAAGATGATGTTGCTGGAGATAGCGCCTTCTTCAACGCAACAATCAATCTTATGCGTACACACAACACAAAGCAGACGCGCGACCTGCTCCCCCCACCCCCACCCCTCCCTCATGTAATGAGCCTGGCTGGCTAACGCCATTTCATGTTTTGTAGCTCGCGAGCTAAGCTGCACTTTTGCCCGGGAAGAGGAAACGGCGAGCGATAAGGCGCACCGGAGGCCTTTATCGGCCGGCGCGCTCATTTCCAGTACCGGTAGCGTGCCGGCGGCGTCCGTCATCATCAGTGTCGCCATTAGCCGGCATTGGCTGCGCCCCAGCATCGTTAGCGTCGACGTTAGCGCCGGCCTGACTAATGACCTCTTCCTCGTGCTAGCTGCCCGCCGCAGTTCCAAACGGTTATATAATGTGAACAAGACAACCCTTCACCCGCATGCTCCTTTGGGTGTCATCGTTTGGTGATGACATCATCACCGTCATTCTGGAACAACTGAAGTTGAATTCCAGCCCCAATTGTAAATGTCATGCGCGTTGGCACGCCACGGGTGACCTCCTTCCTTGCCGAGGGCTCCCTCTGCGGCGGAGGCGCCCGGCTGGCGGTGGCGCCGCGATGAGGGACAGGCGGAGAGGAGGCCGAAAAGTGGACCGGATCAAATGGAAAGATAAGCCAGGAGGAAAAATGGGAAAGTGGATGGATTGCCACGGAGGAGATGGGTGGGGTGGGGTGGGTAGGGGGGTGATGCTATTGATAGGAAACGGGAGAGGAAGGTGGCAGCCATTTTCTTCCCGCTGCTATCGGAAGACGTACGTTACCGTGACAACACGGAGACGTCCGCATGAAACGCGGCGGCCTGAGTTCATCCACTTTCTGTTATCTACGCGCACGCAGAAACAAAATGGAGGCCATGCCGCAACAATGCCAGCAAAAGTTGACAAAATGGCGCCTCCATTTCTCATTTGGCCTTCTTCAAAATTGTCCATTTGGAGCCCCAAAATGGGAAACGCACACGTGCCACTTTGCTTCCATGCAGCGCCACCTGCAGCCAAGGAAAATGTCACATTGCAGATGGACGGCTGCTAAAGTCCAGCTAGGATGTCGCCTAATGGACCGAGTCAGATCTAATCACAGACACTCAGTGAAGTTTCCTCTCCGGCTTTCAGTCGGCGGAGAATATTTGAGGCGGCGTGAAACTCCATCCCGCCGCCTGTGCGCCATCCAATGACGTGTTCAATAATTCACCAGCCCGCTGGCCCGCGGCTTCCCAACCGCTGCGCAGTCGCAAATGATCCTATTTTGATTCATTGCTTCCAAAAATATTTACTACCGATGCTGAACTTGTAATGTTGCCATGAATCTGGTCCAGACCCGCCAAAAAAAGCCAAAGGTGTGGCCGGCCGGTCGGTCGGTCGGAGCGCCCTGCCCTCATTAATTGGGTGAATGTGATTAGCAGGTTATCAGAAGCATCACAGGAGCTGTCGTCCTTATCTCCTCACGCTTCCTGGGTCGCTCGTGACAGAGTGGACCAGTAATGGGACAGGACGGCCGCTAGATGCACATCAGATATACGGATTCAGTTTGTTACATTAAAAAAAAAAAATCCAATAAAGCAGCTGTTACTTTGAAAAAGTTGAACTCTGACATCTCACTTTAGCGGTGACCTCCAACAAGGCCTAACGCGTGTTGTCGTGTGCGACTTTTTCACACGCTCGCTGTGGACAATAATTTAACGGTGCAAGACTGACCTCTTGTGGAATAAAGTAATACTGCACCTTAACATGGCGTCATCAATCACTTCCGGATTTGGGTTCGCGTACGTACGGTAACCGAGAAAGCTCAATTCAAATGGAACCAAGCGCTTTGGGTCGACGTTTAAGCTTTCGTGGCATTAATTTGTTTTTCTTCAGACGTCATGCAGGTAATCCTCTCCCGTTTTTTAAAACGGTATAGAATTTGAAATTCAATCAACCGGAGGGCGACAATGATAAACTAAGATTGTTGTCAAATGGCAATATATTTGTTTGACGCGTTGGTGTCAGTCTTGCATGTGCAAAAAAGATAACGAGCGTTGTTAAACTCGGTTGGATTCATCTTGTATCGTCCTTGTCTGCATCTATGATTCAAGTAGATTTTGCCACAAAAGGTATTAGCCATTTTAAACAAATATGTACAAACCCAAATAATTCAAAACCATTTGCAAAGATATTTTTAAAAAATATAAAAAGTGTCTTTATTGTTGCTCAGCAGTGTTGGATGATATCTTTTTTTTTTTTAATGTAAAAAATGTCTTTATTGTTGCTCAGCAGTGTTGGATTATATCTCTTTTTTAATGTAAAAAATGTCTTTATTGTTGCTCAGCAGTGTTGGATTATCAATCCAATGAATACTTTTCATCTGTCCCTTTTTGCTCCATGAATTCCTTGTGAAATTACAGTCATACAAAACTTAAAAAGTTATCAAATGAAGAGCACCTGTAAAAGTACTGGAGTTGAAATATCATTTCAAAACTTTTTGGGAAGAGTACAAAACGAATACTGGAAATGTTAAGAGTGCTTTCAGTTAGATACAGTTTCACCAGCAACTTGGTATAAAAATAAAATTGGCTCGGGTAATCCATCGCCATGTTGTAAAAGTGGAGCAAAGTGCAAAGGCTTGTCCGCCGACGTAGGCCGAGCAGCATCTTGTGAAATACTCCGGCTCTGCTCTCCCCTCCCCTCCCCTAGCGCATCTGCGTCTTCACCTGCAAGGTAAACAGCTGCCGGACCACACGAGACTCGGTTAACCGTGAAAGAAGGCCCGTGAAAAAGCAACGCAAAGGCGCCAGGCTGACTTTAAAGTCGTTGATGTAGGTGAGGAAGAAGCAGACGAAGCTGAAGGCCACCACCCACTCGCACACGGCGCTGGCCACGTGGAAGGGATAGTCCTGAAAATACACGTCAGCACACCTGTCAGCCACGTCAGCGACGGCGTCACGCTCATCTTCGCCACCCACCTTGCTCTTCGTGTCTCTGTGAAGGTCGTTTTGTTTCACGAAAAATGCACAAACGACAGCTCGGGGGTTTTGGTCGTCAAGGGGAAAACATTTGACGTGGAAAACGATGCTCGGTTTCGCCAAAGGATACTCGGGAAGATGGCCAGCGAGGCGATGACGGCCACAACCAGCCGCGCCCGGCACACCGCCACCGATGAGCAGTACGGGAAGGAGCGGTAGGAAATGACGGACTGCAGGAGGATGTAGAGGACGCCCGTGACGAAGAAGAGCAAGGCGCCTATGTCGTGAACCACCATCACCGCCGTCTCCTGCCGAGCAAAGCCAACCGCCGGACTGTCAAAAGCGCAAACCGGGGCGGGCGGACGGGCGGACGTGGAGACTCCACCTGGAACGTGGCCACCACGCACATCCCCAAGCAGGCCAGCAGTCCCAGCACCAGCGCCGTCTTGTTCAGTCGTGGACTCACCCCGATCACGTCATCGCTCATCTTCTCCACAAACTTGAACCTGGCGTAGATGGTGGCCATGCCTGCACACGTACGCAAGTGCGCCCTTTCCTTTACCTTTCGTTTTCTTCCAAAAGCAGAAGTGAGTCGTTTGCAGGATGTGTGACTAAAGAGCACATGAATGAACTCTCGTGGCTTTCTTCTCAGAAATGTGTGACTAACAAGAAATTACTGTACAGACGTGTTGTGACATACAAAGTGTAAGATGCACCTGTTACAAATATTGAATAGAAAAATGACAGTTTGCAGCTGACAAAAAAGTTCCTTGTTTGACTTTTTTTTTCTTTTTATGGAAACAAATTGATGACCAATCCGATGCAATGTCAATGAATCAACAACAAAAATGGAAGGACATATATTGAACTTTTGACGACTACTGCAATACCTGCACACGCAGAAACAAAAGTCATCAAGCCGAAGATGCAGCTCTCTGGAGGTCTTGCTGCCGTGTCACTGCAAGTTTAAAACTCATTTATTTTTTACAAATAAAAATGGGGGAATAAAAAGTTGTTCCCCCCCCCCCCCCCCCCCCCCCCTCACTGTAATGTAAACGTTACAAAATGATGTTGTGTCGTTAAAAGTTTATTCTACTGAAGTGATCGAGCGAGAAAGAGTTTCAGTTTCCTTTCTGGAGAAGTTTGGGTAGCAGCCAACGGAAGCTGGAAAACGAAACTAAACTTCTCAAAAGTCGACTTTACCGCTTTTATAAGAAGTCACTTGAGAAGCTTATCTCACCTGATGTAGGGAAACAGCACGTCCACGTCGCGTCGAAACAACGCGATCACGTAGGACACGATGAACGTGCAGGAGGACCACACCACCAAAAAGACGGGCAAGAAGCACAAACCTTGCGTGAACCACCACATGGCAGTGACCAGCGACGGACGATACAACGCGCTCGCGTGGACCCGTCCTGGGGTGACCTTAACTTAAGCGCCGGTCGGGCGGGGGGGGGGGGGGGGGGGGGGGGGCGGAGAGGTGGGAACGAGTGTCATTTTTCAAAAGCGGTAATCACGTGACTGTCTTCCTCAAACATGCCTCCGCTTCGTCACGGTCCTCCTCCATCTTCTGCATCACTCGCGACGTGTGCGGTGCAATGTCACTTGCTGTTTGGGCCTTAACATGAAATCGGCCAAGTGACAAAAATGTTTGGATCTAAAAGTTAACGTGATTCAGATTAACGGCACAACTTGTTTCAAGATGACAAAACCAGTGTCGTTTAAAAAGACAGCTAAATCCTGCCATTTATTCATCATTGTAAAATATGCTTCACAAAAGTACTTCACGGGAATGAAAAAGAGGCGAGCACCACCTGTTTTACTCATTGACCACATTTGATGACGGCTCCTATCAAAGCTGGTCCTCATGTGCAGGAGACCTGTTGGAATTTTGAAGCTCAAACTCAGATGGTTGCGGGAACTTTGATTGGTAAAATTGGGTCAACTTCTTCTGCACTTCCATAGCTTTGCTTTGGGTGTGGTCAAGGTCGTCATTGATGCAGATGAACTTCCTGTTGGACGAAATACAGAAGCCATTCAAAGGCCAAGACCAGAATTGCTTTATGGTTGGTTCCTCTCACCTTGGATTTTTCCAGAGGTCATTGAAAATGCGATCGGCCTCCGCCATGTCATTATGAAGCATCTTGAAATGGACCTCCCCTTGCCCCATGACCTGATATCTGTCGGCAAGTTGACGTATCAGCAGAAGCCTCGATGGAGCTTCTGTTTCTGTGTCAGAGGAGCACTCACCTATATTTCTTCTGGTCTTTAACGGCACTGCGAATGCGATCTGTGACAGCCTTGCAGTTCATCACGACTTCTTTGGTGACCCGAAGTTTTTTTGCGCAGTCGCGCAACTCAATATTCAATCTTTGCAAGTCCTAAGATGAACCACAGAATATGAGATGTCTCGTTTGATCAAAATAACTTTTGGTCCGGCGATATCTCAATAAACAAACCACCTCAGGTTTGGGCTTCTTGTGGATTTTCTTGGCCAGATCTTGAATCTCTCCAGCGGACAGAACGCCAGAACGGTCTTTGTCGATGGCGTCGAACATCTCCGAGATGTTAACCGGCCGCTTGACGCTCATCAGGAAATAAAAATAGGCAAACGCAAACTGCATGTTGTCCGGATGGCGCAAACGATTGCTCGAGGTCTTTTGAAATTCTCCTGGGAATCTGCGGGAATAGGAAGGTGGTAGATTCAGCAGTCAGGAGGCCCGGAACTGGGAAGTGGTCAGCACTCACGTGTCCTGCAGCTCCTGCATGACAAGCTTGTCAATCATATAAGGAGCGTGCGAGATGACTCTTCGGTTCATGCCGCCAAACTTTAAGTTGTATAGCCTGTCGACGTACTTCAGCGTGCCGGCAAAAGTATCTCGTAGCTTTCGGCCAGTCATCCCGCCATTGGTCTCGTAGCTCAGAGCTTTTTGGAGACCACGGTCCTCAAGTAGTTCTTGAAGGAATGTCTTGTCAGAAGGGAAAAACTCTTGGAGCTTGTTGCCCAATGGAGTGTTCCAATCTTTTGTGTCCATTTGTTTTTCTTCTCCAAGCTGGTCGCTTTGGTTTTGAGGATCTGAGAAGAAGCTTGAGCTCTGTCCATCACCAATGCTGCTTAGAGACCTGCGTTTTCGTCCTTCAAACATCACGTAGAGTGTATTTCAAGGCGGAATCTTCCGATTGCGCAAGTGCTGCGGTCGCTACCTTTGCAGTCTCCTCCGTCCCATTGGCATTTGTCATTGTTGCACGCTTGGTTGCACTCGCCGTTGTTGATCAACCTTGATGGACAATGTTTTGAACAAGGGGCTACAGGCCAGGCGAGATAGATCTCCATGGAAGAAATGATCAATCAATCAATCCATCATCAAGCAATCAATCATTCGGAATGTGGATTACTTTCTGGCCGTCCCTCGGGGTGTAGAAGTCGTCCAGAAAGACGTCTTTGCCAAACATCATGTCATCGTTGAGGTAAAGAAACCTCTGCGAGATTCCCGGGATGCGGTGAATGTGGCTTTCGATGGCGTGGGAGTTGAAGTTTGGCAGATGGCTCATGTTCAGGAAGATTTCCTGTCATTCATAACGAATATATCATCTTTAGGCATTTCAGTCATTCGATTTTTTTTTCTCTGTGTTTCATGCAAGAACTTTGTCTGAAACAAACAGGAAGCTCTGTATTATTTGTAATATTTGAATATTCGGAATAAACAAATTCCATTCAATCTTACCTGATGCGTGACAATTGAAACTCGGGGGTTTTGAAGGTTGAGCCAGGATGGGACCTGCCCGTTGGTGACGATGAAGACGTGTCGCACCCACGGCGCGTGCTTCTCCAAAGAGCGTAAGGAATACATGAGTGCGCCGTTGTCCTGGAAACGGTTAGGCGTCAGAGAATCCCTGGTCTCTTTTTTGGGAGGGACAGACTGGAAAAAAAAGAAATATATATATATATATATATTTGACATTATCAGAGAGGGGATCACGTTGCATCATGTGAATTGGCAACGTTCAACCTGTTGGATGGCGTTCATGTTCCAGAATAAGTGAACAGGACTGAGGGTCACTTTCTTTTCATCCACTTTCAGTTCAATTTCAGTATTTTGGAGATCAGTCAAGTCTTGTGGAGTTCTGAAGAAGAGCAGAGCGAGGCTGGCCTCCGGGTACAACTCAAACTGAGGAACACATTGATATATTCTTAATATCGTGTCTTCGGGGGGAAAATGAGAAACGGAACAAAAATAGCTTCACCGCTGTTATCTTTTCCGTTATGGCCGGCGGCAGTTTGCCTCGCAGTTCCTCTGACACCCTGTAGGAGTTTGGGAAGCCGTTCAGGTAGGCCAGGGTCTCCATTTGGACTAGACCCGGAGCCGCTTTGTCCGTGGTCTGGAAAACAGGACAGAGTGAGGCGGGGACATCACGCCCAGACACAAAATAAGATGGGTGAGAATTAAAAATTCACCAGGTAGCTTTTGTAGATGGATAATGTCTCGTGTCGGAGCGTTTCCGTCAAGGCCTTTTCGGCTAGAAGACAAACCATCAAGTTCCGTGACTGGTCGGGGTGATCGAACCCGACGGGGTCGCTTTACCGTCAGCTTGCGAATGGAAGACCACCACGGTGACTCTGTGGGAAGGTTGCTGGGGTTTGGTGAGCTGCAGCATCGCCTTGGCAGTGGAGAAGGAGGGCAAAGCCACGGAGAGGTCTTCAGAGGTGGTGTTTGCCAATAGACCAGGATCAAACACCACCATGGGTGCCACCACGCATTTGGACAGCGGGCATTGCGGCTTGCCACTGGAATGGAGAGCTTTTCACACACACACTTCCCATCTGGTCAACTTGGTTTGCCTAACCTCAGAAGTCCTTGCTCTACATCCAGTTGCTCTTTGGCCACCCTCAGGTTCCTCAGTAGTGTTTCGTCTGAGCCATTGACCCAGGTGTATACCAGATCGATGGGAATGGGTGTACATTCTCTACGAGACCAGAACAAATGGAGACGATGTCATAGGTGTTAGCGCAACCTTGTCATCACTGAGACGCTTGTTGTTTCTTCACCTGCTGTGGAATGTTGTACATGGTTCCACCGTTTTGTGTTCTTCCAAAATGTCAGTCAACCGGTGGGCCACCTTCTTGTGTTCTTTGGGAATGTCAGTTAACTGGTAAGCCCTGTCCGGATTCTGCCGTGCTACAGACTGCATACATGAGAGTAACGTCTGGTGTTGACTAACATTGTGATGACATTCGTGCATCTTGGGTTTAAAGTCTCGGAATGTATCCGTGTGACTTGCGACACGTTTCACTTAGGCGGTTCACCAATGACGGTGCCAGAGTCCTTCCGCAATAAATCATAACAAATAATAATCATCATAATAAATAAATACAATAAAAATAAGTAAATCAAACAAAAACAATAATCATAAGAAATGAATAATTTTATGTATATATGATTTGAACAATTGAGAGCACTGTGTATGTTAAAATCACATATAGGCATTTTGGATAAACCAGTCGACTCACCTCTCCTTTTGTTTCGCTTTGGCGGCTCACACCTAACTCTTGTAAACGAGTTTCAGTTTCCTTCCAAAGTCAATCATAACAAATAATCAATCATAATAATCACAATAATCATCATAAATAAATAAATAAATACAATCAAGGTAAATCATAAAAAAATGAATAACAGATAAATAACTAGTCAATTTAGTCCTTCCTATTCAAATCACATTCCAACATTTTGGATAAGCCAGAGTGGACTCACCTCTCCTTTCTGTTGAAAGCCCAACATCCCAAGAAGAACGAAGAGCGCGCAGCAGACCAAAATTCTGTATCGCCGACCGAAACAGACGTACGACAGCCTCCGAAATGGCCTGAGGGCCATTGTGATGCCTGCCTGCCAAAAGTTCCTGAGACACACATTGAAACACACACTTCACGACATCTAAATGATCAAATCATTTCTTTTTCTTCCAATATCGTTGCTGCTTCACTCTGTGGGCATATTTATTGACCTCAAGATTGAGAGCGTTTTGAAAACTTTGAAGGGCTGTTTCACACGGCACTTAGGCTTGATGTTGGGATCATGGAGACTGACTGTATCATAAAATGTACCAACGTGACTTGCAAGTGTGTTTTCCCTTTTGGCACCACTCTGATTTTACACCTGCAAAACGTGCTGTGAATCTTGAAAGGCAAGTACGATGGAAACCGACTGGTATGACGAGAACAGTCATCAAAATGACATGTCGTCGCATCTTTTCTTCTTGCGTGTACGCGCACAAAAGCCATTTTGTGAAGTCTGTGTTCAAGATTCTTTGTCGCTCGTTAACATTGCCTTTGTTTTCGATGTCCTGTTTTCTTTTATATTTTGTTGGTATTGCGCAAGGACAGTGATTGCCTTAGTAAAGCCTCTCTGATTGGCTGGGTCAGGCACTTATGAATCATATGAAATGCAAACATGTTCTGAAAGTTTGATTTTATTTTTCATAAAGTGTGAGTCGTCGCTTGGAATTGACGCAAGAGAAGACAGGAAAAGTGGACGCGATAGGTGTTGGATGGACTCGACAGCTGATGGTTGACTTTTCAAACTTAAAGATGATTTGTCAATTCTCCAAACATGTTCTTGGTGTTTTTTTTCCCTCAACTTATTATGGCTACCGGTGTGTGGAGACAGAGAGAGAGGGAGAGAAAGAGAAAGCATGAGACTTACCTCTTTTTACAAACTCTGTGTGATCCTTTGGAAGAAATGATTGTTGACGTCTTCTTTTCCAAATATCATTGAGTATAGCCGGACAGCGAGCCTCGATGTAAAATAGATGACGTGAGCACCTCTTTCAACACCGACAATGACTACTTTGCAGATAGCTTGACGAACCATATGTCTTAGAGCTTACCTCACTATCTCCTGTCGGCGTGGGATGTTCAAGTCAAAATGCACCTGACCTTTTTTTTTTTTAACTTGCTCGCTGAGTAGGACGTAATCTTTTGTTCTAGAAACGGGGTGGGGTGAGCAGCGGCTGCCACCCTGTAAAACCGCCTGTAGTTTATATATATATATATATATATATATATATATATATATATATATATATATATATATACATATATATATATATATATATATATATACATATATATATATATATACATATATATATATATATATATACACTGAATGGCTTGAATTTTTTTGAACGTGTTTGAGTGGTGTGAATAGCATAATGCCATGCTTTCCATCTGTTATTATTTTCGAACAATTCTATTCATAATGTCCATTAACAGGTATCCGATCAATGGAATGCGTTATGGCACTTTTAATTGCTAAATGATTGTTGCCGCTTGAAGCCAGATAGGGTGGAGGCCAGGTGGAAGAACCACTCCCCGCCGCTAGAGGGCGACAAACTGCGGAAGCGGGGTTGCTGAAAGCCCGCCGCCGTCGTCGACGAAGAAGTGACCACACGTATGGCTGTCATGTGTGCTGACGGTCAGCTGACTCATCCCGCTCTCTTGTGATGTCCCGTGTGTTTATCTCGGTGTTTTGACTCGCTATTGTCGAATGAATGCGGCGCTATGGTTGGCCCAGGAGAGCCATGGTAGTCGTCAACTCGGTGCTGAAGCTTCTTCAGCGGCAGACGTACACCTGTCTGTCCCACCGTTATGGACTCTACCTTTGCTTCGGCGGCATCGTCCTCATGATTGTTTCCGCTTTCCAATTCGGGGAGGTAAGATGCTCCCTTTCGTTGGGTCGACACAACTAGCGTTTGAACATCTTCTCGTCGTCTCATGTTAGCAGATGTTAGCTTGGCGTAATGCAGTTCTGAGAAGAACCCGTTCAACATTCGATTGGAGCGGATGGTGTTCTAAAATTCAGCCTCAAAGCCAAATGAACTGAAATGCCGCCATTTGTCAGCTTGACTATCCTCGTTCTTATTTGGTGATGTTTTACAAAGCAAATTCAGTTGTCAATATTCACCAATATACTTCTATAGGAGCTTCCTACACAGTTCAAAGTTAAAAGGGCAGCGAGCTAAGGAGGAACTATAACACGATCATCAATATTTCAGGTGGTGGTGGAGTGGAGCCGAGACCAGTACCATGTGCTCTTTGACTCCTACCGAGACAACTTGGGCGGCAAGTCATTTCAAAGCAGGTGAGCACGGTTGGCTTTCTCCAGCCTCAAATCCGCACATTACTTTGCACACGTCTGATGCCTGCGCTTGGTTTGTAATCTCTTACAGGCTCTGCCTACCCATGCCCATCGACGTGGTGTACACGTGGGTGAATGGCACCGACGTGGCTCTGCTGAGAGAACTTAAAGCCGTGAGAGAGCAACTGGCAGAGGAACAGAGAGTTCTGAGGTAGCCCGACAGACGGCTTTTGAGTCAAGGTGCCACTGTGCCACTATTATGTGTTATGTGTCTCCACATAGAGAACATCTGGGGAAAAATTCAAGTGAGACGACAGAAGGACCGAAAGTCAGGTAATACTCAATGTCCCGATACTTTTACAAAAGTTTGTTTTCCTGACTGCTGCGGCACACTCCTCCAGGGCCAAAGCAGAATGTTTGCTCTCCCACTGCATCATGGCACCCATGCTGGCGTTGGAACCCGCCCTGCCGGCCAACGCCACGCTCCGGGAGTTGCCGGCGCTCTCGCCGGCGCTGGCGGCCGCCAAGGAGCTGCTGCAGCTTCGCAGGCCCGTTCACCCGTCCACCGCCGCCTCCGTGCTGGTCTTCAATTCCCAGGCAGACGGTGGGTCTGAAAAATAGCCCATCTGGTGATAAACCTGATGATGAGTTAAATAAATGAATGTGGAATCTCCCCCCCTTCTCTCAGCTGAGAACGCCTATGTAGAAACGTTCAAGGAAGACAAGAAATTCTCCGTGTCCCGATGTTACCTAGTGAGTTTTATTGTAATGTCCTCACCTGAGCTTTCCAAGGAAGTCGCATTTCCGTCACTATGTCCTGTTTTCCGCAGACCACGGATAAAGAGGCTCCGGGTCTGATCCGCATGCAGACGCTGGCCTACCTCAGCGGCTTCCCGGCCACCTTCAAGGAAACGGAGCAGCTGCGAACCAAGCTGCCCTCATTTGTCACCGACAAGATAAAACAGGTCAAAAGTTCAAATGAATCGAAAATTTGGTTTAAAATCTTCACAAACAGCGGCTGGTCAAATAGGACTGAGGGTTGAGCCGTTGAAAACGAGCAGCAGGTGGCAGCGTCGCACTCTTTCCGCCATCTCCTCTTGCCGCTGTCCAAAGATGAGCTTCACGTGGTCCAGTTTTACAGCGCGGCGGGCGCGTTAACGTACGCTGGCGTGTGCGTAACGTGACTCTTTCCATACATTGCAAGAATGCGGCTCCGAGGCAGGGCTATTCCGAGACGGTGTCATCATCCTTGAAGGAGGCTGGAAGCTTATATGGCTAGATCAGCACGGATTACGTCAAAGCAAACAGAACTCCATTTCATCTGCCCTTACCGATTTGTTCCATTTCAACCACAAGGGAGCGCTGTGTGGTGTTTCCTGGTGTGGCCAAGCTCATTCTGCGAAAAGCGGTGTTGTGAGTCCATATTATTAATAGCTGATGTCGCAACCAGCACCACACCCCCAACACTCTCCTTTTGACGCTAGCATGTGGCATATTTATACTTTGGAACGTTTGTATACCGCGCCTGAGTGAAACTGTTGACACTGGCCGGCGATGAAAGGCGTCTTTGTGAGGCCGCCACGCTCAATGTTTGTATACACGCGAGAGCATTATCAGCTCTACCATAATAGAGATGCAACGCGATCCGGGCCGGCCGCTCCGTAAGACCCCAGTAATCCTCATCTAAAGGCAGCGAGAGGAGGAGGAGGCGGCGGCGGCGGCAGCGCGCCAGCTCATGTGAGACGCTCGATGATGGAGTGAGGCGGCGAGCAAACGCTTTCCCGGGAAGCTTAGATTTGGAAAAGGGGTGGGGGGGGCTCTCGGTGGCGCCCCTCACACACACACGGTTTATCTGCAAAGTATGTGGTGGTGATGACATCACACAATCTTCCAAACTCAATCCATTTGCTGGTTAAATTTAGCAAATGAGCTTTTCATTACGGCGACATATTGAATGTCAGTTTAGATTCAAAGAATTGCGCTTGATGGGGGTCTGAAATGGAGGTCCAATCGTCTGTCAAACGTTGCCTTCCTCAGTTTGAGCTGTATTCGGAGGCCAGCATCGCTCTGCTTCACCTCAAAGGCCCGCAAGACTTCACCGACCTCATGCAAAAGTCCAAGAAGAACCTGACGCTGGATGGGAAGGAGCTGACCATTAGCCCCGCCTACCTCTTCTGGGACCTGAGCGCCATCTCGCAGGTAATGACTGGAGTCTCGCCGCCTCGCTTTACAAAAAAAACAAAAACAAAGGTGATATTCACAAATAATATAGTCCAAGCAGGACGAGGACGTCTCGGCCAGCCGCTTCGAGGACAACGAGGAGCTGCGCTACTCCCTGCGCTCCGTGGAGAAACACGCGCCCTGGGTGCGACATGTCTTTGTGGTCACCAACGGGCAGATTCCCTCCTGGCTCAACCTGGACAACCCTCGCGTTTCCGTCGTCACGCATCAGGTAGCGTCCCCCCGTCGCCTCAAGGGCTCCAACGAACCCAAACGATTTGCTGTGAACGGCAGGAGCTGTTCTTGAACCGCAGCCACCTCCCCACCTTCAGCTCGCCCGCCATCGAGAGTCACATCCACCGCATCCCGGGACTCTCGCAGAAGTTCATTTACCTCAACGACGACGTGATGTTTGGCAAAGACGTCTGGCCGGACGACTTCTACAGCCATTCCAAAGGACAGAAGGTACCGCGAGTCGTGGTTGCCGCAAATATACGACCCGTAAGCTTGGGTTCCCCCTTCCGTGCAGGTGTACCTCACCTGGCCCGTTCCAAATTGCGCGGATGGCTGCCCGGGATCCTGGATCAAGGACGGCTATTGTGACAAGGCGTGCAACAACTCGGCCTGCGACTGGGACGGAGGCGACTGCGCTGGTGAAGATGCGCTGGAGGCTTGGCTTGGAACATTTCTGGACATTTCCGTGGAAATTAGAAATTGTGGTTTTTTTTCTGTCAGGTGCCGCAGGGAGCAGCAGGTTCCCTGTCGGCGGCCCCGGCGAAGTCGGCGGGCATTTGTGGCAGTTCGCCGGCGGTCAACTCGGCCTGGCCGCAGCCTCCTACTGTAACCAAGGTTGCGCCACCTCCTGGCTGGCGGACAAATTCTGCGACCAAGCCTGCAACGTGCTCTCCTGCGGCTTCGACGTGGGCGACTGCGGCACAGGTGACCCTTCGGGCAAATCGGAGTGCTTCTGCTTCAATTGCTGATCCACTGCGCGTTTACGCCGCAGAGCATTTTGGAGAGCTGCACCGCGTCACTCTGCTGAGTAACCAGACTGCGTACGTCCTCCCGGTCGGAGAGACCCGACCTTATTTCAGCTTCGACGGACTGGCGCACAGGTAAGTTTCTGACAAATTTACACTAGCTTCCCATGAGAAATGGAATTAGACTTTTTGTCTCCTCCAAAGGGTTTCGGAGGCCCACGTGAGCGACAACCCGACGGTGCGTCACACCTCCGTGGCCAACAAGTGGAAGACCATCCACCTTGTGCTCCACCCCGGCCACAACGCCAGCACGCTCCATTACAACGTCACCTTCCAAAGAGAGGACAGCACGGCGTTTACCAAGATCTTCAGCGTCGCCGTGGACACGCGTCAGATTCCGCCGCTTAACAGGACACAGAGCGGCAGGGAAAGCTCCAGCCGCAAGCCCTCGGTGATGACGGAAGCGCCCTTTGTCTTCTCTGACATACCGGAAGACAAGAGGGCTCCCAAGGTCCAGAAGAAGCAAGCGGAAGAACTGGTGGCCGTCATAGACGTTCCCGCTCTCAACGAGTCACTCTTGCCAGCTCTCGTGCGCATGGAGCTTCAGAAGCTGGATGAGAAACTCCTCAAAGGAGACATCACACTGAAGGGTTACAACCTCACCAAGGCTCAGCTGCTCAGCACCTACCAGGAGGAACGTGACGGAGACAAGCTTGACCTTCCTATTCTGACGGAGAGGCCCAAAACCTCCAAGCTCCTGAGCCACATTACCAAATTAAAGAGCACCGAATGGCAAGTGCAGCAGCCCCACCACGTTTCTGCCGTGGGGAGGAAGCTCCAACACTTTGTCCCGGCTGACAGAGGCTTCCTCCCATGGGAGAAGAAGAAGTACTTCCAAGACCTGCTGGAGGTGAGCTCACAAAAAATCATCCTGCTAGGATCAAGTTGGCTGCCCTGATTTAGGGATTGATGGTCCGAGATGGTCCTGAAGCTCTTGTGATTGGTGTCTTTGTTTTCAACAGGAAGAAGAGCGCCTGCAGAGGGCGCTGACGTATGACACGGATGGCGGCGCCGGCGGACGCAAGTTGCGCGACACCTTTGCCGACTCGCTGCGCCACGTCAACAAGCTGCTCAACCGCCAGTTTGGCTTTGCGTCTCGCAAGGTCCCCGCGCACATGCCGCATATGATTGATCGGCTGGTCATGCAGGAGCTGCAGGACACGTGAGCGACCCGGCCGAATGGCCCGACTCAAAAGCGAAGCGGGGTGAGTCTCGTAACGAGGCTGTGACGCGCCGGGCGCCTCTTAATTTCCCTGCAGATTCCCAGACGACTTTGACCAGACGTCGGCTCACCGCGTGCGCCACCCGGACGACATGCAGTTTGCCTTCTCCTACTTCTACTTCTTGATGAGCACCCAGCAACTGCTCAACGTCTCCGAGGTGTTTGACGAGGTGGACACCGACCACTCCGGCGTCCTGTCCGATCGCGAGATCCGCACTCTGGCAGCCAGGATTCACGAGCTCCCCCTCAACCTGTTGGTCGGTCTCCTAAACTGTTTTTTTTTTTTTTCTTTTTTGGGATAATATTCCTTTGAGAGATAGATCGAAGACACATTGTTTCTCGTCCAGGACCTTACGAGCTTGGAGCAGATGTTGATCAACTGCTCCAAGACACTCCCGAAGAACCTGAGCCAGCTCCACCTGGTGAACCCTACCCAGGAGGCCTACTACGACCACAGCATGGTGAACGGCCAGCTCAAAACGCGTACGCAAGCTCCATTTGGCGCTTTTGAGTCACACGATGGATTTTGTTTTCCAGCCGCCCGTCACCAAAGGCCTCATCATGCACTGCACGCCCATCACGGATCGCATTCGCAAAGCCTTCGTGGACCAGAACAAGTACAAGTGAGTCGCAACACCGGCATGTTCAAAATCCTCCCTCGCCGGCTTTTAAGACGTCGAGCGCTCCTCGCGCAGGTTTGAGATCAAGGGCGAGGAGGACATCGCCTTCAAGATGGTCCGCACCAACGTGTCGCACGTGGTGGGCCAGCTGGATGACATCAGGAAGAATCCCAGGTGGCGACGGTCTCCGTGAGGATTTCCCGTTGAGGTCCCTCGCTAACACACTCGGGTTTGCTCCCGCAGGAAGTTCATCTGTCTGAACGACAACATCGACCACACCCACAAGGACGCCGCCACCGTGAAGGCCGTGCTGAGGGACTTCTACGACTCCATGTTCCCGCTGCCGTCCCAGTTTGAGCTGCCCAGGGAGTACCGCAACCGCTTCCTTCACATGGACGAGCTCCACGAATGGTAGGTCATTTCCGCCACTTGATTAGGAACAGAACAGAAGTGAGTGAATTAATGAATATGTGGGGTGAAAAGTTTAGAATGGGGGGGGGGGGGGGGGGGCGGAGTGTCCTCGTTGTGATAATTCAAGGCGTAGCAAGGACGTCAAACACGGGCGTGAACGGCGCAAGCAACAAGCTTTCCTTGGCGGAGGTAATGAATACGTCTCTCAGCGCGCGGCAGCTGCTAATAATGGCAGCATCATAACCTCGCAAGCACCCGGGTGGCTGTCAGCGCACCGGGCCAAGTGTTGCCAGCTTGTCACCATGGGGATCCTGATAGAGGGAGGGCGAGGGGGGTGTCCAAAGACCCCCCCCCCCCGCTCGGGGTCAATGTCAGGCCTCACACAGAGACTTTAAAATTAGACGAGCCCCCTCAGATGGAAGTGGTAAGCTGAGCCTTTCATCACCTCCCCGAGTTTCTTTGGAGCAAAGTGCTGCCACCGCTGGATGCCTCCCTATTGCATCACCGGCTTTTTCTTTTGTTCATTGCTCGCATGTCCATTAACGCGGCCCCCTCCCTCCTGCTCCCAGGCGAGTCTACCGGGACAAGCTGAAGTTCTGGACCCACTGTGTCCTCGTGGCGCTGGTGGCCTTCACCGTCATGTCCTTCTTCGCCGAACAGGTCAGTGTCTCCCGCCCGCGTCTTCCGCGTCTCCCCGTTGCCGTGATTTGGCCACCCAAATTCCCAACCCGCCGGCTCATCCGTCTCATGTGTGGCGAGCCGTGCCAGGACCTGACTCGGCTGAAACCAAAGACAACCCCTCCCCTTTGGGAAGACTCCATGTCTGCCAGAGAGTCAGTGGCCTTGCGCGGTTCGCACCCATTTTGTGGCTAAAAAAGACGGAAAGCAAGCCGGGTTTTGACGTCATCGCGATGTCTCCAAGAGACGCAAACGCCTACGCTGACCTTAAGCGATCCCCGCCGCTTACTGCTAGCCATCCTTTAGTGACCAGGACGCTTGGTCAAAACGCATTTCTTGCGGTCCTCCAGTATCACAATGGTACTTCCATTTTCTCACAGCTGGTCCACTTAAAGCGCAAGCTATTCTCCCGTCGCCCAATGGCCAAGCACGACAACCCCGAGAGAGTTTGAACCAGGAAGTCCTCTGATGCGTCTTCGTACTCTGAGGATCCATATGGATTTTTTTTTCTTTCACTCTTTTGCACTCCTGAGGCTTTCTATTTCAATTTTTTTTGGGAGGCCGTGAAAACGACCACAGACTGACGATTTGACACGGGTTCCTCAAGCGCTGGTTTCTTTCGCGTCAGGAACTGTTGGACACTTTGCTACTCGGTACGTTTTAATGAAATTGTAAAACAAGGAGTCGTCCATTTCCAATCATGTCTTCGACAATATGAGACCTACAAGTGCCTTCTTTGTTCCTTTTACAAATGTTTTGTCAAGATGTCGTCTACTATTGTGTGTGTGTGTGTGCGCGTTTAGGACTCAACGGGCCTTTCTCGAATGTGTGTTTGTCAGTTGCGGCAGCTTCCTTCTCGCGCGTGTGTCCCCGTGGGACGCGGCAGACTCGCTCTAATGTCTGAAATTCAGACACATCGGCTCTTAACTTATTTTTGAGATTGTGACGTTGCCATGGAGACTGAGCGCTTTATACTGTATGTCGCCGCCCTTTACGAGTCGCTTGCTACGGTTCTTCCGACTGAAATAAAATGTGTCCGGACGTGTCCGTCGCTCTCTTCTGCTGTTTCCCAAAAGCACCACGACAAGAGAAATGCATGAAAAATTGTTCCGATAAAAGGGAAGCTTCTGTATTGCAGTGATCAGTGGAAAACGTGTCCAAAGTTGTTTTGGTATTCAATATTCATAATCACTCACTCAATCCACCTCGATTGATCACGTTTAGTCACATTCATTGTATTGACCTGTTTAAAAAAAAAAAAAGTCGTTGGGGCAAACAAAAATGTTTTAAAAAAAAACGTTTTCAGATGTTTTGTCTTTTAGCATTTTTTGTAACTTTGGGCAAGTTCGTCGTCTGCTTTCAGGAGCAGGGAACGGTCCGCCTCGCCGTCAGTCGCGGTGGGCGGAGCCGGGCGGCGTGATGCTGAAGACGCGCATGCCCAAGTGGCCGGCGATCTGACGGCACACCCCCGTGAAGTAGCACGTCAGGTCCACCGAGGAGAGTACCTGAAGAGTTTATAGTTGTTGGCGTTAGAACAAGTAGGTTCTCGCTAACGTGTTTTGCTACTTTTGCACACTTGATTACAATAGGAATGAACAAAGGCGAGAGCGTTTGTCCCACTCTGAAGCTTTAACAGGGCTCCGTTTTGACAAATTCTGAAGTACTGACCGTGGCGATCCAGAGGACGAGGTAGTCGTCGACGAAGCTGTCGAAGAGCTGGTTGAGGAAAAGGAGGCCCGGGCCGATGAAGGCCGTATCTGGCAGCTGAAGTTCGCTCTTGGTTATGTGCGCCACCTGCTAGGAGCAAAAACTTTGTCGACGTTCCACACGGCGCAGGAGTGTCGAGAGCAACCCACCACAAGCTTGTTGGAGAGCTTGGCGATGACCATGCCGAAGGCGAGCAAGTAGAAGCAGGGGTGGTGCTCAAACAGCTGAGTAGACGACTTTTTGAAGATGATGAAGGCCAGCGTGAGGATGAGGCCAATGTGCAAGCCGGGACTCAAACCTTTACCCGCACCGCCATTGAGAATGACGTGGAAGTTGTTGTGGCAAGAATAGAGGGCCCCGCCGATGATGCCCAAGATGGGGAAGATGTAGAGTTGCAGTCCAATGAGGGGCAGCTTGAAAAACAAGACACAGATTGAAGAGCCGCAAGTGGACAACTGCCAGGCTGCTGAAGGAGCCGGTTCAAGTTACCGTGGTTTGCCAAAGGCTCACCCCACCAAAGGCGGACATCAGGTACATGACGATGATGGCAAACTGCGCCTCGGTGACATCCACCCTGCCCAGGAGACAAAGCGGCTGAGGAGGATCAGTGCAAGGGGGAGGGTGGGTGGACTCACTCACAGGCCAAAGCGAACAGTCCCCGAAACGTAGGTCTGCCAGTGGGCGCAGAAGCACATGAACATCCCGATGAAGCCGCAGAAGAATATCCAGTGCGGGTATCGGCCGATGCCGCAGGAGATGCACGTTCCCACGGCGATAAACACTGCAGCAAGATAAGGCAAGACCTCAGCAACGACACCGCGGGGAGCCTCGAGGCTGGATCAAGGAGCACCTGTGGAGACGGCGTCGCAGCCGTGGTCAAAATGCTCGTCGAGGGCCGATTCCACGTTGGTCCTGCGGGCCTGCTTGCCGTCGATGGCGTCCAGAGACTGGTACACGAAGAGACCCAGAGCACTCAGGATGAAAGCCCATGCTGGAGCCTGAAGGTAACCAAAAATACACTTAATTCATGAGTGTAAACGGGTAAAATACTTGGAGGGAGTAGTTATTGACAAATTGAATCAAGTGTATTTAACAAGGGAAACATGTAGGACTGGAGTTTGTTGGGATCAACAACAGGGGCATCGGTGGTGGTGTGACATCCACGAGATTTCAAATACAGTTTTTAACGCAGAATTATCAATAGCGCTCCGTTATCACTGTCAATAAACTTTGTTTAAGGTCGCCTCGACTCACCTCCTCCGTGGCCGTGGGGCAAAAAAACACGAGCAGGAGCGTGGAGGCGATGTTGACCAACAGGCCCGCCATACTGAGCGCGTTGGGGGCCACCCACATGGGGATTTGGCGGACCAGCCAGTTCCAGTAGATCTGACACGGCGGCTCCAGCAAAGAGCGACCCGAGGGACTGTACTTGTACACCTCCAGCTGCTTGAGCTGCGCGCTTGACAGCGGCTCCGAACACAGAAAGTAGGCCATCGTTTCTCCTTCAAAATGACAACTCTTTGAAGCAAAACAATAAAAGCTCCTGACCCTGCATCCAGGCTGCTGGCCTTCCGTAGGTGAGAGAGAAGAGGCGTCAACACGTTTTGCACCCAAAGCTTGACAAGTCTCTGCTTGTCTTCCATGACAACCTTCATCTCCATCGTTTACATGTCAATCAGGTGCAGGGGCACGCCACATAGCATAAATTCATAGATGATGACACCCTCCTATAGATCAGGAGGACTTGGCAAGCAGCATTGACGACAGGAATGCTTTCCAAGTGCCATTATCATAGCGCCGCATGTTGCGCAATGTGTCCATCACTCTCTTGCACGAGCACGACAAGAGGAATGCATGAAAAATAGTTTCTTTATTACAAACTCCTACACACATATTCTTGTTAGTAAAAATGTGCAATCCAGTTCTATTAGTGAGCAGTGAAAAATGGCGGTTGTACATTTCAAAACAAGAAAAACATGTAATTTTCCAGAGTAGAAAACAGAACCTAAAATATGAAAGCGCTACCACAGAAGAAGAAATCCCATCAACCTGAATAAGCACATCAGATTCGCTGGAGGAGAAATGTGTCAATCCGATAAAAGGGAAGCTTCTCTATTGCAGTTCTCAGTGGAAAACGCATACAAAGTTTTGGTTTGCAATATTCACAATTATTATTATTTTTTGTAATTACAAGAAAATGAATTAAGGCGAATTGTATACAATCACAACATTCATTATTAGCCCTTAAGGGAGAAGAAGTCAGAAAGCAGAACAAATGGCGATGACATGAAAACGCTTTAAGTAGCCTGCTGACCAAAACACCTCATCGGAAATCTTTTTTTTTTTTTTTCCTCCTCATTGAATCCACCCCGATTGATCGCATTTAGTCACATTCATTGTATTGACCGATTACCCCCCCAAAAAATTATGTTTTAAAAAAAACTTTGGTATTTCAGATGTTTGTTTTTGAGCATTTTTTTAACTTTGGCCAAGTTTTTATTTGATTTCTTTTTTTTTTTTCTTTTTTTTCAGGCAGAGGTGATCACTCGGTCAAGGCTTGAGGTGCGGGGTCTCTTCTCGATGTCATCGTCGTCTGCTTTCAGGAGCGGGGAGCGGTCCGCGTCGCCCTCCGCCTCCTCCCGCCGGGCAAGCCGTCAGTCGCGGTGGGCGGGGCCGGGCGGCGTGATGCTGAAGACGCGGATGCGCAAGTGGCCGGCGATCTGGTGGCACACCCCCGTGCAGTAGCGCGTCAGGTCCACCAGAGAGAGCACCTGAAGAATTATTCGTTGTTGGTGTTAGAACAAGTAGGTTCTCACCAACCTGTTTCAGTAGTTTTTGCACAATCGGTTGATTACGACACGAATGAATGAACGTGAGATTCTAATTCTCAAGCGCAAGACAAGGAACTGACCGTGGCGATCCAGAGGACGACGTACTCGTCGATGAAGCTGTTGAAGTACTGGTTGAGGAAGAGGAGGCCCGGGCCGATGAAGGCCGTGTCCGGTAGGTGGAGCTCACTCTTGGTCATGTGCGCCACCTGCGTCGAGCAATAAACCCTTTGTCGACATTCCACACGGTGCAGGAAAGAAGAAATTTCAAGAGCAACCCACCACAAGCTTGTTGGAGATCTTGGCGATGACCATGCCGAAGGCGAGAAGGTAGAGGCAGGGGTGGTGCTCAAATAGCTGACTGGATGACTTCTTGAAGATGATGAAGGCCAGCGTGAGGATGAGGCCGATGTGCAAGCCGGGACTCAGCACGCTGGTGTCCTGCGCAGCGTCAACGGTTATATGGCGCCACATCACGACGCTATTCGCCAGGGCTTACCGCCACAGTGGAGCCATTTTTACCCACGCCGCCATTGAGAATGACGTGGAAGTAGTTGTGGCAGGAGTAGAGGGCCCCGCCGATGATGCCCACGATGGGGAAGATGTAGAGTTGCAGTCCAATGAGGGGCAGCTTGAAAAACAAGACACAGATTGAAGAGCCGCAAGTGGACAACTGCCAGGCTGCTGAAGGAGCCGGTTCAAGTTACCGTGGTTTGCCAAAGGCTCACCCCACCAAAGGCGGACATCAGGTACATGACGATGATGGCAAACTGCACCTCGGTGACATCCACTCTGCCCAGGAGACAAAGCGGCTGAGGAGGACAAGCGCTAGTTGGCATGCGCCCAAGTCGGGGGAGGACTCACAGGCCAAAGCGAAGAGTTCCTGACACGTAGGTCTGCCAGTGGGCGCAGAAGAACATGAACATCCCGATGAAGCCGCAGAAGAATATCCAGTGGGGGTATCGGCCGATGCCGCAGGAGATGCACGTGCCCACGGCGACAAACACTGCAGCAAGATCACGCAAGACCTCAGCAACGACACCGCGGGGAGCTTCGAGGCTGGATTACGGAGCACCTGTGGAGACGGCGTCGCAGCCGTGGTCAAAGAGCTCGCCGAGGGCCGAGCTGCTGTTGGTCCTGCGGGCCTGCTTGCCATCGATGGCGTCCAGAGACTGGTACACGAAGAGACCCAGCGCACTCAGAATGAAAGCCCATGCTGGAGCCTGAAGGTAAGATTCCATTGACCAAATACACTTCAATTGATTTACGGAGCCTTGACAAAGTGCATTTTTTGGGGTGAATGAATTTCTTGCAATTGACCTCTGAAAAACATGAAACTCCAAAGTGTGCTTTCATCCAAACAACTTTTTATCTTTGGGTTTCAGATAAAAAGCCACTTGGAGGTGCATGCTTTTTATTGCACGGTGGCAATCCAGAAACACGTGTTTAACATTAGATCCTCTCAGAGTTTGTTGCTTAATGAGTGAATAATCAATGCAGATAAGTGTGCAATCAGATCAAATGTGGACTTTGAGTGAGTAGTAAGAAACGTAATTAGCACTAAAAGCAGGGTGAACTGGTCCAGCGCGTTGTCGTTTATCCAGGAGTAAAGGTGATGCCAGATGAGTGGCGTCAGCACGGACGATGACGTCATCTGACGTGTCATTTAGCAACTAGGCTAACTTTATGCTAAAGTGCTCGCTTGTTGGGATCAACAGCAGGGGCGGCGACGTCCTCCGCATTGTCGTGTTTTGACACCCGCACCCCGGCGTCCCATAAGCGAGACAGGCGGACAACCGCAAGAATGAACCGCGCGATCATCGATCCAGACAACTAGATGTGTTTGAGATCCAACCACCGATCAATTAACAAGGAAGCACGAAAGGCTCGTTTGAGACTTGTTTACACGTAACAGTGACTAAATCCCCGAATTAAACACAAACAGAAGGGATTTTAAATGCTATTTTTAACGCCGAATTTCCAATTGCACTCTGGTATTACTGTTAATAAAGTCTCCCAATGAGTTCATTCGATCCGTTTATTTAAATAGTCAAATTCACATTCATTCGCTCAATGCAAGGACTTGATTCCGCGAGCGGGTGTCTGGAGAAACTTTGTCCAAGGTCGCCTCAACTCACCTCCTCCGTGGCCGTGGGGCAATAAAGCACGAGCAGGAGCGTGGAGACGATGTTGACCAACAGGCCCACGATAGTGAGCGTGTTCGGGGCCACCCACGTCGGAATTTGCTGGACGAGCCAGTTCCAATAGATCTGACACGGCGGCTCCACCAAGGAGCGACCCGAGGCGCTGTACTTGTGCTCCTCCAGCCGCTTGAGCTGCGCGCTTGACAGCGGCTCCGGCCACAGAAAGTGGGCCATCGTTTCTCCTTCAAATGGATCGTGACGAGATCCAGCAGGCTCTCAGGGAAAGAGGCTCAGACTCGGCTACCTTCTTGCGGCCAAGTCCAAAACATTGCAGTGCATTTGGCCTGTGGAGGAAGGAGAATGTGCCTAGGCCATTTGCAAGGCGGAACCATGAGCGGGCGATGACGTTTCGGACAGGTTTGAGGGAAGGACCGGAAGTGGGAGATTGGCAAGGGAGCACACTTCCGCTACTGCGACAAGTTTTACCGATTGTTTTTCAAATTCTGCTTGACCAAACGCAGAAAACAAGTGACCACAAAAACTTTTTTAATGAACAGTGTTAGTTCTCAAAATGTGTATTGTTATGGTGTCTTATAATTGTTTAAAATATATATTAATTTTAAGAATAAAACCGAGTGTAAAATGAGAATTACTTTGTGGCCTTAGTATACTGTACACATACAGTAAATCCAAAATTTCCACGATAATCAGATTTAAACACAGTAGACACACTTTCATTTGAAGTAGGAAAATAACTCTTCAGATATCCAGAAACAATGCCATAGTTAAAATTGCCATTTATTGTAATCCATGAGTCATAATTACAAAGGCATGCGCATGTTTACCGAGCTTCAATTTTTTTCCCGAGTCGCCAATAATAATCCGAAAAATGACAAGATTTCATGCAGAATCAACCACTTTTCTTTTTTTCCCATCCGCTTTGCCCTCTTCTTGAGTCATCGACACATTCGTTTAGCCAAGTTTTCTTCAGAGACTCCATACAAAGACAAAACAAACATTTGTTTATACATGCCCCGCCCCTCAGAGTACCCCCACCCTCACCAAAATAAAGAACATCGTAGTTTTGTATTCGTAATGTTTTCCACACGTAAGCAAAACAAGAGCTGCTGACATGCATCCGAGCTGATTGAGACGTACAAATAAAAAACAGAGAGTGACACAGCATGCCACACAAAGACCAGTGCGTCCTCCCCCCCCCCCCCCCGTCCACTCCTCCATCCCCGCATCCAGGCTACTGGCCTCCCGTAGTGGTTAGGTGTAGGTGAGAGAAGAGGGGTGTCACTCGTGGCAGCACGTTTTGCAGCTAAAGCTCGACAAGTCTCTACTTGTCTTCTTCGACAACCTTCGTCTCCGTCATGTACTTGTCAATCAGGTGCAGGGGCACGCCGCGTTGCATGAGTTCATAGAAGGTGAACCCTCCTATAGATCAGGGGGGGACAATGGGGGAACACTCGTCAACAAAGTGGGAAGGAAGGTGTAGGTTGTCCCAGTTGTTTCAGTTCTGCTTTGCTCTCGTGCATAGTGAGCCCCAAACAGTCGGTAGCAAGCAGCATTGACGGCAGAAATGCTTTTCACGTGCCACTAAATCATGGCTTCGCACTACGCCAATCTTTACCATTATGTGTTTACCTGAAGCATTGGCCTCTGTGTGCTTACAGAAAACCTCAACTGCTGGTGGCAATAAGCGACATGACTTTTGGGAGAATGCTGCTTGTTGCAAAGTGAGTGGCGTTACATTTAAGGCTTTCGCAGGCCATCCTCGTCCCAAACTGACGACATGCAAGTGGTGAGTAGTTTTACGTTATTTTACTGTTTGATGTAGCATTTAACTTAATGCTTTTTTCTTTACTTTTGTGCAGTGCATCTACAATGCAAGATTCCATCAAAAGTAAGTCAGTATTCCTTTTTGTTTGTGACTTAAATGGATTGGTTGAGTCCAGCTTAAACTATTCCAAACAAAGTAGAACTGACCTGGGACACAAGCTGAGGCTTTGCACATACAGCCAGCCACTTGGCCAAAAACGTTGAGCAGGAAAAAAAAGACCCAGAAAAAAACGAGTAACCGTTTTGTTTGCTTTGTTTTCAGCGCTGTAAAATGTTCGCCGATGGCAGCCACGAGAGAACGAGAGAAAAAAAAAGGTACGTCGGCTCTTGTTTAGCAAGCAATTTACTCACCTCGTGTCGTCCGCACACAACACTCACGAGTCACAAAATGGCAAGCGACGCAAATTACAAAATAGACTTCGAAAGGAGTCCAGCCGTGAGGATTCATGCAAATCCCATTACGCTAAAATGGCCGTCGGAGGGGGACTTCCTGCAAAGGGAATAGCGGCCATAGTCCCGACCAGCAAGTCAAAGTTAGAAGCAGGCTGACGGCGAGATGCATCATGAATGACATAAGCTTCATATGCCAGATCCATATGAAAGCTTACCTTAGGTGAGAACAAACATTCATAATTCTTGAGTTTGGACTGGGGGGAGAGAGAAGAGAATATGGGTTAGCAAAAATGTTTACATGGGGTTATAGGTGTGCACCAGGGGGGTGTACCGCTGTGAAAATCTTTTTATATGAGGAGTTAACAAGTGAAAGTGGCACCACTGTGGAGACAAAATTGCTGTCAAGTCAAAGAAGTGAGGATGGAACTTTTTTTAAAGGTGACATTTGACACATGAAATGACATTTAATCGTGTACGCTACCTGCTGGTGTCGTTAGCACACCATGAGCGGAGTAACATTAGCTCGTTTTAAAATGCTTATGTCGGTAAAACGTGTTAAAAAAAAAAAAAGAGAGAGAGAGACCTTTTGCTCTCAATGAAGTTAGCTTGAGGTTAACCATCTACTGTATATTTAAATTCCAAAGGAGCCAACCAATGAATGCATGTATCTCTGAACGTGTTTTTTTTTTTTTTTCTTCTTCTTCAAAAACAACACATGATGGAGATATATGCTTTTCATTGGACACCTTGCTGAGTATTTCATCTAGCTTCTGTGTTAAAAACAACAACAGATACTTACATGTCGTTAAACGCCAGTCATCTTTTTTTCCCCACAACACACATTTGAGCCTACTTTGAACTGGCCTCCCGTAGCTCTCGAAATCACTGGTTACTTTTACAAATGATTACTTTGAATTGAAATGAAAGCTCTGCGTCCACGCTTACCCTTGACCTCCAGTTTACACTCCACCTGGGCTTCCCCCAAGTCGTTGCTGGCCCTACAGGTGTACATGCCGCCGTCGTAAGGGCTGGGTTTCCTAATCTCCAGCGTGCACACGCCCTGGTTGCTAAACATGCGGTAGCGAGGGTCCTCGCCAATGATCATCTTGTTCTTCATCCAGATCACTTTGGGCTACGGTGAGTACACAAAGACAGGGTTTGGCTTGGCAGGGTCCTTTTTGCATGCCGGGTTCCAACTTGGGCCGATCCTACCTTGGGGTGGGCACGCACGCTGCAGTTAAGAGTGGTGTTGTAGCCAGCAATGCCAAACGTGTTGATGAGCGGCTGCGTGAATTTGGGAGCCTCGTTGAAGTCGTGGTCATTGAATTCAAAGATTTTCAACTTCATGTCTGCGGGTGGAAGAGTCAAAGAACGGAGTGGTATCAAGTGGCCATGCGATCGGACTTCTCTGAGAAAATTCTCCTACCTTCTTTGAGGATGAGGGCGCTTTTCTTGGTTTGGGTGGCCGACTCGCTAAGTCCGCACATGTTCTCAGAGAAGACCCTGAAGTAGTACTCGTTACCGACCACGAGTTCGGTGATCGCGATGGACATGCGGTGGTAGTGCTCAAGGCACGTGTACCATTCCTGTTTTCGGAACAGGAAACGTGTCATTGCGACGAGCAAACGTTTGGCCCAAGTTCTCCAAATGTATTGCTTACCATTGTCTTCTTGTCCGCCTTTTGAATGGTGTAGCCTGTTATTGCCGCATTGCCGTTATCTCGAGGGGCAGTCCAGGACAGAGATACATTTTCTCCCCAGACATCGTCGATATTCACCATCTGAGGAGGACCAGGGAGGTCTAACGGTATAGAAATGGGAGAAATGAGCCAAAGGTTTGGTCATGAACATATTTCTTTCCACGCTTCATGATTCCCTCACCTATGATCTGGATGTCCATGTCAGCTGTGTCCTCGTGGCTTTCTACCTGCACCTTCATTTGATACTTCCCAGAGTGACTCCGTTCTGCTTTGCGAATGAAGATCATGCTGTCACAGTCGGTGTTCCGAATGCTGACGGCGGCAGGATCAATGGGTTGACCGTCCTTCAACCAAGTCACTTTCGGCCTCGGTTTGCCCTAGATGGACATCGTCGTTGACTTCGTATGTTCAATGATTCTGAAGAGACGAACTCAAACTTGACAATTGCTTACCATGAACGGCACCACAAGGTTGAGAGTTTCGCCAACTCGTCGAGTGTAAGTCTGCTTCAGGTGTCGGGGGACACGGATCTTGGGTGGTTCTTGATGCGTGGCACAAAATGGAAGGCTCTGAGAAGCAACTTTCATTTGTCTTTACTTTTTCCCTTGGAATTATTTTCCTTACCGATAACTTCCTTGACAAGGATGGCATGCTGAGTGGTTCGTGGAGCGCTAGCTCCCGCAGCATTGACGGCCTTGACTCGAATGAAGACTTTCGAATCGGGCTTCAGGCCTGTGATGGTGTACCTTGTCTTATCTATCAGTTCAGTGTTGGCCGGTACCCAGTCTTCAGCTGTCGCAAAAGAAACATGGCATCTTTTTAACCTTGAATTCTGTCAAGGATAGCCCAGCGGGTCGTCTTACATCCTTCAAGGCAGTACTCCACCAAGTACCCGTCGAGACCGGCAGCTCCGATTGTTTCTGGAGGACGCCACTTGACGGTCACTGTTGTGTCAGTCACGTCATCCACCACCAGCATGGTGGGCTCACTGGTCACCGCTTGGAGGATGCAAATATCAGACTTTTGTTACACAAGCAAGATCAACACACAAGGACATGAGCGAGGCGAGGCGAGGCGAGGCGAGGCGCCTCTCTGTCTGCCAGCCAGCCTCTGCCCATTCTTTATTCAGAATCGTTTCACTCCTACTGAACTCTCTCACCTAATCTCCTAAACCTATAATCCGCAGATGGTTTGGCAGTGGTTATAAAGACCTTTTTTTAATATCTCCTTAAGCTCCTGCGTGGCCAATGAAAATCTTAGTTAAATGCTTTGGATGGTGGTGAAACGGGAGGCAACAGCTGTGTGCATGCTGTGCCAAGGGCACATCAAACACTTATATTCAACCTGAACAAAACAAAAAAAGGCATGACATGCCGGTGATGTGTTCAAATAAGATTGTCCAGATAAGGATGGCATAGAGAGCGCCGATGGAAAAACGGACCTGTTGTCCCGGAGGACATTAAAGTGTCATTTGTATGACTTACCGAGCGGGGTAAAAGCTTTGGATGGTTCACTGGGCTTGGACACCCCAATGGCATTGACGGCAAATATCCGCACTTCATACGGGACGCCTTCAATCATTTTCTTGGGCTCGTACGTTGTCTCTTTGATGAGGTCAAAGTTGATTCTCATCCATCTTGAGCTCTGCTTCTTTTTTCTCTCAATGTAGTAGCCTGTGGGGGACAAACATACTTCACCTTTTGCTGCGCAATCGATCTGTGATGCGAGCTCAATATTTGGACATTTACCTAAAATTGGTGAACCCCCATCATATTTGGGTGGCTCCCATGTCATGGAGCACCAATCGCCTCCAACCACAGGGACCAAAGGCGCCTCTGGAGAATCAGGGATGTCTGCAAAAAGAAAATGTGCTGTGAGCCTTTTGAGATTCTTTAAAGGCCTGCAATACTTTTTTGTTGTCATCCCTTACCTACAACCTTCAACTTGATGCTAGCTGAGGCTTCTCCGGCCTCATTTTGAAGGACTAATTTATAGTTGCCCGAATCCTCGCGCTCCGTGATATCAATTGTCAGGCTCGTCTGGTCAACGTACGTTTCCGCTCGGACTCGGTTGCCCGCCTCGGCGATAACCTGAGACAGAGATGTGGCTAGCCGTTTATTTCAGACCTCCTGAAGTCTCGTCTACCCTGGCCGCGGACAAAAGTTAGATACTGACCCTTTCACCTTTCATCCACACCACCTTGGGGGCTGGCTCTCCACTGATGGGGATCTCCAAGCGCATCTTGTTTCCAGCTACAACTGTCACAGTGTTGTCTACAAAGTTCAACCCCTCCAGGTGCACCTTTGGAGGGTCTGAAGAAAATTGTATATTCATTACTTTAGTATTTTTGGGTGTGTGATCTCAAGTCATTGAGTCTTATTGGAACGTACCAATGACGTTAACCTTCGCAGATAGACTGTGTGAGTACCCCTCAGGTACAAAAGTGTAATCTCCAGAATCGTGAAGTGAGCTAACTTCAATTGAAAGTTCGTGAACCCTGCAAAAAAACACCTTGTAGTTATTTATTATTGAACACTTTCATTTTTGTTGGTCTAACATTGAGGTCATACCTATTTTTGTGTGAAATCTTGATGCGGTCGGTTTCCTGGATCAGCTGTCCGTTCCTGTACCATCGGCCCGGGACGTTTCCCGGAGAGATCTCGCATTGCAGTTTGAGAGGCTTGCCCAGCAAAACTTTTGTATCCGTCAGGTCTTGATGGATCTTCAGTGGTTTCACTGTTGACCAGAGTTGAGTTCATCTTACATCTGAACAAGGCGCTAACAGCAAGTCAATGAAGTATCACTGTTTACATACAGTCAACCTGGACATGAGCCTCTGATGAGCCACCAGAAGCCATGATGGAGTATGTCCCGGTATCTTCCAGGGATGCGTCGTCGATCACCAGGTAGTGTTTGTTTCCCTCGCACTTGACTCTGTATCTGGAGCGAACCCCTGTTGGAATCTCCACGCCATTCTTCATCCTGAGATCAGAAAGAAAATCAAGTTTCCATGTTGTTCTTCTCACGATTTGACACCATCGTCTTACCATTTGACTGGGGCGCCGTCCTCTGTCACCTCACACATCAGCTCAATCCTCTCATTCACTGTGGTCGTCACGGGCTCGAGACCTTTTGTAATCTTGACTGGCAATTCTAATGGCCAGAAATGATGATAGCGCTGAAGAAAAGGCTGACCCAGGTCCACCAAGGGTATTCATGAAATGTTTGCTTGCAATACCTTTGACAAACAGCTCTGTGGAGCACTTCTCATCTCCTGCCGCCACAGAATATGCTGCGTCGTCATTCAGAGCGCAGTTGTTGATGACCAGGATCCTTTCTGTGCCCTTATGCTCAAAAATGTACCTAAAGGTGATTCATTAGTCAGCTTGACCGAACAAGTTGCTTGAGCTCCTTTTCCTCTTTGTAAAGTAGGCTAGCGTCTCGGCAGTTTTTCAGCATGCATCGTGCGCATCAGATCAGACAACAGCGAACACGAAGACAAACGGATCGACTTACTTCCTTTGACTTAAGGTCAGCAGCGGTGCCAGAACAGAGCCAGAGCACACGGGGTGGGCAGGAATTGATTATGGCAGACAGGAAGGAGCATCAAGACATGACAGACAGACATAGACAGAGAGACATCATGCCTGGGGGTGGGGAGAGTGACAGGAAGTCCTGGTGATGGAACCAGAACACAGCAATAGCCTCCCAAATGGCTTTAGCTTGGCACGGCATTGACTTTGACTTCAAATTAAGTTTCTCGGCAAGTCTTGCGTCTTATCTACCCTAGGTGGCCCACGCGCTGAAGGCATTTATCTTCACTTTCTTGGTATGGAATTCATTCGAACTTGACCTTATCTACTGTCATGTCAATGCTACGCTCAGTTAAAGACCTGTGTGGGAGGTACCACCTTCTCCTGGACGGAAGCATACAAAAAGCAATTAAAGACAACAATACATGAGAGATTATCACTCAAATGTAGCTCCGCAGTCATGGAAGAGCCACATTGAAGTCGAGAAGACATCTGAGACAACTGAAAGGACATAGTTCCACAAATGAACGGCATCGTGTCAAATGCGCTTCATTTATGTGTGTTTTGGCCTGACGACGTTTTCCTGGCACAATAGGCGACCTACTTGGGACTGGGACGGATCTCCACTCCGTTTTTGTACCACTTCAGGTCGACCGTGGGGTCAGTCAGATCAACAGCAAGGCGGATCTTGCCACCTTTATCTACCTGATACGCAGGGTCCAGTTTTTTGGCAAAGGCTGCAAAACGCCAGGCGTATTTTCGTCAACATTGTCCTCTCTGACATTGGCCGAGTGATTCTTTTTTACCTTCGCTCTTTTTCTCCTCTTTGGGAATCTTCTTCATTCTACGCAACAGGCCTCTCAGATCCGTAATACCATACATGAAGGCGATCTTCTCATATTGATCCGGACGGGCGTTCTTCAGGATCTCCCACACGTCCACCTCGGGAGCGTCGTCCTGCTGTTTGTGCTCCCTGGGGGTGTTGGATGTTGTGTGAGGACCACAGTCACGGGCAGGTGTTTGCAACATGTCTTGAGGAAATTCAACTCTAATATGAGATTCGATTTCCTCAGGACGTGTCACACAAAAGGATGGGCTTCATGCAAAGTAAACCTGAGTTTACTTTGATCCTGGAGATTTCTGGCCGAAATCCACCTCGTCATGTGTACGACATTTTGCTTCCCATGACCAGTTCGTTTTTTTGGCTACCAACAAGTAGCGTGTTCTGAGTACATTTGGCTCTTGGAATTGGGAACCATTTTTTTCCTCATTGCATTGATCCAGTCAGGGAAGCTCGCATAGTGTTAGAATCTTGGAATCTTAGATTTGTGAGCTCTTGGTTAGTAAACCCATTGACCGTTTGCGTTAAGAGAACATTCAGTCACTTCTGTCGTTCATGGACATTCTTCCAAATGTTAGCAAGGTAAAAAAACCATGAGCAAATGTTATTCCATTCGTACACCTTCTGTTTATTTCCGGCCATGATTATGTGGAAAGCCGAAATAAACATGGCTGTATTTGCCTTGTATTTCTCACCTGAAATAGAACGACAATGTAGCGATAACACTATTTTACGGGCATCATTTCTCTGTGGCTCATGCGTAACAATGGGAAACGGTGCTCCAAGAGCGTTTCCGTCATTGCTGACTGCAAGCGGGAGCCGTTCAGAATGTTGCTTTCAAATGAAGTGTTACCAAGCTACTGTACGCCAACACTCTTTGTTCGTCCAATTCTTGGAGACCCCGTCATGCTGGGGACTCGAGCAGCAGATGACAGTACTCACCCGCAGTAAGGTCTAATGCTTTTAATACCTATGGTTTTGGCTCTACTAACCTCTGTTGTCTGAATATGTAGGGGAAAAGAAGAGACAAGCCCAAAATAAATGGATCATTTATCTGGTCGTCTGGTCTGCGCTTTCGCTTTAGCCTCCATTGTTGGCATCACTGGGATAATTTGGAGCAACCAAGAGAAGCGTGCTAGACATAGGCTGGCCATTCCTAGGGTGGCTTCATATGAATCATTCTTTCAAAGCAAAAGCAGCAAACACAACTGGAAGAAAGGGCAACATCCTCTCAGCGGCTGAGCAAATGATTCTCACCTATGTTTAAGGAGAGCACTAAAGTCAAGCTCCCCTGCATCTTCTTGGCCGTCGGTGCTGTTGTTAACAAGGGAGAGATTAATACGGATATCATGAAAGAGGAAAAACAATGCTCAAAGTACAACACAAAGCCAACGCTCAATCAGCTGTGAGCTAACAAGTGATTGCTTCTTACACAAGACCTCAATCTTTGCTTTTGAAACAAGGCGGTTTGTGTAAGTCTCGCGTCCACGGTGACATTGACGGCGCAATGGCATCACGGTGCTTTGTATTGCCTTCCGGACACATTGTTTGTGGGGGATGTTTAGATACCGGCGGGCGGCCTTTCGTGGTCTAAAGGCGCTCGATTGTGGCAATCATGTCGTACTGTATGCATTTACAGGATTGTACCTTTTGTGTGGCATACTGAATACACAATCCACAACCTAGCGTCTCGCATTACCTCCTCTTGAAAGCAGATCGAATATCGATACTTTGCGATCCCCCGGCTGGAAGAGAGCGGAACAAGCTCACAGTAACTCGTTCATTGTCTTGACGGCAGCGCCTGCTCGGTGCTTTGACCCACCTTTCACTTCCAGGTCAAAGGAGCAGCTGTCAAACTTGTCCTTGAGGCTGACCTCGCACCTGTAATTGCCCGCGTAATTCTCCTTGGCCTTGATGATATGCATCTCAAATGTGTAGACCTATCCGAGAAGATAGAGTCAGAGAACTCCGCATCGGATAGACGCTGGAGGCCAAGGCCAAGACCGACCTTGGTGTTGCGATCAAAGATCTCTTTGAGCTGCAGGTGCTTTCCTGTCTTGCTGGCCAAGTCCATCCATTTTCCCTTAAACCACTTGATGGTGGGTTTACGGAGAAGGTCTTTCGCTTCCACTTTGGCGACAAAGGTGATGTCCCCGCCTTAGTCAAGACAAACATGGGCGTTAATGTGGACGTCGGGTGTGCACTTTCCATCCCCAAGCGTTCTTCACGTCCTGCTTACCGACTGTCACCGTGCCGCTCACGGGTCTTTCTGATAGCAGGGTGGACGTCGGTGGGTTCTCCGCCGGCTTTTCTGCCGGTGGGTTCTCGATGGGCTTTTCCAGTTCCTCTGGGGGTTGGGATTCACCCAAAGACCACACTGGTTCACAATGAGGACAAACACAGTTGTACATTTTAAAAAGGAGCAAGTAAGTCAATCATTTTGGTCGGAACCACGTGACAAACGCCCACCTTTTGGTCCTACCACTCAGACAGACAGAAAGACACATTTGGACATGTTCTATCATTTACACCAGCAGCAGGAGCAGTGGCGGTTTAAGCGACATTGAAAGCATGAAATAGACACGAAAGAGCAGACAACTTACTTCTTATGATGTCCAACACGGGCGACGGAGGATCTTTATAAAAGCAACGCAATTTCCGATTCCCGGGTGTATGTAACAATATCAACATTGGCTAGTGACTGTGACTACCACTCAATTACCTGAGTCTTTTCTCCCCATGGAGGTAACAGGGACGCTATCATCTAAATAAAGACAAAGAGAGATTTACAGCATAGTGGCGGGAATCGTACTGTAAAGTCCGTCGGAGCAAGCACACGTCAAGACAAAAAAAAATGCCAAGCGATTAGTTTTGTGGGGGGGGGGGAGTATTGATCAAGAATTGTATCTGCTGTTTGACGGGAACGACTCAAAGGGCAAAATTGAAAGTATAACCTTGAGTTAAAAGGTGGCTGTTAATATGTTAGCAAGGGGACAGCCCCACTTCTATCTGCTGTACTTGTCCAAACACACCCCAAAAACATGTCTGCCAGCATGTTTCCTATGCTCTAATTTTATTTGGTTATTTAGTGATTTAGGGAAGGTGACCGCGTTTGTCAGAAACTCTGTCATGGGACTGAGCAGAGGCATCTTACTAGGCAGCTCAATTGACAGTTTCTTGAGTGAATTGGCTTCCTCTGTGAAGAAAAGCACAGTCATCGCGGAAAGTGATCAGGCTAGGCTCATGTATGGAAATACAATTCACTCGACAGTTGAGCAAAATTGATTGCAGTCTTCCAACATGACCCATCGGAACGTCAAGGATAAAGGCCTAGCAAGACGGTGCAAATCGCGCAAAATGGCTAAATGTCACGACTCACCTTTTCTATACATCACATCCATAGCTAAAGCAAATTCTTCCCGTTTTTGACCAAATACTTTTTGTCAATCTTGTTCCCATTTCACTCCTGCCTAGGACACTTACCTTTCGCGCCTACCTTGACCTCCTACCACCCTGGTGCACCCAGAGCATACCATCTTTAAAAACATCTTTGCGTGGAGAGAGCACGGCACGTGAAGAACCACAAAACACCACAATCATACCTCCTCCACAAAGAACCCGCAGGCCTCGGGTAGTGAATTAAAAATCTGAGAATACATGTGACGGCACACCCCAAACCAACACGTGGCGTGAGTTGTTGGAAGAATGGAGGTGGTCAAGCTTTTACCCACCTGGGGGCGGAGAGACCTCCAGGGCAATGGCAGGGGGGGGCGGGGCACCGTTACTGTCTGGTGCGACACTTTCTGAACATGTGACAAATAAAGCGGCCAATGGATTTGGATGAGCACAAAAGCTTTTCAAAGCACGTGTGGTGCCGCTTGCACTCTGGTGTACGACAACAGCACACATAATACACACATGTACGCATACTCGCTTACACTTTGATACACGAGACAAACACCAACAATGTCATTTCTGGCTTGCAAATGTGTTGATTTGGATGAATGATGTTCCCCGGTTACCTATAGGTGACTACCAAACTATTTTGCAAAGCTAATGGTGAAGTCATCTTTGGGTCACCCCATTTGAGCCACTGCTGTCGTTATTCTGCAAAAGTCCCAGGGGTATTTTTAGTGAGGCTTTCGTAGAACTTCTCCCAACATGAGCCTCAAGATGCTGCGGCTCCAAGGTCAAATCCCAGCGGCGACGGCAAAATGCTCGTCGCTCGCCGCCCACCGCCCCCGACCCCGCTCGTCCTCGCGTAGGGCGGCCCGGCGCGTCAGCTGAAACAACAGTGAGGGATCAGCTGCTCTGCGACAGGAATGTTAGAGATGCTGACAGCTCGCTGGTCGTCACAGCGGCTACGTCCTGTATTGTCTACGAGAATCAACCTGTCTTAAGGTTTATGAGCTTCTCTTTGGGAGATGTTGTCTGGTCTTCTCTTGCAAAGTCACAGTCCCTTTCTGTCTGCAAGGGGAAGCCATTAGAACTGTTGTAAGTTTCGGTATCATATGATACCTTCTTTCTCAGGTCCTAGGTCAGCAGTGGCCAAATGGGTCAAGATGTTCTAGTTGGTTCAAAACTGGTTTCATTCAAGCTCCTGGTTTGTGGGTTCCTACGTTGACTTGGACCTTTCTGTTTGCTTGGGTTTTCTCCAGCTTCTCCAGAGAATCTCTCAATTGTTTAGTTGTCTACATATGGCCTTCCATCGTCCAGTGACCAATCCAGGGTTGATTTTTGCCTCTTGCCCTAAAATCAGCTGGGAAGGATCCAGCTCATCGAGATGGATGGATGGAGATGTTATTCTCAGTCCCTCAAAGATACTATCTGTAGGAATGTGCCCCGTGTGTTTACCCAACCAGAGACAAGTCTGAGTCTGTCTGATCATCGTCTGAGGGTGTGAAGTGACAAGCGGAGACCCGTCATTGCCCACTCACCTTCCGGCTGTCCGTTGGCCGTCTCATCTGAAAGGAGAAAAGAAAGGAGATATCCATTACGAAACGGTTGGGAAGCATTTGATGGGCAACACGCTGACCTATTTGGTTAACTGACTCCCAAAAGTCTTAAGTGATTAAGATGGTGGCACACCACCTTCTGCGACATCCAAAAACCACAGACAGCCCACAGAACCACGGGACCATGGTCCAGTGCTTAAAGGCAGCTGGACTTGCCTCTTCTTTTTATAGCTCCAGTACACCGCAACTGGTTTTGGTCTATTGTACCAATGAGAGTCACCTAACCTTTATTTAGGTGTTTATAGTCTTGCGCAAAGACACATCATAAATTGCCAAATCCATGCAAGGCGACATGTTTTTATGGAGCTCAGCGCTCCCCCCCGAGGTTTAGTGGAGAAGATAAACACCGGGAAAGTGATAACAAACATGAGATGGATGAACATGAAGGTTGGAGACCTTTGCCTGGCATGGGTTCAGCACTAACTTGGATGGAAAACCTAATTCGTCCTGCTTCATCAGATCCTTGGAGACCTCAACTCCGTGTTCTGCACATTTGCTGACTGCGTATTGTCTTTTGAGGGCCGCTTCTCCCGTTGCCGTCTCATCTTCAGATATTCCTGAATTTGCCGATTCCCTGTCAGCATTCCTCCGCCGCCCAAAATTAGCCACGAGGCTCGCTTCCAAACAATGCGTTTCTGGCTACCGCCGCGCAATCCTGCAGGGTCACATCAGACGGGCCCAGAACGAGGCTCATGGCCGTAGAGATAATGAGGGGGCAGAAAGGTTTTGTTTTACCTCCGAGGTCTCCCAGTTCAGCTGACAAGGTTGCAGGTATTTTCAGCTGTCGCCTGTGCTGGCGCTCAGACAGAAAGGGGCTCACCGAGGCTCCAACTGTTGCCTCGTCGCTTCTCCTAACATAGACCAGTCTTTGAATTCAAACGTCTGTCAGAGCCCTCATCAATCCTGCCGTCGCACTCCTTTGGTGGAATTGGATGAGATCCTCCTTTTGCCTTATGACAAACTGTCTTGAATTACGAGACATGAAATGGAGGAGGGAGCCGTATTGGAACTCTGCCACAAGAAATACTGTATCAAGCGGCGGGCTTCTGGGCGAGTGAAACCCAAGACAAAGCAGCATGAGGTGAGGACAGTAGTTGAAGGAGGCCGTGCTTGGGGTCAAAAGGGGTGGCTGCCCTTTGAGTAGCTGTGGGGTTGTCAGAACTGGTGCCGGGCCAGGAAGGGGGAGGAGGCTTGGGTGTCAGGGGAGGGAGGGAGGGAGGGAGGGAGGGAGGGAGGGAGGGATGGGAGATGGCAGGGAACAAGGGATGGGGATTAAAAGTGAGCTCATTCCAAACTATTCCAGGGACAAGAATCTTGGCCCCCCGAGAGGTACTCTGTCGACCCATCATCTCCTGTTGGCATCCAGAGTGGGGGGTGGGGTGGGGGGGCGTCTAAAACAACAGCTGGTCCGACCCATTTGAAGAACAATGCACATTTACAGTATCTGCCGGGGGATGTTATTATTTTGGGGTGATGCTCGTCACCGATTGGATCCGTGGATGCGCATGGGAAAGTCACCCTTGGAGCAAATTCTCACTGAAGATAAATGGCTGATGACGCAATTCAATGCCGCAGACCTCATTACAAACAAAAGCCTCACGTACCAAAGTCTTATTTGAATGGGGCCAATTAACGCAAGGAGGAAAAAACACTCCCTTTCTAGTCATACTAGTTAATGACCACTTGTCACTCAACCAGGATCTGCACTGATATTTACTTGCTCCGTCAGCTCATAGCACCATCGTTTTGAAAAGAAAATATCTATATCATCTATGTATAGATAGTCCTCTGATAAATCACCGGTCCTCGAGGGGATGGCAGGTTCACGAGGAAAAAACAAAACCCATCGGCTCTCCCTAAAGTTTTAAATGTACTCTTTACGGGCATATCTGATCTGCTAATGGAGAAGGTAGAGGTAATAGCATCGCATAACGACAGACAGGCGTGGATTAAACAGGAATGTGGATGGACGTGATATTGCCGATGACAGATGTCATGCTTCCAAAGAGGGGGGCGGGACCGCGGGGATGCTTTTAGACGCGGTGTCTAGTTTAATATGGACTTTGCCATGAATCATCTGGGAGACACCTGGAGCAATTTGTATCGTTGATCCCAAGTCCGGCCACCGTCTCTGCAGGGACGCTCCTCAACCATGCACGCATCGACCGTACAACACCAAAACCAAACAGCACCGAACCCGTTTTGGGTTTTTTTTTGCCCCATAAAACACTCGGCTGGTGTTTGTCGCAGTCCCTTCTGCAGCCCTACCTTTCTTCGGGGGCTCTGGCATCTTGAGCCGGGTCCCAATGAGAGCGTCAGGCGGTCAAGAAAAAAAAGCGCAGCTTCCGAGCTGTGGAACTCAACGGGAGGTCGCCGGGATGAGGCGCGGGGAGTCCACCGGCAAGGGGGAGGGGGGCGGCAGGTAGAGCGAGAGAGCGTCGCTGCACTCGGACGAGAGTGATGCGAGATGAGGAGAGCGCGGGGGGTTACGTTTTGGAGGTCTTGGCGGAGGGGTGGGGGAGAGGAGGAACATCCAGGGGGGCACATGGCTTTCAGGCCTTATATAGATAGATGGCACGCTCCTCCTCTCCTCTCTCGTCTGGCCCACAGCGAGCATCTCTGTCCTCAGCCCTTCTGCGACCACGCCAGCTTTTTGGATCGGGGCGATGAGAATCGTTCCACGTCCCAGCCCTTAGTCAAAAGTTGTTATTGAATGAGAAAGCAGTTCAAAATGTTTGGCCGACGCTTTTTGACGCAACTCGTAATATTCTTCAATGAGAGTTGCTGTCGTCCATTCCTCCAACTCTTTCGGTGTCACCCAAACGTTTGGGGCTACTTTTTTCCGACATGCACCCCAAGCGGTTCTTTTTGAGTGTATTGTCAGGGATTACTTTCAGCGCTGAATTGAAAGATTATTTATAGCCAAAGGATGGTGGACCGAAAATAAACTACAGTGCCCGGGCGGACCCGCCCCCCGTAGTCCTATTTGCGGCCATTGTAATTAATTCAACACACGAGTTGCTCTGCCGCCGATACGTAGAGAGCCGCTCGACAAAATAGACGTCCACCAGGACTTAACCCGGCACCGAACCTCCGCACGCCGCGTCTAATTTTAGAAAGCGGTGAAGACGTTTCCACATAAACAAACAGGAGCAATTGAAAATATCAACCTTAATATGTACTTATTAAGTTTACAGCATGTGGCCTTTCTTGGTAACAGACACTCGCCGCCTCCCCCCTGTTGGCCCATTTATAACCGGCCGGGGCGCTGGGCTCCAGCATTAAAAGCTGGGCTTAGGAGGGCCGGCCGGGTGTCATGTGGATGCAAAGAGCTCAAAACCATTTGGTATTGTCGGCACTGCACCGAGAGTTCACATCGCAGGAGTGATTGAGCCGTGAGGTCACCGGAGAAGGTGAGGGAGGGGCGGGGGCGAGTATGGGTGCTCAAATGGACTCTAGTGACACCTTTTGGTTGAAGCGACAAATTGTTCTTTTTATTAGAGATGACATAAAAACCCCACTTGATATGTAATGTTCAACTGGGAAGATGTGTTCACGGCCCGCTTTGCGTGACACTTCCCCCCCGGCGATGCTTGTGCAGCAACATCAGCGTGTGCTCGCCAAACCGGTACGTGAGCTTCTTCTTCACCTTGACGATCTCGCCAGAGCGGGCGTAGTTCCTCAGAGCCCGAGACATCTTCTGGTAGGTCATGGGCCGCTTATTGCCTTTCCTCTGGCCCCACAGCGCCGCCAGCTGGTCTTTGTTGTGGGCGGAGAAGCGGAAGACGCCCCCCGAGGACGACGGCACCCAGGACACGCAGTGGGCCATGGCGGGGTCCTCCAGCATCTCGAAGAGGAAGTGATAAAGACGGACCTTCCTACCTGCGAGAAGCGGTCAGTGGCTTCTATTTGGTTTATTTTTAGATCTTTTTCAAATCTCACCCACCCAAGTTCTAAATACAAGCCAGACCTGAAGCAGTTGCAGCTGAGGTTTGCCAGTATGCAAATGTGCTGGCCGGCGTGTGGCACACTAAATTAGGCAGGCATCAAGTTCCACTCACAATAGATCCCTGACAGTGTAACACCCACATCTGTGCCGCACCATTTACTGTTAATCATTTCCTCAAAAGCAACAATTCCCAGAAAATAACTCGCGGCATAGCAAACACTGCGGTTATCTAATAAATGGTCGAAAGAAAAAAAGCGCTTGTATTGTTTACCATCTCTTTGCTCTGAGGCGGCAAGCGCCCCGTGGCAATAACCGGAATGAGGTGAGCGAGGGAAAAAAGGAGAACTCACCGCCGGCCGCCGCCGAGGCCTGCTGTTTGCTTAATTGTCTGGTGGTCACGGAGGCAGCCGGCGTCTCGCACGGCACCGCCTCGGGGCCACCTGGGATGCTCTAGCGCAGGCAGACAACATGACAAAGCCAGCTTTTGACATATCGTGGCGCTCGGCGATTCATCGAGTTATTGGTTACATTTTTTGGATTTGAGCTTGAATCACCCTTAAAAACGGCGCCTTTGAAAAGTCACATCACAGCACATTCAATTAGCTGGGGAATTAACACCATGTGACGTTTCAATGTATATTTTTTATGAAGTCATTTTGTTTAGTTAATAGGAATTTTTAACATTTTGTTTTTTCTAAATGACAAATATGTTAAAAAGACTTTTTCAAATCGCGTAAATGCTTACAGGTGGCTCGGAAGGCCTCCAGCATTGCTCCCCAGTTTGGTCGTCTACCGCGCTGGCGTCCTGCTGCACGGTCGCTGTCAAAGTCAACATTACATCAAATATGAGGTCGCCAATGGCAACCACGCTGCTTTCTTACCATTGTCCGTGTTTTGTCTGTGGTACTCCTCCAGAAACTCTAAAATGACCTCCAAGTCAGACTGAGCCTCCTGGTAAGAATCCTGCAGGACATTTAAGAGTCAACGATTCGATATTTTGCGAGGGTAATGTGCCCTATCGCTCATTACCATCCCCGCCGGTCTAGTTGATCCGAATAAGGCGTCGAAAGTACGTCGGGGGCGCCGTTCTTATACCTCCCCCAAAGGGAGCGAGGAGCCCGCCGCCAACAATGAGCTCCATGCCGCAGCAGAAGCGGCAGCCCGTCAAGAAAGGCTGACCACATCCTCCCCTCTGGGCCCCGATAAGGCCGCGTCTGGAGCCCGCCGCCACTCTCTCAGGAAAAAAACACTTGCGGCCATATTTTTCCTCACAGGATGTGTCGACAAAGTCACAACGGCCGTCTTTAAAAATGTCAGCCCCCGAAGCCCCTTTTGCTTATCAACATGAAATTTGGTCGACCATGAATAGGCCACCCCCGAAAATCTTTTTTTGAAATTAACGCCAATCAGAAGGAAACTGAGGTCCTGAACATTTTATCTGAACAAACCGGTTCATCAAGTCTGTCAGGAACACAGCAGGTGTGTGAACGACATTCATTTATGGCCTCAACAGCTCCCATTCTGACAAATTTGAATCAGTGTGAAGTGAAAAGAAGAGCACCAGTCGTCGATGGCACGTTTATTGAAAAGGACAAACAGTCAAACGCTCAAATACAAAATGAAAACACGTGATTTTTTTTCTGATATTGTCATGCGTTCTTATGTTAAGACAAAATGAAAACACGTTTGATTAAATTAGCCATCTGAGCCTCAACCTTTTTTTTTTCTTTTTTAAACAAAGGTGAAAACAACATCATAGAGTTTTATGGGCTGATTTTGATGAGGGGAACATCAATTTGACAAACTTGGTCATGGTGTCCGCTTAAATTTGCAGGTCGAGTCTGAAGTATTTCAACAAAGCGCATCGAAAGCGCCCACATGCTCCAACTCCTGCGCCAGGCTCTGCGCGGCGTACCAACTCTGCCAGTCGGGCGCCGACGGGCCGCAGTAGCTCTGTGCGCTCACCGGGCTAGGCAAAGTCCCGCCGGGCGCCCGTCCTGAGCCCAACCTGCGCAAGACCTCGGGGTTGAACTGGTAGGTGAGCTTGCGCCGCACCTTAACGATCTCGCCCGTGTGCCTGTAGTTGCGCAGCGCCCTGGCCATCTTCTGGTAGGTCATGGTCTTGCGGTTGCCCTTACGCTGGCCCCAGCACTCAGCCAAACGCTCCTTGTTCTTAGACACAAAGTGGAAGGTGCCGCTCGCGCCGTCGCTCCACTGGATGGAGTCGCCCATGTCGGGGTCGTGGAGGGCCTCGTGGAGGTACTCGTACAGGCGCAGCTTCTTGCGACCTGCGAGACAAAAAATGCAAGCTAGCGACGAAATCGTTTCTTTGCCGGCGCCTCGCCGTGTACGTCACCTCGGCCGTTCCTCTGCGCCGACCGTTGGGACGAGTACAAGTCGGCGGGTTCGCTTTGCATCGGTGGTGGCACTTCGGGCGACACCTGCGACCAAGTCTGCTGCCAAACCAATAATCGGAGTCATGTTCCCAATGAACCGATATGTATATTTATTGGTATTTTTTCATATATTTTACAAGGCGCTATTTATGACTCACCGCCCCGGAGTCGTGCCAGTCGCCACCGGGGGTTGCCGGCACGTCGGGGTGAGGGCCGACCAGGCAGTAAGACATCTGACACTGCTGAGTGTCGTAGTACGCGTACTCTGAGAAGGCATCAATCACTCAAAAGCCTCCCAAAATATCAGCCAAAGAAATATGAAATGCCGGGATACCTGAGTCGTAGTGGCGATGAGAGGAATGCCGCTGGATAACGTCGATAGCATCCTGGAAGTGTTGCTCCATGTTGTCCAAGCAGTGCTGCGACGGCAAAGTTTTGATGGACGACCCGATTGATGCATTGCAAGTGCGTTGTTGTGCGCTCTCACCATCTTGTAGGAGTGAGCGTGGCCCCGGGGCGAGGAGATTCCAGCCCTCATCGGTGGACGCCGACCTCAGACAGGTATCAAACATTTTCCGCTACCTGTCGGCTGGCATAAATAGTCGGAGGACGCTCGATTTAAATGCGTTAACGTCACACGCAGCCGTGAAACACTTCTCTTTTTTTTTTTTTTTTTTTTCTGTGTGTGTTGTCGGGAGGCAGAGCTACAGTAGATACGCCAGATTAAGAGAGAGAAAAAAAACAAAAAATCATTTTTGTGCTGGGAATCTGAGCCCCCCGATTGATCGGAAGTATTTTATCTTTTGTGCAACTGCCGCGCGTAAATTTGCATGACAACCTCAACCACGGCTGATCGCCATCGAATAAAAACCACAACATGACAGGTGGAGGGGAAAGCCACCGTTAGTTTTTTATTTTAAACATGAATATATGCACTGTGTCTATTGGCACAGCAAGGTGAATTAATTTTTGCTGTATTTGGGTTTCGGCTCAAAAGAAGAATATGAGACAAAAGTTTAAGATACCGGATGAACATTCTTATTTGTTCTATTGCGCTAATTCTTGTGCTCATCGATGTTAATGGTTAACACAACCCAATGTGTCAAACACAACTCTTCAAATAAACACGTCTTTTTTTCCCCTTTTTTGAGAAGTTCATTTAACTCTGGCGCCGCGTTTTAAATATCAACCGACTTGGCGCTCAAGTTCCCCTTTCGGGCCTGTTAAGTGGGCACCCGGACCTCAACCGTGTAAAAAAAAAAAAGGAGGTGGAGGCCGCAGTCTAGTCGCCATATGATATGTCATTGTGTTTACTCATTACAAAGTTGTCTTATTGTGCTCACACACCTCGCCTCATTCACTCGCAAATGTGTGTGTGTGTGTGTGTGTTTCCTGTCACGGCTGATTACACAAAGAACCACAAAGCTTTGCTCCCAATACTTGTTCACCGCTTTCCTGGTGGGGGGGTTGAGGGCTCCGCCTCCATAAATATGCCACCGCAATGTGTCAGGCGCCGGCTGAAGCGTGACGGCTGCGTGCAGGTGTTTTGGCGTCGTGTTGTTATCTTTTTGGGAAAGTTGTCGCTCATTTCATCAGGGCATGATGACACGAGAGAGTTCACAGAGAAACGCACCATTTTCTTTTTTTAATTGCCACCAATGGTATCCATTTAATGAAACTGTGGTAGGTGGATTTGCAGGTGCGGTCTATTTTCTGGTGTGTGTGTGTGTGTGTGTGTGTTTTTTGTCTCCCTCTTATCAATCCAAACAAAGAAGCGAGCGCATTCCTTCCTCTTCTTCATTGAATAGCCGCTTGCACGATGGCACAGTCCACACCATTGTTCTTCTTTCATATTTTTTACAGTCACCCGGTGTGGAAATGAAGAAGTGCGGCAAAGTCAATCTCGGAAAACCACACACACGCACCCGCAAAAAAAAAAAAGCAGCATTATCTTTTCTTTCTTATGGAAAAGTTGAAGAGCAGGTCACTTGGGTGGATGCATGTGGCCAGCAGATGGCAGGAAAGAGCTGCTAATGTCACATTTGACTTTGGAAAGGAGACAATAGAATGATGACTGGAGATATCATTTATTTCGATTTATTTTGTCCTTTGAGCAAGCTTTCAACTCGTGTCAACACAATTCATCTTTGCCCATTGAAAAGAATAGAAATGTCATTTATAGGTGTCCACCCCCTTGATAAAAAGAACAAAACATTTTTGGAAAGGGTTTCGGATTAAGTTTCATGATGGAGAGACACCAAAGGCACAAAAACAACCATTTCTCTTGTTGTTCAGTACTGTCAAGGCCATGAGCTCTGCCATGAGCTGAGGTAGCAAAGCCTGGCCTTGGCCTTGGCCTGGTGAGTGACATGGGTGTCAGGTCCACAATATAACACTCCCTCGAAAGCGATTAGAGAGTAGGGAATGAGCGAATGATTCCGAAGACAGACATTATTTCAATCCTTCTTTTCTTCTACTTCTTGCAGTAGGCCACGGCACAGTACGCCATCACGCCCAACGCGGCCACTAAAGCGGCGCCCCCGCACAGCAGCGCCGGCAGATCGGCGGGACTCGCCGCTTTGGAGTCCTCCTCCGAGGGAACATCTCGGGTGACCGCTGGCAGGAGGACGGATGAGGGGGGGAGCAGGCCCGGTGGGGCGTACGGGGGCTCTTCGGCGGCGGCGGAGGGCGGCGGCGTGGAGGTGGCGGAGGGCGGCTCCAGACGGAAGACGGGCAAAGACGTGGGCGGTCGTATTTGCTTGAACTCTTCCGACGACAGCTGGAGGTCCAACACGCTGGTCTGAAGCTCCTCATCTTCCTCCTCCTCCTCCAGGTGTACCATGTCGGAGTTGTTCTCCGCTGCAGCTCCGCCGTCGCTGCTGTCCAGGCTCTTGGCGTCCTCGCGGTCCGCGTCGCCCATGGTGGACCACGACTCAGCCAGCAGGCTCTCGCTCTGCCAGGGTTCGGGGCTCGGGATGGCGGTGGCGGCGGACCCTTCGCCGGACTCGACTGGGGCATTCCCCTCCAGGATGGCCACTGCGGGGACACAACGCTATCAGGTCAGCACTGAAAGCTAAAACTCAAAAGGTAAAAAAGTAGCATATAAATAAATTTATTTAATTTGATAAAAAAAAGGCAGTTTTCAGGAAAATATTCCAAAAATAATGACAGCTAAAATAATATCACGTACCTCACACGCAAACATGTATTTTAAATCCTGGGGAAATATCCGCTCGCTGCAGAGCTTATTTTAAGACATTGCTCCTTTTTAAAAGTTTCCATCATGCGCGTGCCTCCAACATGACACCAAGGTGACTCCACTTCACCCGGCGTGTCACGACGCCGACCGTGGAAAGTATTCGCCGGCCGGCCGACCCGAGCCCAGAATAGACGCGACTGTGTCGCCTTGTGTTTGCTAAGCATCGCAGCAAAATAAACATCACGCTTGAAAGGGGATTAATAATCATCACTTAGTTTAGGTCATTAGCTATCGAGTTTCTCGCTTATGCGCTCTGTTGACTCAACTGCAGATTGCTTATATAGTTTGACAAAATGTGTTTTGGAATGAGAATAATCCATAAAAACATACAACAATGGCAATTGCATCGAATGTAAAGAATTAAATAGGCACATCTTTTTTTTTTTTGCTTCTGCTGTGTGCGCCTTCATCACCAGGGGGCAGTATACTAGATACAGACACACAAAGAAGAGTTTCACAACTGACTCGATAAGTAAGCTTCAGTAATAATCCCCCCACACGCACACTTTGTGATCCTCCTTAACTTTACTTTAATTGGATTGCCATCGGTCCCATCCCGGCCATAAAGAGTCACGATTCAAAAGTACATACTCGGTTCGGTTCACGTTCCGCTAATAAAGAGGCTCGCGCTCATTCAAGTGCAAGGTTACCGTCTGCCCTTCACTGCACCGACATGACCCATAGTGACCTTTTGTGCCACTTGTGTGTCCACACACAGCACACAAAAGACAATATGCTGAAATGACTCGTTGAAACTTTTCCACTCATACAAAGAAAACACCGAGCATACCTGTAGGTCGTCGGTGATCTGGCAGACGTGTTTGAAGAGCAGAGTGCAGTGTCAATTAAGAAACAAAGTCACACCAGGCGAGCGGCAGCCAGCCAGCCAGCCAGCCAGGCAGACATGCACGCTAGGTATCTGATGCACAAATAACACAATGTTCAAGCTCCCTCGCCCTCTCTCTCTCACCCGCCTGCCCGCCCGCTTGGCCGCTTCCAAATCCATGACATAACACTTGGCCATGCATCTGCTATGGGTGACTCTGCAGGAGGGGGGGGGGAACTTGAATCATTCATCAGACTTTAACCTGGGTGTAAACAATAACAATTGTGAGTTAATGCTTCACATGATAGAAATCCAGAGTTTCTTCTTGTACACATTTAAGTTCAAGATCCCTTCAGAAGTGTGATAAAAGATTCTTTCAAATGTGTAGTCTAGATTTGGTGTTTGATAATATCCTTGGATGCAATATGTTATTTGTATTTTACTTAGCGTCTCGTTAAGGCAACACAAATGACCAGTTTATTTCTTTTCATTTCAAATCAAAGTTTTGATTAATTTATCGACGCGATAGAAACGTCACTCTCCCGTTCCCGCCCCCCTTGTGCCTGATTGGCCATAAAACAGGAAGTCGTCACGTGACTTTGCTAATCAGCTGACCGTCAATTTGTATTGAAGACGTCCCTTCCGAGTCACGACCGCTTGGATTAGCTCAATTGTCGTCCACTGCACATTTTCGGGTGAATTAAAATGTTGTTCGATTATACCGCCAGACTTGTGTGTTACAGTGCTGCATTTTAATGAGGTTTGATTGACATTTGTGTGTTCGTTGAACGACAGGCCCGAGCTAGCAAGCAGCAGCAGTAGCGACCATGGCGCTCAGCGATGCCGACGTTCAGAAGCAGGTAACCTCGACTTTTTTTTATTTTGAAAATGATATATTTCTCAAATACATTTTTTTGCGAAGAACACCGTTGTAATTCTTTTGGGTTGGTTTACGCTGGTGTTTTGTTTGCCAGAAACCGCTAGCATCCTGCTCAATGACATTGAGGTAGCTCCTGGAGGTTAATGATAAAATGAATAAAAACATGACCGCTTTTTCCTGTTTTGTGTGTTTGTGTGTGTGGGCGGGTTGTATTGTTATTAAACGTAGACTAAGTCATCTTCACCGGTGATCACATGACAATCACATGACAGGCCAGATGAGGAACTGCTGTGTATAAACAGTACAAGAGGAAATGTAAAAGTTAATGTCGAATGTTAAAGCTGACACTCTGACGACTGTTCACGATCAGTGACTGAAATGGACGCAAACATTCTTCACGGTTGTGAGAAAAGCAGCCGCTTCACAGCTCCATGTCACGAAATATCTCGGTCGTCAAAACAAACACTATTAAAATAAATGAAAAAATGGCCTTGGTTTTCCCCTTCATATCTGCAGATCAAGCACATGATGGCCTTCATTGAGCAGGAGGCCAATGAGAAGGCGGAGGAGATTGACGCCAAGGTATGGATGGATGGATGACTTTTTCGAAACTTGCTGGTAAAATAAACGTAGCCCCTTGCGTCCATTTCACCCTGCAGGCCGAGGAGGAGTTCAACATCGAGAAGGGCCGCCTGGTGCAAACGCAGCGTCTTAAGATCATGGAATACTACGAGAAGAAGGAGAAGCAGATCGAGCAGCAGAAGAAAATGTGAGCGGTGCTGGCACAGTGCGAATCCGCCTTTCCCCGTGATCGCGTTTAGTTGTTGCGCACGGCACAATGGCCTACTGTGTGACAACAACGGCCACTTAGCACGCTAAACCGAGCCAACGTGTGTGTCATTTGTCTCCTTAACAGCCAAATGTCCAACCTGATGAACCAGGCCCGCCTCAAGGTCCTCAAGGCCCGGGACGACATGATCGCGGTAAGCCGCGTGCTCGTCAGTGACGCGGAATTGTGTTTTAACCGTCCCTAACTTTCAGGAAATGCTGAACGAGGCCCGTCAGCGGCTGGCCAACGTGGCGCGAGACCCGGCCAGGTACGCCGCGCTGGTCGACGGCTTGATCCTGCAGGTTAGCCGGCGCTTGACGTTCACAAGGAGCGATTCCGGGCCCGGCTCCCGATGCCATGTTGCGGCCCTTAAAGGCACACATCCAAACTATACACCGTCCACTTTGTTTCCTCAGGGTTTGTATCAGCTGCTTGAGTCCAAAGTGACCATCCGATGTCGTAAGCAAGACGTCCAGATGGTGCAGGTGAGTCTTTGCTCTTCCGGTTCCTCTCCGGAAATGACATCATCACGTCGCTTCACCTCTCGTCGGCTCGCAGGCCTCCATCCAAAGGAACATACCCATCTACAAGGCGTCCGTGAAGAACAACCTGGAGGTCCGCATCGACCAGGACAACTTCCTCGCTCCCGACATGTGAGTGCCGCTGCGCCGCTTTTTGGGGCTTTCCTCACAAGAAGCAAATAACAAACGAAGCGATTCGACAGCTCCGGAGGCATCGAGCTATACAACGGAGACGGCAAAATCAAAGTGTCCAACACGCTGGAGAGCAGACTGGACCTCTTGGCTCAGCAGGTAACGCGTCGCCGCACGCTGACAAGCAAACAACAAGCTGCACTCATTTTTCAACAACATCAAGTGAATTCAATTTTGGAATTAATTGAATTGTTTTTTGTCAGACTGTCTCCCCTCCATGCACACACAATTATTTGTTTTCTCCCCCCGATTTGTCTCATGATCTTGTGATATTGATCATTTTCCATCAGAGCTGGCAAACAATCCGTCTTTTGTCCGTGTTTGTCGCCTTGTCCGCAGATGATGCCCGACATCCGAGTGGCCCTTTTCGGCGCCAACCCCAACCGCAAGTTCATGGATTGAGAAGCCCCGCCCCCTTGTTTCTCTATTCCTTTCCTTTTCTATTGTTTTGGGTCACATTCCTGCGCAAAGGGTTGCTTTGTCGCCGTTATCATTAGTAGTGTGTGTGATTGCGTGCGTGCGTGTGTGTATGTGTGTTGCTGTTGCTGCATTCCTCTGTGCATGAAGGAAGGCCACCCAGCGCCGTTACAGAGCAGGGACGGCGGGCGGGGTGACCGTCATGACGTAAGTTCGAATGCTGAAGGACTTTAATTTATTCTCCCACCGTCTGGCCACGAGCTGTTTCGTCTAAATTCTGTGTGTGAACATGTCACGTGCTGTAAATGTACAATAAGATAATAAACTCTATGAATGGTAATACTACAACCACGTCATGCGTGTCCTCGCAGCGCGCACGCACACACACACACACACACACTGGCGCGCACACACTCGTCATTCATGCCGGGCTCGTTAGTTAATCACATGCTATTTGTCAGACAAATATGCCTCAACTGCCGTTGCGCCCAGAGTTTGCTGACTTGTTAGGCAGGGACAGACGGACGGGACAAGCGCAGTCGTGCGAGAAGACGGCAGAGCGGACGCATCGCTTCTTGTAAGTACTTTGACTTTTTTAACGTTGCATTTTCATGGTGGTTGTCTGTCTCGTCCTTGCGTGTACTGTGATGTCATTGACAAAGAATGTCATCAAAATCTCCCTTCCAAAACAAAGTTAAAGTGCATTCATGTGCAAAGAATCTTTTCATTTTGGGGATTAAACATTTTGAGCTAAAAGAAAAAAAAAACGTATATTTTGTTCAATTTTTGTTTTGTGCACAAACAACTAAGATGATCCTTTATGGAAAAAAACATCTGATTTGGATAAGAAATTTAATCTGCTTTTGTGACAATGCGGTTGTCATGGTAACTGTCTACAACTCAAACGTCAGTCTCGTAAATTGTATCGTCTTCTGACACTTGTCTAATAGTGAACAGCGCCTCCCAGTGGCTTCCGAGGGCATGGCCGCCTCCCTCCTCGGCGCAGCAGTGTCCCTCCTGTGCTTGGCGGTGGCGTCGGGAATGCTCGACCCGAGCCGGCGGGACCTGCTGATGCGCCAGGAGGCGTCCAGACGGACGGGCGGCGGTGTGGCGCTCACGCCGGCCGAGCGGCGCTTGGATGACGAGCTTCGGCGGCTGAAGGAGCGCGAGATGGCGGCTGAGCCCTTCCCGCCCGCCGTCCACTTCTTCAAGGCCAGGAGCCTCATTCGTGACAGTCCCGTCTTCAAGCTGCTGCAGAACATGCCCAAAGGTGACCCGGCGGCGCCGAGCCACGATGTGGCTCGGCACCGAGAGCTAACGCGAGACGCCCGCCCGCAGGCGGCGCCCTGCACATCCACAGCTCGTCCCTGGTGAGCGCCGAGTGGCTGGTGAAGAACGCCACGTACCGGCCGCACTGCTACGCCTGCTTCACGTGGGACAACTCGGTCCGCTTCGTCTTCTCTCTGCGCCGGCCGTACCCGCGCTGGGACTGCTTCTACTGGCAGCTTCTCAGCACGCTCCGAGCCAAGGTGGCCGACGCCGACGCCTTCGACCGCAGGTAGCGCCCGGCACGCTCGTGCCTCAACTTGACGACTTGCTCATATTGGATGGCTTTCAAGCTTGATGAGCCAGCTCACATTGGTCACCGACGACCCGGACGGCGAGTACCCGGACGAGGACGCCGTGTGGAACAAGTTTGAGAGCGCCTTCATTGCCAGCGCCGGGCTGGTTGGCCACGCCCCCGTCCTGAGAGATTACCTCCTGCAGGGCTTGCTCGAGCTGCACCGAGACAACATCATGTATCTGGAACTGCGCAGCGGCCTCTCCAGGGTCTGTCTCAGCATTCGTGGGAAATAGGACGAGCAGGAAGGGCACATGATGTTTTGTCGCCTCTCCTTCCAGACGTACGAGCTGGACGGGACCGTCCACGACAAGACGTGGACGCTGAGGACGTTTCGAAACATCACCAGGAAGTTTGTGGCCGATCATCCCGATTTTCTGGGCGCTCGCCTCATCGTAGCCGTGCACAGGTGGGCGCGCGCTCCGACGCGTTCGTTGCTCTCCGTCGCCCGCCGCTCAAACCGCCGACCGCCTGCAGGTCATCGAGCTTCTCCGAGGTGAAGGCGGCCGTGGAGGAGGCCGTAGCGCTGCGCAGGGACTTCCCTGACGTGGTGGCAGGATTTGACCTGGTAGCGATTGAGCTTTTCTGCCGTAGCCATGTAACACGGAGGGAGGGTAGCTCTGGTCTTGTGCGGCAGGTTGGCCGGGAGGACAGCGGGAAGCCACTTTGGTACTTCAGGGACGCTCTTACGCTGCCGGACCGGCTGGGCGTCACGCTGCCTTTCTTCTTTCACGCGGGAGAAACCGGTAGGTTTTTTTATTCCCCCCCCCCCATTCACTACAAAGTTCAATGACTTGATCCGATTTACGTGCGTGTTGTTCGGCAGACAAGGAGGGCACGGAGGCCGATCAGAACATTCTGGACGCCCTGCTGTTCAACACCAGCCGGATCGGGCACGGCTACTCTCTGGCGCAGCACCCTCTCGCCAAGGAGATCTCCAGGGTGAGCAATGTGGCGGTGGAGGTGTGCCCCATTTCCAATCAGGTCCAGTACGCCGACCGGCCTTTGTGTTTTTTTTTTTTTCAAGTTGTCCCTGTATTTGTGTTCTAACCAGCTTTGCAAACATGTCCAGCAGGTCCTGAAGCTGGTCTCGGACATGCGCAACCACCCGGCGGCGGTGCTGATGTCGGAGGGCCACCCCATGGTGATCAGCTCGGACGACCCGTCCATGTTCGGCACATCGGGCTTGTCCTACGACTTCTACCAGGCCTTTGTGGGCATCGGCGGTCTGAAGGCCAACGTGGGCACATTGAAGGAACTGGCGCTCAATTCTATCAGGTGACGCCGCACGTCAGATCGCAGGTGGTCATTTCTTTGGAGGTCGGCGCCGTCACGCTAACAACGGTTTCCTTGCGGCTGTCGTAGGTACAGTTCGCTGCCGGCGGAGCTCAAGGACGCCGGCCAGGCCGCGTGGCAGAGGAAATGGGACGCTTTTGTTTCAGCTCACTCCTGAGAGCCCAATGGAACCTTTTTGACCACTTGATGGACTTGATTGTCAGCACCACACTTTTGCCTGAACTTAGTCACGCCCGAGTGATGAACTCTGCCACTTTTTTACCCATCGTGTAACCACCAGCGAGACATAAAACAAATAAAAAGGACACCACGTTGACTGGCTGATTGGACCTCAACAATTGAGAATGATATCATGAGTGACCACCAGAAGGCGCCATCCATCCATCCATCCAGGCCCAGCTGCCACAACTTCAAATGCAATTTTAATAGTTGATCAATGGAAGGTTTCATCCTTAAATTTTTTTTTTTTTTTTTATGTTTGGTAAAAATACACTGACCAAGTAACTTATCTTTGACTTTTATTTTCATTACATGTATATATAAAAAAAAAAAAAAAAAAAGAGAAAACAATTGTTGATTCCAAAAGAATATTTACATGTGTTTTGGAGCTTAAACTTGTTCCTTCTGTGGTCAGGTGGCGGCGCTGCCGGGGTGCAGCGGCTTGACTCGGACACGTCGGGACAGTCCCAGACGAAGACCCTGACCGGGAGACCTTGCAGTGGGACTCTGGGATGAAGGAGGACTTTTTCCAATTTGACCTGCAAGATGAGGCAGAAAATTCAGAACTTCTTTTTTCTTCCATATGCTTGGACCAATTGTAATAACCTGGCGGGTTCCATTTAGGAATCCTGGCTCCCGTCGGACTGACTGAGACCGGCGGTTTGGACACGGCAGGTTTCAGCATCGGGGGGCTTCTCGGCGTGGGCGTTGAGGGTGCTGCGCATGCTGAAAAGACATGGAACTATGTTAAAGTAAGACGACAATCCAAGTCGTTTTCGTGCCACCCTTGTTTGCCATCTTAATGTGAAGGAACTATGTTTGAGTGGTCACCACCTTTTGTCGTTTACTGCCGAGGCAATTTTAGTGGTATCAATTATTCACAGGTTTTGCTGTTGTAAATTGAAAGTTAGTTGAACCTGTTCTGGGTTGCGCTTTCAGCTTCGGTGGCCGTCTTTCGCCGTCGGGACGCTTGTGAGGCTTGCGCTGGTCACGCTGTTCCTTTTTCTGGCGCTTGCTCTTCACAGTGAACTCCTCGTCCTCACTGAGGTCCTCCTCACTCGCCGAATCTGAAACAGCAGTTGCGTTAAGACAAATAAATGCACAATGGAGGGGAGGGGGGGGGGGGCTACCTGGCGTAAGTTTGGGCTCATAGTCGTTGTCATCCTGTGGGCATCTCCTTTGCTTCTCTTTGGAGATTTCATCCAAACCTAAAGAAAAACTGAATTGAGCGACTTTGTTTAAAAAAAAAAAAAACGTGAATTGAGGCTTTTACCCAAAAGTGACGTGTCCACACTGCAGTTGGATCGGTGCAGGGAAGCGGGGTCTGTGTTCTCATCAGCTGTAGATCACAATGACATTTGTTTGGAGTTGTTTTTTCAGTCACACAACATTGGACCCCACCTTGACCAGCAGGAGGCGCTTCTTTCCTCCCTTCCGTGTTACTGCTATCGAGCAAAGACAGTGTAATTGCTGCCTCCAGATCCCGAGACAGCGGCTTTTCGTCTAGAGCTTTTCTGGAAGACATTTTTAGAGTCATGCAACTACAAGGTTTGTACTTGGCGTCCATTTTGTCTCCTGCTTTACCTGCTTTTGTGGATATCCTGGGTGGCCTTTTGGCTTGATGTGTTGTGGTGCTCCTGTTGTTTGAGCTTCTTGCCGGGTGGGGGTTTCACGCTTACAAAGTCTTCGTCTGACATTTAAAGAGTAAAGTTTAATTGCACTGTTTTTTGTTCTTGTTGTGCTGATGTAAAATTTGTGCCATGGCTCAAAATTTAAGAAACAACTACTGCATTACTCATTTTGTCCACACGAGGGAACTAAAATCACGGATGCCACCAATTCAATATTTAATATTGTACGGCATTGAATATTGATGTTCACAAGATTTAACACATTTTACAATCATTTTCATGATTTGTGTTGACTTTTTTCCCCCGCTTAATCTGTGTGCAGTTAATCTAGCGTCCGGCTAGTCCGTTAGTATGTGTCGGATACATACAACACGCGTCTACGTTACGTCATACTGTCACTATTTGGCCCACCGTCGTTGTCAACGTCCACCGACTCGAAGTAATTGACGTTCTTGGTCTTCCTGCAAGCAAGAAAAAGTCAAAGACGTTTGAGTGGCAGGCAAAGTAAGCGCTGCACAACTGGCGCACTCAGTGTTGACAAACCTCGCCGGTCGGTCCATTTGACGAAACGAAAGCAAAAGCAAGCTCGATTGCTTTGTAAACTTGAGATTACATGTGTCGACTCAAGTCTTCAATGCACCCAGACGGCCTTAGAAGAATCCTTTTTGCGCTTTTGTTGTCAATTTGATTTTGGAAGCTTCCCCGCCAGAACGGAGGAATGACGAAAAGCCATATCCGGTTTCTTGGCCACTAACTTTCGAGTAGGCGTGCCTGCCTGTCAGCTCGTGATGTGCATTCCAGTTCTTTAAGGTGAACTGACTCTTTGGAATCAGTTCACTCAAAAGATTCGTTCAAACGAATGGTTCAATGAATCCCCCCCCTACAACTTTTTTCTTTTCTTTTTCTTTTTTTTACATCCAGTGGAAACAACCCATCCAAATTAAACAATACAACTATACACAATGGGTTCAAAAGAACGAATCTCTTCAGTGAACGAATTTTCAGTTCATATGACTTCAACCAGTAGATGTCAGTAATGCACAATGACGCTGGGGCCACCTCGCTGTCAAACAAAACGAAGAAGAAAATGACGTCACTTCCTGTTCACGAACGAGTCGTGAATTGCATTTCCCGTTCACCAACGAATGAATCTGTGAGTGATTCGCATTTCCAGTTCATCGCGAGAACAAATCAGTGAGGGAACGAATCCTGACTTTCCCGTTCGCGAACGAGTCAATGGGTCAACTGCCTTCCTTCCTTCCTTGCCCCCGTGCATCAACGGATCAGTGAAGGTGTTGTGTCTCCCTCCTGGCGTGAACTATGTAAGTCAGAATGTCGATTTACGATTTGCCAAGGAAATAAAGCACTCACTGAAACACCACTTCTTTTCTGCACGTTTTCTCCAAGCTAATGGCTAACTTTAATTTTGCATGAAGGGATGCGCCGTTATGCACAAACGAGGAGATTATGCTTCTCTTTGGGTCATCTTGAGTTTATAGATTAAAGTCCCAATGATCGTGAGCCGCAGCGGAGCCTCATTTCGACCCCTTACACTGAGTGCCAAGCAGGGAAGAAATGAGTACCATTGTTATAATGGTCACTGGTATGACCCGGCCGGGGTTTGAACCCACAACCTCCCAATCTCAGGGCGGACACTCTCCTCTCCGGCCACTGAGCTGGTAAACACTATAGCATAGTGGTATAACACTTATAGTAGTTTTTAAATAACGTATGCATATATACGCCTACGTAAATATTGTTATCCAATATATCTACTGCAATCTACTGCAATCGCCTAAATGTTTTATCAGGTAAAAATTTTTTTCAGTTGCTTGTGTGCTGCCCTATAAGACCATGTATGTTACTTGACACACCAGCGAGCGTTCCATAGTGTAGTGGATAGTGCTCGGGACTTTCACCCCAGCGACTTGGGTTCAAATCCCAGTAGGACCTGAAGCATTTTATCATGTTAAAATTTCCAACGCAGTTGCTTGTGTGCTACTCCATAAAACCATGTATGTTCCATGACACACCAGCGAGCGTTCCATAGTGCAGTGGATAGTCCTCGGGACTTTCACCCCAGAGACTCGGGTTCAAATCCCAGTAGGACCTGAAACATTTTATCATGTAAAAATTTGCAACGCAGTTGCTTGTGTGCTACTCCATAAAACCATGTATGTTCCAAGACACACCAGCAAGCGTTCCATAGTGTAGTGGATAGTGCTTGGGACTTTCACCCCAGAGACTCGGGTTCAAATCCCAGTAGGACCTGAAACATTTTATCATTTATCATTAGAGCTAGGGTTAGCTCTAACCCTAACCATTTATGTTCCATGTAATATGAGCGTGGGTTCCATAGTGTCGTGGATAATGCTCAGGACTTTCACCCCAGCGACTCGGGTTCAAATCCCAGTAGGACCTAAATATTTTATCAGGTAAAAATTTGCCACACAGTTGCTTGTGTGCTGCCCCATAAAACCATGTATGTTCCATGCAATATGAGCGAGCGTTCCATAGTGTAGCGGATAGTGCTCGGGACTTTCAAACCAGCGACTTGGGTTCAAATCCCAGTAGGACCTGAAACATTTTATCATGTTAAAATTTGCAACGCAGCTGCTTGTGTGCTGCCCCATAAAACCATGTATGTTCCATGACGCACCAGCGAGCGTTCCATAGTGTAGTGGATAGTGCTTGGGACTTTCACCCCAGAGACTCGGGTTCAAATCCCAGTAGGACCTGAAACATTTTATCATGTTAAAATTTGCAACGCAGTTGCTTGTGTGCTACTCCATAAAACCATGTATGTTCCATGACACACCAGCAAGCGTTCCATAGTGTAGTGGATATTGCTTGGGACTTTCACCCCAGAGACTCGGGTTCAAATCCCAGTAGGACCTGAAACATTTTATCATGTAAAAATTTTCAACGCAGTTGCTTGTGTTCTGCCCCATAAAACCATGTATGTAGAGTTAGGGTTAGAGCGAGGGTTAGTGCTAGGGTTAGCGCTAACCCTAACCCTAACTCAAAATACCTAACCCTAACCCTAGCTAGGGTTAGAGGTAGAGCTAGGGTTAGAGTTAGCTAGGGTTAGAGCTAGGGTCAGAGGTAGAGCAAGGGTTAGAGCTAGAGTTAGAGCTAGGGTTAGAGCTAAGGTTAGTGCAAGGGTTAGCTCTAACCCTAGCTCTAACTCAAAATACCTAACCCTAACCCTAGCTAAGGTTTGAGCTAGGGTTAGAGCTAGGGTTAGAGTTAGAGCTAAGGTTAGTGCAAGGGTTAGCTCTAACCCTAACCCTAACTCATAATACCTAACCCTAACCCTAGCTAAGGTTTGAGCTAAGGTTAGAGTTAGGGTTAGGGCTAGGGTTAGAGTTAGCTAGTGTTAGAGCTAGGGTCAGAGGTAGAGCAAGGGTTAGAGATAGGGTTAGAGCTAAGGTTAGTGCAAGGGTTAGCTCTAACCCTAGCCCTAACTCAAAACACCTAACCCTAACCCTAGCTAAGGTTTGAGCTAGGGTTAGAGCTAGGGTTAGAGTTACCTAGGGTTAGAGCAAGGCTTGCCCTTGCTGTGGTTAGGGTTAGGGTTAGGGTTTGTGTTGGGCTTGGGCTTGCTTTTGCTGTGCTGAGGCTTAGGGTTAGGCTTGCTCTTGCTGTAGTTAGGGTTAGGGTTTGTGTTGGGCTTGGGCTTGCTTTTGCTGTGCTGAGGCTTAGGGTTAGGCTTGCCCTTGCTGTGGTTAGGGTTAGGGTTAGGGTTTGTGTTGGGCTTGGGCTTGCTTTTGCTGTGCTGAGGCTTAGGGTTAGGCCTGCCCTTGCTGTGGTTAGGGTTAGGGTTAGGGTTTGTGTTGGTGTTGGGCTTGGGCTTGCTTTTGCTGTGCTGAGGCTTAGGGTTAGGCTTGCTCTTGCTGTGGTTAGGGTTAGGGTTTGTGTTGGGCTTGGGCTTGCTTTTGCTGTGCTGAGGCTTAGGGTTAGGCTTGCTCTTGCTGTGGTTAGGGTTAGGGTTAGGGTTTGTGTTGGGCTTGGGCTTGCTTTTGCTGTGCTGAGGCTTAGGGTTAGGCTTGCTCTTGCTGTGGTTAGGGTTAGGGTTTGTGTTGGGCTTGGGCTTGCTTTTGCTGTGCTGAGGCTTAGGGTTAGGCTTGCCCTTGCTGTGGTTAGGGTTAGGGTTAGGGTTTGTGTTGGGCTTGGGCTTGCTTTTGCTGTGTTGAGGCTTAGGGTTAGGCTTGCCCTTGCTGTGGTTAGGGTTAGGGTTTGTGTTGGGCTTGGGCTTGCTTTTGCTGTGCTGAGGCTTAGGGTTAGGCTTGCTCTTGCTGTTGTTAGGGTTAGGGTTAGGGTTTGTGTTGGGCTTGGGTTTGCTTTTGCTGTGCTGAGGCTTAGGGTTAGGCTTGCTCTTGCTGTGGTTAGGGTTAGGGTTAGGGTTTGTGTTGGGCTTGGGCTTGCTTTTGTTGTGCTGAGGCTTAGGGTTAGGCTTGCTCTTGCTGTGGTTAGGGTTAGGGTTAGGGTTTGTGTTGGGCTTGGGCTTGCTTTTGCTGTGCTGAGGCTTAGGGTTAGGCTTGCCCTTGCTGTGGTTAGGGTTAGGGTTTGTGTTGGGCTTGGGCTTGCTTTTGCTGTGCTGAGGCTTAGGGTTAGGCTTGCTCTTGCTGTTGTTAGGGTTAGGGTTAGGGTTTGTGTTGGGCTTGGGTTTGCTTTTGCTGTGCTGAGGCTTAGGGTTAGGCTTGCTCTTGCTGTTGTTAGGGTTAGGGTTAGGGTTTGTGTTGGGCTTGGGTTTGCTTTTGCTGTGCTGAGGCTTAGGGTTAGGCTTGCTCTTGCTGTGGTTAGGGTTAGGGTTAGGGTTTGTGTTGGGCTTGGGCTTGCTTTTGTTGTGCTGAGGCTTAGGGTTAGGCTTGCTCTTGCTGTGGTTAGGGTTAGGGTTAGGGTTTGTGTTGGGCTTGGGCTTGCTTTTGCTGTGCTGAGGCTTAGGGTTAGGCTTGCTCTTGCTGTGGTTAGGGTTAGGGTTAGGGTTTGTGTTGGGCTTGGGCTTGCTTTTGCTGTGCTGAGGCTTAGGGTTAGGCTTGCTCTTGCTGTGGTTAGGGTTAGGGTTTGTGTTGGGCTTGGGCTTGCTTTTGCTGTGCTGAGGCTTAGGGTTAGGCTTGCTCTTGCTGTTGTTAGGGTTAGGGTTAGGGTTTGTGTTGGGCTTGGGTTTGCTTTTGCTGTGCTGAGGCTTAGGGTTAGGCTTGCTCTTGCTGTTGTTAGGGTTAGGGTTAGGGTTTGTGTTGGGCTTGGGTTTGCTTTTGCTGTGCTGAGGCTTAGGGTTAGGCTTGCTCTTGCTGTGGTTAGGGTTAGGGTTAGGGTTTGTGTTGGGCTTGGGCTTGCTTTTGTTGTGCTGAGGCTTAGGGTTAGGCTTGCTCTTGCTGTGGTTAGGGTTAGGGTTAGGGTTTGTGTTGGGCTTGGGCTTGCTTTTGCTGTGCTGAGGCTTAGGGTTAGGCTTGCTCTTGCTGTGGTTAGGGTTAGGGTTAGGGTTTGTGTTGGGCTTGGGCTTGCTTTTGCTGTGCTGAGGCTTAGGGTTAGGCTTGCTCTTGCTGTGGTTAGGGTTAGGGTTTGTGTTGGGCTTGGGCTTGCTTTTGCTGTGCTGAGGCTTAGGGTTAGGCTTGCCCTTGCTGTGGTTAGGGTTAGGGTTAGGGTTTGTGTTGGGCTTGGGCTTGCTTTTGCTGTGTTGAGGCTTAGGGTTAGGCTTGCCCTTGCTGTGGTTAGGGTTAGGGTTTGTGTTGGGCTTGGGCTTGCTTTTGCTGTGCTGAGGCTTAGGGTTAGGCTTGCTCTTGCTGTTGTTAGGGTTAGGGTTAGGGTTTGTGTTGGGCTTGGGTTTGCTTTTGCTGTGCTGAGGCTTAGGGTTAGGCTTGCTCTTGCTGTGGTTAGGGTTAGGGTTAGGGTTTGTGTTGGGCTTGGGCTTGCTTTTGTTGTGCTGAGGCTTAGGGTTAGGCTTGCTCTTGCTGTGGTTAGGGTTAGGGTTAGGGTTTGTGTTGGGCTTGGGCTTGCTTTTGCTGTGCTGAGGCTTAGGGTTAGGCTTGCCCTTGCTGTGGTTAGGGTTAGGGTTAGGGTTAGGGTTTGTGTTGGGCTTGGGCTTGCTTTTGCTGTGCTGAGGCTTAGGGTTAGGCTTGCCCTTGCTGTGGTTAGGGTTAGGGTTAGGGTTTGTGTTGGGCTTGGGCTTGCTTTTGCTGTGCTGAGGCTTAGGGTTACGCTTGCTCTTGCTGTGGTTAGGGTTAGGGTTTGTGTTGGGCTTGGGTTTGCTTTTGCTGTGCTGAGGCTTAGGGTTAGGCTTGCTCTTGCTGTGGTTAGGGTTAGGGTTAGGGTTTGTGTTGGGCTTGGGCTTGCTTTTGCTGTGCTGAGGCTTAGGGTTAGGCTTGCTCTTGCTGTGGTTAGGGTTAGGGTTTGTGTTGGGCTTGGGCTTGCTTTTGCTGTGCTGAGGCTTAGGGTTAGGCTTGCTCTTGCTGTGGTTAGGGTTAGGGTTAGGGTTTGTGTTGGGCTTGGGCTTGCTTTTGCTGTGCTGAGGTTTAGGGTTAGGCTTGCTCTTGCTGTGGTTAGGGTTAGGGTTTGTGTTGGGCTTGGGCTTGCTTTTGCTGTGCTGAGGCCAAGGGTTAGGCTTGCTCTTGCTGTGGTTAGGGTTAGGGTTAGGGTTTGTGTTGGGCTTGGGCTTGCTTTTGCTGTGCTGAGGCTTAGGGTTAGGCTTGCCCTTGCTGTGGTTAGGGTTAGGGTTAGGGTTTGTGTTGGTGTTGGGCTTGGGCTTGCTTTTGCTGTGCTGAGGCTTAGGGTTAGGCTTGCCCTTGCTGTGGTTAGGGTTAGGGTTAGGGTTTGTGTTGGGCTTGGGCTTGCTTTTGCTGTGCTGAGGCTTAGGGTTACGCTTGCTCTTGCTGTGGTTAGGGTTAGGGTTTGTGTTGGGCTTGGGTTTGCTTTTGCTGTGCTGAGGCTTAGGGTTAGGCTTGCTCTTGCTGTGGTTAGGGTTAGGGTTAGGGTTTGTGTTGGGCTTGGGCTTGCTTTTGCTGTGCTGAGGCTTAGGGTTAGGCTTGCTCTTGCTGTGGTTAGGGTTAGGGTTAGGGTTTGTGTTGGGCTTGGGCCTAACCACAGCAAGAGCAAGCCTAACCCTAAGCCTCAGCACAGCAAAAGCAAGCCCAAGCCCAACACAAACCCTAACCCTAACCCTAACCACAGCAAGAGCAAGCCTAACCCTAAGCCTCAGCACAGCAAAAGCAAGCCCAACACAAACCCTAACCCTAACCCTAACCACAGCAAGAGCAAGCCTAACCCTAAGCCTCAGCACAGCAAAAGCAAGCCCAACACAAACCCTAACCCTAACCCTAACCACAGCAAGAGCAAGCCTAACCCTAAGCCTCAGCACAGCAAAAGCAAACCCAAGCCCAACACAAACCCTAACCCTAACCCTAACCACAGCAAGAGCAAGCCTAACCCTAAGCCTCAGCACAGCAAAAGCAAGCCCGAGCCCAACACAAACCCTAACCCTAACCACAGCAAGGGCAAGCCTAACCCTAAGCCTCAGCACAGCAAAAGCAAGCCCAAGCCCAACACCAACACAAACCCTAACCCTAACCCTAACCACAGCAAGGGCAAGCCTAACCCTAAGCCTCAGCACAGCAAAAGCAAGCCCAAGCCCAACACAAACCCTAACCCTAACCCTAACCACAGCAAGGGCAAGCCTAACCCTAAGCCTCAGCACAGCAAAAGCAAGCCCAAGCCCAACACAAACCCTAACCCTAACCCTAACTACAGCAAGAGCAAGCCTAACCCTAAGCCTCAGCACAGCAAAAGCAAGCCCAAGGCTTAGGGTTAGGCTTGCTCTTGCTGTGGTTAGGGTTAGGGTTAGGGTTTGTGTTGGGCTTGGGTTTGCTTTTGCTGTGCTGAGGCTTAGGGTTAGGCTTGCTCTTGCTGTGGTTAGGGTTAGGGTTAGGGTTAGGGTTAGGGTTAGGCCCAAGCCCAACACAAACCCTAACCCTAACCCTAACCACAGCAAGAGCAAGCCTAACCCTAAGCCTCAGCACAGCAAAAGCAAGCCCAAGCCCAACACAAACCCTAACCCTAACCCTAACCACAGCAAGAGCAAGCCTAACCCTAAGCCTCAGCACAGCAAAAGCAAGCCTAAGCCCAACACAAACCCTAACCCTAACCCAGCAAGAACAAGCCTAACCCTAAGCCTCAGCACAGCAAAAGCAAGCTTAAGCCCAACACAAACCCTAACCCTAACCCTAGCAAGACAAGACAGTACAAAACAGTAGAATACATTACAAGACAGTAGAATACAGTACAAGACAGTAGAAGACAGTACAAGACAGTAGAAGACAGTACAAGACAGTAGAATACATTACAAGACAGTACACGACAGTAGAATACATTACAAGGCAGTATAAGACAGTACAAGACAATACAATACAGTACAAGACAGTAGAATACAGTACAAGACAGTAGAATACAGTACAAGACAAAACCAATCGGATTTCATTCTCATTGCCCCACCCACTTCCTGAGACGTCAGCGAATCATGAAGCAGTATTTAACAAGCAAAATGAAAAAAAAAAAAAAAAAAAACAAGTCACAAACTTTATGCAGAAGTGAGAGAAAATCGACAAAGTACAGCCCGTGTGTAAGGTCGAGTCCCGAACCATGGTATCATCGTGTTAGTCAAGTCAAGTCAAGTTTATTTGTATAGCCCTAAATCAGAAACAGTCTCAAAGGGCTTCACATAGCCAAAATTGACAATTATTCTCAAAGCATCCCCTGATCTTAAGCTCCCAAAAGGGCAAGGAAAAACTCCAAAAACCCCTGCCAGGGGAAAATGAGAAACCTTGAGAAGGGACCGCAGGGACCGAAGGGACCGATGCGAATGTCTTTCATGTTGTTCTGCTTTAATAATGAAAGCGCTCATTTAAAGCTGGTTGTGCCTTCATGTATTGGGATACATATTGATCGTTCCACATTGCCTATTAAAGAGTGTGTGGTCATGTGTTGCATATTGATCGGCCGGCGCATAATGTGGTGAGATCCACACGCCCTTCTGCATTAAATAGTTGATTGACGAAGAGGTGAATATAACGGAAGGAGCTACTTGATTAGGTACACGCTGTAAACGAGGGCCGGCCGCCGATCGAAAGGTAATGTCTGCTTGTAATGTCTGTGGGTGAGTTTCACCAGATCGAGGGAGCCATTTTCAGAGATTGATTGTCATCGATCGGTAATGACTGCTTGAGTCTCAAGAAAGGTCCACTTCCAACCATTGTGTTTCACTTGAGAGATTTCCAGCATCTTGTCATGTCTGCTTTTGGGATGGACAAATTATTTGGTGGACTTGTAATGGCTGCTTTTGACTTTCATCGACTCATAATGCCTGCTCGTGACTTTTGCTCAATTCATTTCCAGGCCTTGCGTGTGCACCCTTTGGAGAGCGACCACATGCTACATACGACTCGTCATGTCTGCTTCACCTAATAGAGGGCTACCAAATTGCAGTGTGACAATAAAACGAGCGTCCTTATCTGCACTGATGCACCTCACAGCAGCGTCCAAATATGCAAAGAGGAAGAAAAAAAGCGCAGAGTAAGCGTCTTGCTCGTCACGGTGACACATTGTGCCTCGGTCATGTTTAATAGATAATTCACACTCGGCTGAATATTGAATGTGCGGCGGCGGCGATGTGATTTTAATCGACACCCGCAGTGGGACACCCTCTCTCTCGCACGGCCTCCTCGACTCCCGCTTTTGTTTTCCATATTTCAAATCCAAGTCACGCCACGGGGTTGCGAAGGACACGCTCGTTTAGTGATGAATCGTATTTTTCACATTGATTGCCATTTTAGATGGAGGCAAAATGTTGCAGTAACCTTTCAAGACCACCGGTTGGCACTGTGGTGCGAAAAGTCAAAACCAGTTAATACAAACTGGTGATGTATACAAATGCGTGACAAATAGACAAATAGAAAAAACAAATAGAATACTGATAATAAAGCAGAAATCTTAGAAGTCTTGCATTCCAAATAATTATGAAAAAAAAGATCAATTTTCTCTTCTTCCCTATATACACACAGCTGCCACACTCAGGATCATTTCCCCTCTTTTTTCCTCCCCTTTCCTTCCTCCCTTTTCATTCCCATCCAGATCTCCCAAAACACAAGAAGCAGATTTATTTTTCGAGAGGAGAGATGCTAGCACGCTAACGACACATGCTACCTTCTTTGTGCGGCGTCTAAATGTGGAAACATTTAATCGTCAAATGTTTAAAATGAAGGAAAAGTCTCTTTTTGTTCCGAACGGATTTCAAACTAACGTGAGCAATTTCAGAACAAATGCATCCTGTGTGTCGAGAGTTTTGTTAGCTCCTCGCTGTTAACGAGATGCTCATCGGAGCCAGGCTGCGTTAGTCTTATGAAAATTTCACGAGGCTAACTCGCACTAAAGCTGTCATCTTTATTTATTCCCCCCAAGTTTTTTTGTTTCGACGAGGGTTTCTTCTTGTTCGCCGGAGGAGCTTGTGGCCGTGCCGCCTCTTGAAAAGAAGCGATAAAACGTTGCTCTTATCTGCCGCCCTGCAATCTGCAGACACTGCAGGCCGCCACCGCCACCGCCTCCTCCTCCTCCTCCCTTTTCTTCCTTCTTTTTCCTCCTTCCTTTTTCACGGGCGCATGAAAAGAAGTCACGACACGCAAATCATAAGGTCCAAATAGCTGCAATCACATTGGACGTGAACATTGAAATGTTGCCTAGCGCCGTTGATGGAATGTTCGCTGTGGCTTTCATAACGCGCCAAACAAGGTGTCGTGATTTAATGGTGCGTTCAGAGTTGAATGCTTCATGCAGCGACGCAGCGGCACGGGAAAGCTTGTTCCAAATTGGCCTTTGTAGTTCTCATCGCAATAATAATGAAATTCTTAAAATCCCTCTAAACAGTCAGCACAACGGAACTAACTGAGCCTAAAATGGCTGCTTCAAGCCAAAATGGCAGATGACCTATTTTTTGTTGTTTTTTGAGACTTTTGTGCAGCATCACTTTTGGTATCGGTAGCGTAGTATCGGAGCAGTTTCTCTCATCGTGTTGATGTTGTTTAGGCTTCAAGGGTGGAATTGACCAAATACCCTCTGTGTAGGTCACTCAGTCCTCATCAATAAGTCCAATCAGCTGTTCAATATTGTGACAGGCAGCAGATCTCGCATGTCGTAGCCTCCGCTGCGTGCCGTGCTGGTGCAGGAACAAACTGGCCAGCGTGTTCCACTTGAGGCGCCCAAGGCAAGGCCGCCGTCTCGCCTGGCTTTTCGGCTGCCGGCCTCACGCCCAAAGGGGCCTCGCTCACTTAATCGCCCGTGCGGGTGAGACGGCCAGTAAGAGACGCACGCAGCACACCGTGTGTGTGTGTGTGTGTGTTTGTGTGTGTGTGTGCTCCTACAGGGAGTGATAAAAGCACAGCGCAGTGCGCCGCGCATCATTTGTTTGATAAACGAGCCGAGTAGCGCAGTGTCGACGTGAGTGGAGGCCGCTTAAAAGACACAAGAGGGAGGTTACCCAATCTCCTGCCTGTTAAGAGCTTCTCGCTGACATCAGCAGTTTTTTTTGGTGGTCTCGCAGCAAAGTGACAATTGGAGCAACACGGTCTGCTTTCTTTTCCGTGCCAATTGTTTTGCCGGCGTTCTTTTCCTTTCCGCAGCCGCCTCTGCCGGAAGGTCGCGGCTCATCGACGGTCGGCTCGCGTTGGCATCGACTCTCCGAGCGACACGCCGGGCGGGGGTGCGAAGGAGTCATAAAAAGTGGTTGATTGTTTGGAATGGCCGCGCGAATAGCGGCGAGGTGACGCGTGGCGATGGAGGCTGACATTTTGATGGATGGCGCTGGAAAACAAATCAGCCCGTATTGATAAGTGCCCGCTCGATAGTGCCCTGAGTGACGACCTTGAACGTGTTAACGAGGCAAAGCTAGCTGGTATGGTCAACAACTAAAATAAAATGAATATGTAACAAATAATTCTTCGAACGATCTGGGCCACACTATTTGCATCGCTCCCCCCCCGGTGTTGTTTTTGTTGCTCCAAGTCCATCTCGATCCCAGATGGTCCCAGCTGTGTTGTCAGGTGGGCTTTTATTTGCATGGCCGCCCGCTGGGAATGGCGAGCAAAGAGCACGACCGCTCGTCTGACGGACAGAGGAGGCCGTTTCAGAACACATTCATGCTCATCTGGGAGGGGAGCGGAGGGGGGCGCTGGGCAGCCACCCACAACACAGTCACATCTCCATCACGTGCAAATATTTCACAACCTAAGATGCACGCTTTGGTGTGGCTGGTTTGTGTTGTTGCGTCGCCATTATTTCGACCAACTAATTTGCTTTTCTCTGCACCTCGGTTAAAGTGGAGGTGCACAAACGAAAAAGTAACAGATGTCCAATCCTCTCTCCTTTCTTTTCTTGGAGACATTTTCTTTGCCATAGATTGAAAAGCCATTACTGATAAGACTCGCAGGCTACGGTGGGAAGACAGAAAGAAGTCATTATTAGAGATTAATGAGTTTTTGGGGGGCGGGGGGGTGTAAACGTCGAGCGGTGGGCCGCATTGTCGCCCAGGAGACAAATTGGGGCGAGTGCTGTTTTTTTTTTTTTTTTTTTTCCCCTCCTTTCTTTCTTCTGTCTGTCACGCTCGGCGGCTCACGCCCGAGTGTTTTGGCTCCTTCGCTCTCAAATCAAGTGTCGGACGCAACGAGGAGGGATCCTAGCTCCACTTCCTCCGCGGCTTCATTATTGGGCTCGGTATTCTCGCCCACGTGCTTATTGGCTAATGGATCGATCGTGGGCACGTTTGCCGCCGGAGTTGAAATATTAATAGGCAGTATAAACTATCTTCATGATGTTTGTTCGCCGAGTGAGGTCGCGAGCGCGTCATCCAAAAATCTTCAACCTCTCCAACGACAACAAAGTTAGTTGGCAAGTACTTTGGGATTTAATCACGAAAAAAGTGGACGGTGGCGGATGGTTGCAATCTTTTCCCCATCATTTCATCTCCTTTAATCAAATGATATCAGGCTGCTGGTGAAGCGTATCCCGTGCTGGAAGAGTCCTCGTTGCGCCATTCCGAGGTCGCAAGCGCACACGAGATGGATTATTAATGAGTTGAATATGAGACGGATGGAATGCTCCAGATCGTTATCGGCGGGGTGGCTGACTCGTAGTAATTGCGATTGCCATCAACCCCGCCAAACAGGACGACGGCCACAATCTCATAGTGGCTTTATTATTTGCGATGTTCATTTTGAGATCCGTGCTTGTGTCTTAAACCCCGGCCTCATTTTAATTACGGAAGTCCATCGTTAAAAAGCTATTTAGGCGCGGTCAACAACAGTTTTCATTCCGAGCAATATCGGCTAGCACGATGACGTCAATAGGAGTGCACCACGGCGCGATCTCGAGCCCAGTCAATTTTGCATCGATTGTCATGTTCCCATTGACTTTTCCGCCGATCGATGCCATATTTTATTTATATAACTTCCTGTTTTGCTTCTGGCAAACTTGTGCTTCTTCCTCTTGCTGCGCTTTCCGTCCTTTCGGGTTCCCGGTCCAACCCCTCCCAAGACACGCCGGGGTCTCGCCCTCTATCTCCCGTCTTCTTCCAGGCGCCCCGGGCGTCCCTGGAGTGACCTTGGGGGTAATGAGTTCCTGAATACGAGTCAGTAAACCTCGCCCCCCCCCCCCCCCCCTTCCAACCATCACTGACCCACCCCTAACACACACACACACACGCTACGCTCAACCCACAAAGAGAAGGAAGGCGTAGTGGCAAAGCAGGCAGGGCAAAGCAGGACAGTGGATTCCGATGAAAAGAGCTTAGAAGACCAAACACTTTTCTCCTGACCGTGCTGATACACAACAAGCAGACCTCGGGTTCAAGTAAGTGCGTCGTCGTTTCGGAAAGGCGGGATGCGAAGTCAGGGCTGTTCGTTGAAGTTTGAGAGGAAAAGTTTTTGATGAAGCGTGTCACAGCAAAACTTTTTGGGGAGGGGGAGGGGGGGCAAATATTAGTGGTCTGAAGATGACCTGGTGTCTTCAAAGATAGCGTTGAGGCAGGATAGTGGAAAAGCAGAAAAGTTCTGGCTCAAGACGGATTTTTTCTCATTGTTTTGCGTGAAAGCCACCAAAAATGTTTTGGTGTGGTAACTCCAGCTAATTTGTGACTCTGCAAATGTTTTCAAAGTGCGGCTTTATTTTGTGATACGCATCATTGCGTGCGTGTGCGTTGTTTGACGCGGCCCACTTTTTTCCCAGGATGCCACCATTTGGGTCAGGCCTGAGCGGAATGACAAACCCTTAGCGGGTGTATTGTATCGCCGCCGTCCAGCTGCCGTTGCCATGGCGTTCCTCGCCAAACACTTATATGCATTCCTGCTACAGACAAAAGCCCCCCCCCCCCCCCTTCTCCCCCCCTCCCCTTTCCACCCCCTTCAAAATGAGGTGTCAACACTCGGATGTGGTCGGAATGAAAAAGGCGGATGAGCCGGAGAAGTTTTGCGAGGAAGTTCCAAACAATGCGCAACGGAAGGGGGGAAGGGGGACAAACAAGTCTCGGACCTTTAAGGAGACCTTTGGGAAGGACCACGTGACTCCGCCTATAGAACACAAAGGGGCTTGGTCTTCTTCTTCTTGAGGAGCGCTTCTCCACCGAGGAGCCGCTCCGGGGGTGTCCGTGTGAAGGTGGGGGTGATGTGAAAGGGTCTCTTAAGCGTGGGGAGCAGGAGGGGGGGGTCATGAGGATGCTCACAGTGAGTGGTGCATTCACTGACCCCCTCCACCTTCACCACCATTCACATGAGCAGAATGAACCTCCATGGGGAGCAGGGGCCCTCTGAGGAAGAGCGCCCAATTGAAAGCAGGGGAATGAGATGGGAGGGGGGGGCAAAGATTCCAATTCCACCATGGTGAAGAAGATGCCAGTAGCAATGACGTCCACTTATCACTTTATTCCGAGCATACCAGTTGGCCAGACTGACCAGGCGGTGGCTGTTGAAATATGAGATGTTGTGAATACGTCTGCGGCGTTTACAAATTCTGAAAGAAGAGGACGGGAACATTGGTCCCGAGCATTAGTATTCCGGCCGCTGCGCTTGCTGCGAGCCGGCTGCTCTTTGCAAATAAACAACCAAGTTAGCTTTTCTCTTCCAGGTTTTTGCACTTGTGATCCTTCCTTAAGTGGCTTTTGTAGTCTCATTGGACATCTGTCACTTCTATAAAGTACTGGAACAAAATGTGACTTTGGTGGTGGTGGTGGTGGTGGTGGTGTCTGCTTTGCCGTTTTCGCACTCTATTTCCTCGTTTGAAATGTCAAAGCGCTCACAGTTGAAGGATGTGCTTTTTGCTCTGGCGCGCCATCCTTGACGGATCAGGGATGTCCGCCCCCCCACTCCCCGCCCCGCCCGCTCATTCCAAGTAAATAACCGCCGCCGGTGTCGGGAAATAAGACTGTCACGCCGTTCCCAGAGCGGAGTGGATTGACTCTGTTGCGCGTCTGCGAGCAGGCTTTGATACATGGAAGGTCGCGACGCTGACACCGGCCGGCCGGGAATTTCCTCTGAGCGTGTTGTTCTTCGTCACATTTTTGTCGGGTATTAAAGCGGACGTGTAATTATGTGCTCATACGCAGAAAGAACAACGCGGGCAAAGCTCCAGGAGAGCCTCTTGCATCTCAATTGAGGAAAGTCGAGGGACAAAAGACTTATATCGGCGGCCATTTTGCTTTGAAACATTTGAACCTGTTGACACGCAATTGGGCGGATGTGTGGATTTTAACAGGAAAAAGTCTCATGTGCGGAAGTTGGACATTTTGATTTGAGCGCCGTCAAAGTTTCAGGATCATTCCGTGAATTGGCCGTGAACTCCTTTGCGTCCAGCAACTCGGGCAATAACTCTCTCCAGCCACCGGAGGCCGGTGTGGCGATGATAAGGTCATCTTCGCAATATGTGACGGCTGAGACGAACAAAAAAGAAAAATCCATTTGTGAGCGCGGGGGTCAGCGAGGGGGCGCGTACATCACTCGCTCGGCTCCAAAAGAGAATAAGTGCGGCCGAATCAATGGGCGGCCAACAAAAAAAAAAGAGCTGCGCACACACGCACAGCGAGTGTGTCCGTGTGGCCCCTGGCAGGTAAATGGCGAGGCCATCAGCTGCTTTTGTTTGAGACCAAAAGAAGGAGGAAAAAAAAAAAAAGAGGCGCTCAATAGTGGTATGAAAGGCCGACGCCATTACGATGGATCATGAGGGTCCTCCGCTGACAGCGACACCACCGGGGGGGCCAGCAAAACAAAACAACACTAAAAAAAGGCACAAAAATCCTCACTAGGGTACCAGCAACACTATTAACAGTCATATTTTTTATTATTTGACAATAGTGAGTTATTTGTACTCAATTTGATCAATTTAATTCAATTATTTAAAGTACTAATTTATTTCTTTTTAATTATTGATTAGTTAATTGATTACATGAATAAAACTACTACTTATTTCTACATGTTAATATATGTTGTAAGAATGATTTAATTATTTATAATGAATTCATAAAATAATTAAAAGTACTACTTCTTTTTTTACAGTCGTACAGCGAGGGCTTGATCTGTGGCGAGCCACCCGCCTCCTCTTGCCGTTATTTACATTCCAATTGACCTTGACGAGTGCTCTGAAGCGGTGAGAAACGTCCTCGACACGTTTGCAAGCCTTTGGTGTTTTCAAATTAACGAGCGCCAATTGAGTGGCGTGCCGCATCCACTACCGGCGCTGCTGCTGCTGCATTTATTTTTGTCATCTTTTGTATGACGCACGAGACGGTGGCGTGGGTTGCGCATTCAGCCTGTCAGGTTTGGCGTCCACGGGGGGAATTTTGTCGGCGTGGGCGTGCGGCTGGAGTCGTCCTCTGAGGCACGGCAGTAAAATACAGAGAAGGCAGCGTGCTCATCACCTTGGAAAGTGGAAAGAATTCAATCTAATGAAGCCAAAGTGATGTTTGACTGCGGGGCCTCAGTCAGAGGCATGATTTGTTTTTCTCTTCTTTCCGTAATGCCACAAGATGGCGCCACATCACTCGCTAAATAGCCATGTCGTAATTGGTATCATGGAAGGATATGTTGAGGTGATGCAAATGGACTTAGAGGCAAGCTTTCATTTTTTTTAAAAAAAGATTCAGTCTTTGCACAGGATAAAGAATACATTCCCGAGTGCAATTTGTATTCTATCGTCGCTGACAGATTCACCTCCCGTTTTATTTCTCTATCAAACCGGAATCTCTGAAGCGACGTCCGCTCACAGATCACAAAAGAATGTAAAACAAAAAAAGGCTTCCAAATAAATCCTGTGCAATATGCAATCGGATGAGATGTTCTCACTCTGTTTGAGCGACTTTGTCCAAGGACGCCAGCCACTTTATTGCCCGGGATCAAACGCTGAGACGGGCGGGAGTCGCTTTGCATTCCGATGTGCTCCTCCGCCGTTGGGGGTGAATCTGGGATACATGATGGGCTTGGATTAGGACCAAGTAGAATCAAGCCAAACAAGTGGAGGACCTGTAACACTGAATGATGCATAACATAGAGGAAAAAAAAAATACCCCCCCCCCCCCCCCCATCAATCCGGCCCCCATTGTGTGGGAGAGCCCCGATCAATAAGGCAAATGGGCGGATTGATAGCTGCGAGTCTCAGCGGACCCACTGATCCACCGCACGTCTCAAGAGTGGACTCGATGCCATCGATCGCACGTCCACTAAAGGTGGCTGACGACGCGCTGTGATTGGTTAATTGGTGAGGACCACAAAGAGACAGCAAACTATGTTTATCATTTCATATGTGTGGGGAGTCTCTGTCACAATCAAAATGGTTCAATACAAAAGTTTTTGTGGAGCCTCCCAACCCAGCAAGGCTTTTCCCGCAGATATTCAATCGTCAAAAGAATTTAATTTCGAAGATAGTCCGCACAGCGACAATAGTTCTCCAAAGTTCCGACTCTTCGGCTAAAGTTATTCGTTGGTGCGTTTAAATTACATGAAATCTCGTCAATAGTTCTTTTGGTCCAAACACTCAATGCCCCCCCAAAAAATCCTGCGAATTGCCAGAGGACAAAGGCACGACAAAACCTTAATGGAAGTCATCCCAGTCCCGCCATCTAAAGCCCCAGACGCCGTCTTATCTTCAATACCCTAAAAATCTCTTTTTAGTGGCAAGATGAGGATTTTTTTTTTTTTTGTGGATCCTTTTATTGCTTTGCCCTGATTCAAAGTCATGGCAGCCACTGGGATGAGTTTCATGTGTTTTGCAACCAGCGTCAAATCAATGGCCCGCCTGCTCAATGACAGTAATTTCACATTCAAAGTCCGTTAAAAGTTAAATGCAAGTTCAGCGCCATTTGTTGTTCTCCCCGCTGAAGAAATCAGATTTTTCTTTTCATGGTGCGGAAATTGGTTCCAACGAAAACGCCCGCCGTCTAGACACCTTTGAATGTGGTATTATAAAAGTACGAATTCTCTTTCCATTGTTGCTTTCTAAATGTAATTCTTGCCCCTCCATCGTGGACTTGACAAGTAATTTATCGCTCATGTCAGGTTTGGCTGACACAAGCCCACGTAAGCGTTGGATTGCCGCGCTGCTCGCCAACGTTGACCCCGAAGTGGCACGTCGCCCCTGGCGAGCACTCTGTAACATTTTTTTTTTTTGATGTGACATTGGCAGGATGCACGGGCAGAAGCAGTGGAGCGCGCGAGCCGCCGTCATGGCCCTGCTGGTGCTCACCGCCATGGCGGCCGAAGGAGGCAAATCCGATAAACAAGGTGCCAAAATACCTCACCATCGAATACGCTTTGACCAAGCGGTGTTTGAAGGTGTTTTTGGCGCCCCCTCCCCGCCGCAGGCAAGAAGGAGCGCAAGTCGGACTGCGGCGAGTGGCAGTGGAGCGTCTGCGTGGCCAACGAGGGCGACTGCGGCCTGGGCACCCGCGAGGGGACGCGCACCGGCACCGACTGCAAGCAGACCATCAAGACACAGCGCTGCAAGATCCCCTGCAATTGGAAGAAGAAGTTCGGAGGTCAGCGCAAGTGTCCATCAATTCTCTCAAGTCACCAAGAAAAAAAAAATTCCGCTCTGTGCACTGCACTTGTTCAGTTTTCCGTCCCACCGCTGGTGCTGTCAAGGCCCGGTAGACTCGGACCCACTTTTGCAGTCTGAGGCGCTCCCGTTTGAAAACGCTTGTTCTCAGAAGTGACGGGCCAATGTCTCTTCTGTCCCCCGAGCAATTTGGAAGTCTCTCTTGGTCCCGAAGCACCTGACAGGACACTTTTTGGGACGAGACGTGTGTGCTAACGATACGATATCACACCTGACTTTTCCTCCAAATCCGATTCCCGCCGATGCAATTCGAGCGATCCGATCCCCTCGGATGATGATGCAATCCAATTCCCGCCACTTCAAGTTCACTTCGACGCCAATGTTTTGTTTTTTCTCCCTCCCATCCGTGATTGGGAAAAGGTGTCAGCGTGGTGCCGTTTTCTTTTCATTGTAGTTAATCTTGCGTCCGTCCGGCCAGCCAGGGGCTTCCTGCCAGATTCCCAGGATGCTGTTTCAAGTGGCCAGGACGTCCCCATGGGCTCCTTACAACAAAGCCGCCTCCCCCCTTGATGAGCACCCTGGGAATTCGCCAGCACTGACAAGAGGGTCTTTCATGAAGTGCGGCCCCTTCCTCCTCCTCCTCCTCCTCCCTCCGGTTTACAAAATGTCGACTGGAGAGATATGAGCACGTGCAAAATAGGATGCACGGCAGCCGTTTCAAATTGAATCGAAGGCGTCTTCTATCACCGCCGAGCACATATGCGCGAGTTATTTAAGCGGAGAAGATTGTTTCTGGCCGTTATTTCCGGGACCTGACAGCAGCCGGGACGCTTCTGATTGGGCTCATCTGTTAGCGGGTGGCGTCACGTACGTCCGTCTGTCCGTCTGTCGCCATCTGTTCCAGTTAGCTGACGACTATAAGCTACGAGCGTGAAGAAAAGCGGCATCTGGCGAGCACAATAAGCGATTGAGATATTGATTTTTGTTGTTTTTTTTACGGCAGGGGAGTGCAAGTACGACTTCCAGGCGTGGGGGGAGTGCGACCTGAGCACGGGCAAGAAGAACAGGACGGGCGTGCTGAAGAGGGCGCTGATGGACGCCACCTGCGCCCCCACCGTCACGGCCACCAAGCCCTGCGGGAAAGTTCCCAAGGCCAAGTTGCAAGGTGAGCAAAAGTTCCTATTCCCTCGGGTGCGGCGGAAAAAGTCACGCAAGGTGCAGGTTTGTTTGCAGTGTGCAAAAGTCAACTTTGGATATTCACGACTCGCCCTTCCCCACACCTGTGCTCGTTTCAAGCTCGACACTTGCACAATGTTCCGCACCATGACAGTGTTCCTCCAGTGTTTTGGGAGTGTGCTGACAAGCCCCCCCCCCCCCCCCCCCCCCCCCCCCCGACTCCCTCGCCGTCTCCCCTTCTCGCCGTTTCACTTTCTGCTCTTGAGATTCGGCGAGTCTCTCGGTGTGCCGTTGTTATTACGGCAATTAGGTTGTTTTTCAAATAGACTCCCTAAGCCTGTACTCTTAAATAAATAAAGGTGTCAGTGTTGGTCTCAGTGAAGTGAGGGGGGGTTAGTGAAGGAGGGGAGAGCCGAGCGGGCGGTTTTCTCCTACGTAAGCCCCGCTTGGAAGTCGGCGTATGAATTATGGATGGACACGTCCGCGCCTCACATCCACACAGTAAGGCTGTCTCTGGCGCTGTCTGCTAAAAGAAGCCAAGCTCACCAACGCCAGCCAAACACTCTCCCCGCGTCCTGCATGCTGATGAGACGGCATCAACTACGATTGACTCGGCTCGCGATACGATCCACTTTAATTGTAAACTCCAATCGTGTCCTCATTACGATTCTGAAGAATACCATTTGTCGATACTGTACGATTGGCTCATTACGACTCGATTCCAATTGGCTATACTTGCAATGCGATTCACTCGATTATTCATGTGACACAATTCAATTTGATTACAATACTCCAGCCTGATATGATATAATACATTTCACTTGGTCTGAAATCTATTTGAGTCCAATTACGATTCTCAATACGATTTTTTTCCGATCTAATCTGATCCACAATGCCTTGTCAAATTCCAGACGTATACGACGCTTCCCTATGATTACGACACAATACGATTCACTCAAGTTGTGTTCCAGTACAAAAGGATTCCCTCCATTCATGACAGCAAGCACAATAGCAATCACTCCAGAAGCATTGCAGGACTTTTCTTCTTCTGCTGATCAGATTTTTCTCCCCGGCCCGGCTCCAATAAATGCTCTTTAATTGCGTGTTATCTTCCAAGATGAGAACTCGTGATTGCGCCTTCATCCCCCGCCACCATTAACGACGTGGGCCCGCCTCGTTCGAGCCTCCTACTTAGCGTCAGCGCCGTCTGAGGCGAGGTGAGGAGGTTAACTCGCTATTCAAACGTAATCACACGCTGCTAGCATCTAACTCCCACCTCCCGCCCAACGGAAGAATGTCAAACAACGCGCGGAATATTTGACAAGCCGGCCAGGAGTGAGTCAACGGCCTTTTGTTAGTTCTGCAAACCGGGACTCGATTGACCCGCAAACGCGGCGCGGCGACCGCTGCCAAAACGCTGCCGGGCGCCTTATCGCGCTGCACAGATGCACGGCGGGTTTGCGTAACCTCGACGTCGGGCCGGGTGGACGCTCGCATTAGCATGGCGGGCAGGTGCGGGGACATCCGAGGTCAGAAGGTGTTGTCCCCGAGCGGTGGGGGGGGCTCTCTGCACTCTCACAATGCAAAATAATCCTCGTAGCCGCTTCATTCCGCTCGCTTAATTAGGATTTGATATTTCCATTTGTGACTCAATTGAATCGGTAAATCCTCCCATGTTTATTTCAGACAAGGAATTAAAAATACCTTCCTCCAGTTTGCGGTCATTAACTTTATTGTCATGTCGATTTGGTGAATTAGAGGCAACGGCGTGCTCTTGTCGCAGTGCATATCGTTTGCCGTAACAACAGCAGCAGCAGCAGGCGGTGGCGGCGGCGGCGGCGGCCTCGCGCGGCAGCGGCACAGCTCCCGCATCCAATTCAATTCCCTTTAATGACCGCTCAGCTAAGCCGGAGGAATTCGATTAGCTCAAATGTGATTGGGGCAACATAACAAGCTGCAAGGACACAGAAACACACTTGAGGCACACAAGTATTCTTTCAGACACTTGGATTCACTTGTTATGTTTGTACGAGAATTTTCATGCACGAGTTGCTTGTTATGGGGCAAAGTACACATGCGTCGCAACGCAAATGCTCTGTTTGCTATTTCACTTTTTGGCGTGCCAAACAACATTGGCCGTAATGGCCGTCCATCCATCTCCCAGCTCGGCTTATTACAAACCCTGAAAGCGTTGTTTATTAGAGCCCGGCTCTTTTTTTTTTTTATTCCACAGGCGTACCTTTCAATCTGCATTTCCCCCCGCACTCAGAGGAAGCAAATTCCCGCGGGGACCAAAGTGCCTGAGCCATTTTTTTCCCCCGCTGCCTGTTGGAGGATCCAAAACATTGCGTTCGTTTACTCATATTTGCATATTTGCCTTTTTTAGCGACACCAAAAATTGGAAAATGGCCAACTTCCGCCATCTTTATACACGTGGCTTCTTGAGACTTTTCATGGGTCAAACTTGTCCCCCAAGGTGCAATTTGCGAGCTAAAATTGGCTGTGGGGGGGCTGAATGTTCAAATCCAAGATGCAAGGGTCCATGGAAATGACCCTCAAAATGGCCGCCGGGCAAACAAACAGGGTCGCTGCTGAGCTTTGAGCCTGAATTGTCGGTATCTACTGAAATTGAGTTTGATCTGCAATCTGGCGATGCTTCGGGTGTCTCAGGTAATCCTATGCAGAGTCCCTTCCTTGCGCCTCTCCTGGAATTGCAAACACAGCATCCCGCTGGAGGTTAAACATTTCTGTTTTTGTTTGTCCCCCCCCCCCTCACCGCCTAAGCCCACTGATCCGTCTGCCGGGGGCCAACTGTATCTCATCCATCCCTTTCGCACCCCAACTCATCCCCATCCCGTCTCCTGTGGTAACCCCTCTGCTCCTCGAGGGAGGGGGCGAGCGGGGGGGCTTATCTCCCGACCGGCAGACACGGAAAATCACATCTCAGCCTGAGATTGCTGCGCTTGCCGCACTCCTGCTGCCTTGTGTGCTCATGTGTGTGTGTGTGTGTGTGTGTGACAGCCAATTTCTGCCCGCCTTCATTAGAATTGACGCACATGTAGCTGTCACTCAAACAAGCCTTTGAATGTTTGGAGTCCCGCTTTGAAGCAGATATTTATGAAAAATGAACTGAGATGTTCTCTGATTGCCGCTAAATTGGAAGCACGTGTACAAGACAGATGAGTGACGCGACATGGCGAGAGATTTGAGGATCCGTCATCGCGTGCGAGCGGTGCGGAGCGTGGCGGCAAACTTTGATGACTTGCTATGAAAACAGAAAACTCTCAGGTTAAAATTGATTTGGAAAAAGACCAAAATTGCGTTCGCTGACTAAGCCTGAAACTCGGCCTATTATGAATAGACGCACCAAAAAAAGTGACAGGAAGTCAGCCATTTTGGTTTAAAAGTTCTTGTTTTCCTTCTCTCGGTTCTCCAGATGCCAAGAAGCAGAAGAAAGAAGGCAAGAAGCGAGAGCGCGGCCAAATGGACTGATGAAGATGAAGGCGCAGTGGCTGAAGATGAAGATGAGGGCGATGATGTCGACGACGTCCCGTAGCGGGAGAAGGCCCGTGAAAACAAGACCCGTAGTGTTTATAATTAGTGTTATCTAGAAACAAAGACTAGCAGAATTTAATCACCTAATCAGCACCGATCCACTGGAATATTTTATCCTTCTTTTTGCTGCTTTTTATTTGTCGATACCTCAATTTACCCGACCCCCCCATTTAATCCTGTTAATCCTCATTTGTGTTAACATCCTTCCCAGCCCAAACCCCGCTTCCTTCGTTTTCCCAGAATGCAAAATAAAGGAATAAAAGATGACTTTTTTTATTGTTTTTATTTTCATCCTGAAAGAATATGGCACAATTTTTAACCACTAAGATGCATGAAAAATCATCGATATCATTGTTCCTGTACAGGAGAGGGGGGGGGGGGGGGGGGTGTTATAAGACGAGGCATTCGGGAAGCTATGAAACACACTTATGTACATTTCCAATTCTTACATATATGTCATATATATTTATATATATTTGTATTTACATCAACTATTTTTCCCACAAGTAATACACACAAAAACATCTACAAACAAAAAAATGCAGCTGGCAGTGGGGCCAAATGTTTTTTTTTTTGTGTCCACTTTTGGCATTCTCCTGCACAACATTGCAAATCATGCCCACAGAAATGCACATTATTATTATATGACTAAAAATAATAATAATTTTAACGCACAAAGATTCTGTACAGTTTGCAACGGCACGTTTTGTAAACTGAATGTGTGTGAAATGTTGCGTGTATGCAGGGGTCTTTGGAAGCCTATTTGGAATCGAGATCACGCACACACACATTGCAAATATGGACACAAATGTGGCAGCTGTTAAATGAAAGTAGCTGTAGCTCAGAGCGAACACACTCGTTCGTATTCAAGCACACAAAGAGCAATTTTATCATTCCCTCTAAGGCACTTTGAAATTGCTCCGTACAATCTGACGATATTTTCCATTTTCTGTCCAGTCTGTAAAATGTCTTTGCGTCATCCCAACTTTTCTTCCCACATGGGAATATTCTAGCCCTTTGACGAAAGCCGTGTGAAGAGGAGCCCGATTAGCTCTGACGGCACGACGATATCGATGTGGTGACGTGAAATAAAATTCTGCAATTTCCAATGGCACACTTGGATGTACAGATTGGAACAATGGCAAAGCAAACATGGACGACGTTCCTTCAGCCTATGTCAAATAACCCAATTCATGTTTTTATTTTATTCTTCTTATTTTTTAATTGATCTAAAACCAAATCATTTATTCCTCGATTTCATCGTCAATACGTATAGATATTTTTTCATTTTTATTTGATTTATGGCTGTTCAGTTAATTGACTTTCAACGGAGGTCTTCCACGCCACTAGAGGGCAGCACACAACCGGAAACGTACTTTCTAATTTCCACCCACATCGCGGGACGATGAACATGGCGGTTAAACCGTAAGTGGTTTGTCCACCATAGGAAAAAAAGACGACATTTCTGTCCTGGTAAGTGTGTTAATGTTATTTTTGTCACTACGTTTGTGTAATTTACCACGTTCCCGAAAATAAACAGAAAATACATGTTAGCTTAGCCACGTTTTCTGTTCGTTATGTTCACAGGGGAACGCCAAATTGGCGCGGCGTCGCCAACAGACATTTCGGTGGATGAAACGGCAGTGTGCAAGCCAACCACAGGAATAAAGGTAAGGAATTGTTTTCTCTTTTTTATTGCTGTACCACAACCACAAGAATAAAGGTAAGGAATTGTTTTATCTTTTATTACTGCTGTACTGTTTCATCTTATAACTGTTTCGACCTACACTTACACCGAAATTCGGTTGCCGCGCGTAGGAACGGATCAACGTCGTAAACCGAGGACCCCCTGTACTGTATCACTGTATTTTTCATGTATGTCCAAGAAAGCATTGAAGCAGATAAATAGACAAAATGCTGCCCTTCCTTCCGCCAGTGAGCATGCACACGCTCTAGCTGAGCGTGTAATGGGCCAATTTTGAACAGTAAATTGCTAATGTGCTAATTTCTTACCTGTGGCCGCACTCTTGATCAGTGTTTTTTTGTGAAGGTATGTACACAAAATGCTAACATGATGCTCATATGAATGATGACATTAAAGACGCAAAAGTAGCCCTTTTAAAATCACAAGCCGTTGAAGGTGTGATCCAAAGTTAACTCCACACTTGGAGCCCACAACCACACATCAGCATACATACAGACACACACATGCACACGCACACTCACAAACTTGCAATCGTCTCACACTCACATACATTGATCCTCACACTAATATGCTCTGAGCTTTAGCTACCTGTTACACGCTGCTGAGATTCCTAATGTGACAGCACGAATAAATATGTTATAAGTTGGCATCAGCAAAAATTATTCTGTTCAAAACAGCTTAAATTGATCTGTTGTTGTTTTTGAAGGACTCTAAAGGAAAAAATTCAAGCGATGAGCAGAAAATCATTACAAGTAGAATTTAGAAGGATTCTAGTTTTATGGCGGCAGAATGCTAACTAAACAAGCCCAAAAAAAAATCCAGTTTTTGGTTTTGATGAAGAGATCTTTGTACAGTTATCTACAAGTGTTGTCGCTGAACCTAAAACGCGTGAGGTTTGTAAATTCAGGCAGCCCTGTTGTCCCGTTGTGGAGCATTAAAATGTAGCCTGTTTGCTAGCGATGCTACGATTGCTTGTAGGACATTTCAGAATGTTTGTAAACAATAGGTGCTGGAGTGCTTTCGGATGGCAGAACGCAAGTGACGAGCACTAACTTAAATTTGAAATGATGACAAACATTTGTGTGTGGGCTTGCACTGCCAGTTAGACCCCAAGAGTATTCTTTCAATTTCTTTCCAAATGAACTAACTTTTGTACGAGAAGGTTGAAGTAAGCGGGTTTGAAGCATTTTCTCATAAAATGTTTTGTTGCGTCGTCTTTGAGTAATTTAACAAAAGTCAATGTTGTACAGCTCGCTGTCCACTTCACTCCTGATAAACAATTTCTGTCCTATTTATATAAAAGTCAGAAACCTCCAACTTAAGAGCTCGAAACCTTCTTGGTTCAATAATGTTATAAGAATGTGTCCACCAACCATAGCTTAAAAATCCAAACTCAAATATTAGTCACCACTCAATGCCAGGCCAGGCTCATTTACAGCTGATTGTAGTCTGCCAGCCTTTTTACCCTGCATCTACCCTGACCAATGTTTAGACATTTATTGTGATTTCCTGAATGAGTCAGCCATTTCCTCAGTCATCATGTTAACAGTGTCTGTATTTGTATTAAATCTATTTTGAATGACATTTGAGCTATGTTTTTTTTTTTTTCTGAACTGCTCTGCCTTGGTCAAATGATGTCGAAGGTTTTGTGAAATACTGGTGACATCCGAGTTCACGTGGGCTTTTGCCTTCTGTAAGGAGAAATATCCTTTTGAGGGAAATGGTAGAATGGACGGTCATTCACACAAAATATCTGCACTACGCAACTCTCTGAAATGTCTACCGAGCAGAACGAATGTTCTTGTACTGACAGAGCAGCAGGTGCTTGAATGTCTTTTTGAAGGTGGCGTTGCACAGGGCGTAACAGGCTGGGTTGATGGTGCTGTTGATGTAGCACAGCCAGTAGCCTAGCGTCCACACCGTGTTGGGGATGCAACTGGAGCAAAAAGTGTTGATCAGCACCATCACGTTGTAAGGTGTCCACGTGGCCACAAAGGCTACTAGGATGGCCATGATGGTGCGCGTCACCTTCTTTTCCCGCGACGGGGCCGCCTTCTTCTTTTTGGCGGGCGGCTGCTTGGTCATCTTCACAATCTTGCGGGCCACGTGGTTCTGCCGCTCTGAGGCCGGCACAATCTCCACCGTGGCATTGGATGGCGTGTAGCAGTCGCCCTTTGGGGATTTGGCCTTGATCTTGATGCAGGTCAACTTGGAGACACCCGCCTTGGCACGCTGGCGGGGTAGCGGACGGCCGGGGTCAGGGGCGGAATTGGCGGCCGAAGACGGCGCATCCTCATCCTTCACATTGGATGCGACCGCGCTGCCTGAAGTGGAGTCATTGGAGCTCTCCTTTTCCTCGCCGGCCGCGCAGATCTCTCTTGTGGTGTCGTCACCCTCGGTTTCCGCCTCAGCGGTGGAGGAAGGCGCTTTGCCGTTCTGCATCCTGCCGTCGTGCTGGTTGCCACCGTCCTCCGTGTTCTGGCTCTGGGAGGCTGCCGTGTTCTCGGCCGGTATATTGTTGTTGTTGGGTTTGTTCCTGCGCTTGGCGGGCGACAAAGGCTCAGCGGTTCCTCCCGATGGCTTGCGATTATCCTTCTTGACGCGGCTCTTGCTCGCCCTGGAGATCTGCCAGTAGAGCTGAATCATGATGATTACGGGCAAGTAAAAGGCGGCGATGGCGGTGCCAAAAGTGACGGCTGCGTTTGAGAAGAACTGAATGTAGCATTCCTTCTCTGGCACTGTCCGCCCGCCCACGATGAACTGCCAAAAGAGGATAGCTGGCGCCCACAGGATAAAGGACAGGACCCAGGCAGCAGCGATCATCATGCCCGCCATCTTGGTGGTCCTTTTTACAGGGTAGCTGAGTGGCTTAGTGACGCAGAAGTACCTGTCAAAGCTTATGATGAGCAAATTCATGACGGACGCATTGCTGACCACGTAGTCCAGCGCCAGCCACAAGTCGCAAACCACCGGACCCAGAGGCCAGTACCCGATGACGATGTAGACTGTGTACAAGTTCATGGAGCAGAGTCCAATAATGAGGTCGGCGCACGCCAAGCTGAAGAGGAAGTAGTTGTTGACAGTCTGCAGGTTCCTGTTGACCTTTATGGAAAGCATGACCAGGATGTTGCCAATCACCGTGACCAGGCTGAGGGAACCGGCCACCAGCACAATGAAGACCACCTCCACAGTCTTGTAGGAGCCCTCGCGCTCCTCTGCCGCATCAGTGTCGTTGCCTTCTGAGGCGTTCCAATAGCTGAAATTCAGTGCATCCATGGCACCGGCACCTGCTCATCGACACCTCCCACTCGCACGGAACCTGCGGAGGAGCACAAAAGAGAATTTGCGATGAAAAAGATCTTTATACCGTTTGAAAGGAAAAGTGCTGTCACTTGAGCGCATTAACATTCTACTAAGTTGACACGCTGCCTGAACATCTGTTTGATAACTTCCGAGGTAACAATTGTCGAGGCAACGCTTTCCATTGTTATGTTGTGTTTTTAAATTGTGCTGTCAAGGCACCTGCAGATCTCAGGAAAAATGACATTTAAATGGTAGAAAATAAATGGATCATAAAATTGGAACTGATTAAAAAACGATAAAAATGAAATGGAAAAAAAAAGAGAAATGGTTATCATGAACCTAAATTACACTGTCTACCCGAAATGCCGGACCTCCTGTGTCTTTTCAGGTACCAAATGTTTTAATGGCATGTGAAACTAGATTCAGCGGCTGAATAAAAATTTCAAAGAATTCATTGGCCGTAATTACTCAAATGAGTGATGTTTGTGATGCGTTTGTGTTGACAGTTGCGAACATTCACTTATCTGCAGTGCCAGAAATCCCCAGTGGTGGCATTGGGGCATGGAGCTAAGCTGGCCTAATCCCCATAAAATGTTTAACGCCGCTGATTTACGCCAGCTAAGCGCGGCTATACAAACGGGACACACTTGTTCCTCGCCCACTGGATTAGAGCGGCAGTGCAGATGGTCGCAACACGGTCCCAACGGGGGTTGCTCTTTGTCCTCCACCTAAGCCCTGACGCACCTGAGAGCTCGGACACTCGCACAGGAGTCCAAACAAATCCATCTGGCGTCGCCGTTGTCACTCCCTCCTCTTTCTTTGACTGGCTGCAACCGCTCTGCATGTCCCCGAGGTGCCCAAATGGAAAGTTTTTTTTTTTTTCTTCCTTGCCGTCAACTCCAGCATGCTGAGTGAACGGTCGCCTGGGGAGATCTGCGATGACTTATCTTAGCGTAGCTATCAATCATTCGCCTCCCCTACCGCGCGTTCGGCGCAACCTCATCAGAACGCTGACGCCAATGATCGCACCCTTTGACTGATGAACATAATGCCTGTGCCAGACTCCTTTCAGGCCGACATATCTCACGCGGATGCCTAAATGGCTTCTTTTGTCTCAGGTATTAGCCTTCTGGACGCCGCCGTGCGAATAAATGAGCTTTCCGTATTGTTCCCTGTTCTGATTTGCAGTTTGCTCGCTAGAGCCGAAAATTGCTTATGGCCTTTGGGGAGCACAAAAAGGCCAAGCTCGCCCTTTCGCAGCCACCTTTACCCCCTGCCTTCCGTGCTTTACACAGGTGAGCGGAGAGCGAAAGCAGTGAGATGACAACGCCGTCCTTGCCGTTTTAATTTGAAGCCGCGTTAGCGGGCCAGCGCATTTTGCTGGCGACACGCAACAGGTGGCGCCACGCTTGATGCCTGCGTCAAGCTCGCCATGTGATTTGTGAGCGTGGCAGCTGTGCATTTAAAACCACCCATACGGACGCTTCTCTCATCCTCTGAGTTCACACTTTACATCTGCGGATCCCAGATAAATCCCCGGGGCACCTGCGCCCCACTCCCCTCATCCCTAGCGTTTGCATTTCCATCATTGGCCGGCGCTCTCCATCAAGGACTAGGCCGGCGTTTATTTGCCATTTGCTGACGTGCATGACTGGAATGCCAAGGCTGTGATTCCAGCTGCACAGCTGGGACATGGAGAATGTGGCATGGGTCCGGGACGCTCTCAAGATTTCTCTTTTTACAAATCAAGAAAGAGGAAACCAGTTAAAACCAATCAACATCGATGGGTCGACGTAGACTTGCAGTCTACAGTCGAACGCAAAGGTTTGGGCACCCCTGATCATTTTCATGATTTTCCTTTATAAATCATTGATTGTTCAGCAATTTCAGTTCAGTATATCATATAGCAGACAATCACAGTGATATTTGAGAAGTGAAATGTTTATATGATTTACAGTACGTGTGCAATAATTTCCTAAACAAAAGGCTGTTATTTCTGCAAAAGGAGGATCGACTAAATATTGATGTCATTTTTCTGTTGGGGTGCCCGCATTTATTCACATGCCTACTTTTGTTTGCACACTTTCTGTATATCATATAAACTTAATTTCGCTTCTCAAATATCACTGTTTTTGTCTGCTATATATTTCACTGAAATTCCAGAGCCGAAAAGCCAATGATTCATAAAGGAAAATCTTGAAAATGAAACGTAGACTTGCAGCGTATATTTAGAGCCACGTTGAAAATAGGGAAAAGCATTGGCCGGATGACATCCCCGACTTGGGATTTCTCAAGGACCACCGGCAGCCCATGGACTAGACGTCAACCTTGAGCCAATGTATACAACGAAAATCCACACTGATGCTTGAGCGATTGGTCAACCAAACAGCGAATGTTGTTGCAGCTGATTTCTCATTTCCTGTTCCCTGTTTTTGGAACCTACTGCTCCAGCAAATACTTGACACTTGACTTTTGAAGCTTGGGAGAAACCCCGGAAAGAGGACAGACAATACCTCCGAATCTCACAATTAGCTCTGCAGTATTTGTGCTCTGGTCACAGAAGTACACTCCCGATTTACCCAACATCAAAGCAGCAAGATCTCTGCAAACTATAATCTGCGAGTATTACAATCAAGGGTACACAAATGGACCTTTACCCTTTTCAAAACTCTGTTCCAGGAGAAAAAAATACACCTTTTTGTACCGTACGGTCTCCACTTGTCTTTGGATTAAACCTCTGTGCTAAAAAAATGGACTTCTCCTGTGCAGCTATTTCTATACTGACTGCAGAACAGTATTCAACCCTAGCAAGTGTGATTAATCATGTTTGGCACCAGTAGGCTTGCGTGTGTTTTCTATCGGAGGCAAGGTTCTTTAAGGTCGGCGATTGTTGCATTACAGATCAGCGAATATCTAATTTCAAGAGCCGAAGTTTGCCAAATGGGTTTTTGCCAAAGGTGTCAAACATATCTCCCGGAAGCAGGACTTAAGTGGGGGATCAAATCCTGACAGGTGTGGCATCATCCCTCCGCTAATCTCTCGGCACGGGGATAAATGAGAGGCGGGTTTCGAGAACGTCGCCTAAGTGGGTGCTGTCACAATGCGGCTCGACTTGACGGACCGTCGGTCAAGGATTAACATTCCGTCAGCTTTATTTCCAGCGCTGGTGCGGGGTGCATTGATGCGGACTCTGATGGCCACACGGATTGACGGCGCCACGTCGCACTCACGTCTGACACTTTGTCACCATCTGCTGCCTGTTATGCGATGAAGAAGGTGTGTTTTGCCTCGCTTGTTCCCCCATCTGTGGGCCCACCGCAGTCAAGACGGACGACTGTAAATAGCACAAACTGTCCGAGGGCAACGTTTGCTTTGCTTCTTTATCGCTTTGCTGTGAATCACAAGAGGACGTGTGGGGGATGGCTGGCCAAACGCTGAAACAATGAAGTGGAACAAATCACCCCCCACACCATCGCCGCCGCCGCCGCGCCTGCCTTTTCTCTGTCGCTGCTATCGGCCGCTATCTTAATGAGTGCCAGCTTTCCATCGAGGGCGAGTGCAAGCCAGCCAGCCGAAGCAATACTTCGCAAGGCGTGGAAGGCACATGCTGCGGGGGAACCAGGCCTTGCCATTAGGAATATTTAAAGTGACACCAGTCTGTCAAGAGGAGACACTTCCAGGGCTTGTTAAACAAACAGTTAAAAGTCAACAAGTACCTTTTGTGCAGCCACGCCGCTGAAGTATGGACCTTTGCTTTTTGGGTGTGTTTGACCCAGTTCGTTTTATTTGCTAGTGCCATCAATGCCCCAAAATGGAGTTCTAATAACCACACCACAGATGGTGACCTTATTGTTAGTGTGCTGCAGATCAAAAACAAAACAAGAGTGTAGCAAACACTTTAAAACGGCTTCAGCTGAAACCCCAAAAGCAACACAGTAGCGCAGAGCCTCTTCTCGGCCGGCTCTCCACGTAATGAGCCTGCTCATCGGAATGCACGGGAGCCGCAGAAACAGGTGAATCCCAGAGGCGACGTACAATCTAATCTAGCAAGGGCGCGCGCTAACGGCTTTCTTAGGAAATGATTGTAACGGGCAACAAAGATAGGAAGACACATTATGCGGATGCATTATGACGGCGTTCCCAGCGTAGCGGAGGATCCATTTCCTCTGAGTTCGCTGGAGCGGAAACAAAGGATGCCTGTCAGCAGTCATCGAAGGCATCTTTTGACGGTTTAGGAATTTTGCATTTGCACAATAGTAGTAAATGCATCCACAGAATTTTGGCCATTATGTGTTTAACAACATAGCATGTCTAATGATGTCACTGTCGGAGTGGATTACGTTTCATTTCTCATGCTGGCGAATTAAAAAGTATATTTTAGCGCTAGTGCCATCAAGCCTTTTCTGTTGGTGCGTCCCTCTGGAATGGCCTCACCTTGAATAGACACTAACAAGCTTTGAATCACCTGAAGCCAGTCTGAAACAAAGGGGGTGGACAGAAGAATCTGGAAGACTCTTGTCAACAGCCAATACCCCAGCAGGGGCTCATGGTGGAACAAGAAGTGGCTTGGACCAACAACCGAAAGAGGCGACGTCTCTCGAGCCACGACTTGGAAAAAGTTCATTTGTAGCCAGAGGATTGCTATTAACAGCTGCCGTGTCTCGCTGATATCTGATCAACTTTAATAAGACGCTAAAGCTCCCCGCTGATGTGAAGTGGAAGCAAATTGCTGCAGGTGAGGCAACATAAGCCCTCACGCCTCTTCTCTGGAGAAGCTATTATCTTTCGATGTATGGAAATGTGCTAATTAAAGGCAAATCAGCAGAGGATTCCTCAGTAAATTATTACTGCGAGATTACATTTTTAAATTACACATGCAAGATGGCCCTGTCTTCATCATCATCATCAGCAGCAGCAGCTTTTTGTCCCTTTGTTTTCAAACGATTCTATATTTTTCCGGAGGGGTCTTTTTCACAGATGGTGAAAAGCAGCCACAATATCAAAAGCATTGATAGAGGGAACATTTTTTAGGACTATGATTCTTGGAACATTGCAGGATGTTCACTGAATTCCCCAACCAGTTTGCGGTGTGTGCTCTTTTGACACACGGGCCGGCCCCCCTGCGGATTCCCATGGGTACATCTGAGTCATTTATTTTGATCGCATGATCACAGCTTGTTTGTCCGCGTTAAATGCCATCCTCCCGGAATCGTATTTTGATAGTGAATACAAAAAGTGACACCGACAAACCTTTTGAAGGACAGAATTGGGACTATTGAAATGGCCTTTTTTGTACATTTTCAAGACTTGGAAGCCCCCGTGTAGTCAAGGAGCATCTGTCATCTAGGAACAAGCTTCATGTTACCTATTTTTTTCCGCCGACATAAAACCCAGCAGTGCAACTACCAGAGTGACCAAATGTGGAGATTTCGGTACGTTATGCCCAGGGAAACTTTATGGTGCATATTTTCAATTTGGAGACAGCCCACAGGTCAACCACGAAGGGAACAAGCTTCTTCTGGTCTCATATTTTTTCGTTTGGTCATAAAACCCAGGAAGTGAACTACCAGCCTGACCAAATATGGAGAATTCAGTTGGGCCCGGGAACCTTTTGCCAACATTTTCTTTAGATTTAGAGCCCACCTGTCAGCCAGGAGTGAGCTCCTCTCATTAGGTTTTATTTCCTCGGACCGACTTTCCACAGAAGCACCGCTGAAGACGGAATTCTCTGACCTTGGTGTTGTCTTATAGCTCACTGTACACTCAATGAGACATTATCCAGACAGTGTACCTTTGAGTGGAGAGAAGCCAAAAAAGAAAGAAGAAATAGCCTCGCTCCCCGGGGGTGGCCTCCTCCCCGGCAAATATACGGCCCACCATTCTGAAGGCAATACAAAGCCCTTGGGCATGGACAACAACACACTGGAGGTTGTTGATGGGGAGGCAGGAGTATTCCTAGTGCACTGTCTAAATATTTATGTTGTATCTTGGCAGGCATCTGTTAAAACCCGTCCCCCCTGTGGCCAGGTACCCTTGAGACAAGGATGGAGGGTGGGAGGGGGGGAGGGGGGGGGCAGCGCTAGGAAATGAACGCAAATCTGGAATTATATCTCCGCGGCTGAAGATGGCCATCGCTTTCATTTCCTGCCTCATGCTCGTCTCAGTGTGACATCTCGAGGTTGTCTGGCGACCAGTCCTTGCACCCTCGCAGGGTGAACCAAACAGCAAACCGGAGTGGAAGATGACAAAGAACAAGAAGACAGATGGACGATATAGCGCTACACCAACCAAGGTGGCCCCGACGTGAAACCTTCGTAACCACTTTTACCCCGGAGCACCTCTCATCAACATTAGCAACATCATTAGTAGCTAACGGGAGGATACCAGATGTTACTTCACCACTATCTGAACTCTCGACGTGACAGAGCTTCAGGCACCATGTCAATGGATTTGATCTTAATGGACATGGCTTTTGAGGATCTCTCTGGGCAAATTAACTTGCTGCACAGTGGTTGCAAATGACTGGATTCGGGATTTGGCCAAATGGAGAAGAGACAATATTCCTGGTGTTGGCCCTCCATCCATGGATTGACAATCATTTCTGCTTTATAAAGCCAAATCCTAAAAACACAAGCTGCATTCAAACAAAAGCACCTTTTGAATTGTTACTGTGGAAACACGAGGGGGAAAAAACCACAGCTGTTTAATAACGACATCGTCAACCATCCTCCCTGTCGCTGTCCCTCACGTTGCTGCTTGACAGCTTTATTCTTTGAGGTGGGAATACTGCCGGACCGCCAATTCTCCTCATTCTAGACTACTAATTAGCGTTTGCCCGAGCAACAGCGGTGCGTTGGTCTTGACGGCGGCGTCAACAAATTGCCTGCGGCCAAGCGCCCCTCAGCCCAGGGAAGCTCGCTGTCGTTTTTGATTTTCCTAATTGGCAAATTTTGATGTCATCTGCCCTAAAGGCAAAATCCATGGAAAAGGCCCAGCGTTTGACCCAGTTTATAGCCAAGATCATCTTCTGCAAGTCTTATGTCCTTTACGGAAAACTTGCGCTGGGCTCGATGATACCCCGACCACCACCACATCAGAACAAGCTTAAAGACTTTTTCTTCTGAACGGATGCGTTAACTCGGAGGCCGTTGGTGATGGAACTGAAGCAGCAGTTGTGCATTACAAGGATGTAAACATGGTAGGAGACCTACCAGCTAGAAAATACCTGACCCATACTAAGTAACTCTGTATTGCGCTGTAGTATTTGCTATTTTTGGCAGAGGATAAAGATTGTATACCTGGGAGTTTTATTGTCTATGTACTTGTGCATGTATGAGTAAAGTAGACTTTTTTCGACTTAACAAGTAAAACAAAAAATTCTCTTAAGTCAGTGCACTTGTATCTCAAGGCCTCAAAGCATTGAGTGGTGATCTATTATTCGCAAAGTTTTGCTTTTGGTCCTGTTCCTTAACCCTCGACAAATAGTGTAATTGATTTTTCGATTTTCCCCCTGTCGCTTCATCCCGAAGCAGATATGCAATCACAAGCGGGCTCGATTCAAGTGGCAGCGAAAGCACCGCCAGCCGGCAGCGTCTTATTCCCGCTCGCCACAGGTCAACTTGTAGCAATGTCAAGCATCAAGCTAAGATGCACTTTGATTGCCCGCTAATCTGCCCGCTACCCGGTCTTGACGTCACGCACCACAGGCAGCCGCAGGAACACGTTCACAGTTGCCTGGATGGTCCGTGGCCAGACGCAAGGGCAGAAAAGCACCTTGCCTTGTTTTCAATAAAAGAGCACTGTTGTAATTTGACGGGGAGTACGACGGAAGCGATGTCGAGCGACGTGGCGGTGGCGATGAGAGCAGAACGCGACTGTTTGCAGGGTTCTTATCTTGATTGCAAGTGCGCTCGGTAAACAAGGAAAAAGGGCCGCCAGGATACACCCGGAGAGCTTATTTGACGACGAGTGGAGGCACATAAACGCAACCTGAAGTTATACGGGGACAAAGCAAATAGCGCACACAGTGAGCGATCATTGTCTTGCTGACGGAAAGAACACACTCCCTCTCATGGCTCATTTAAAAAGGGAGAGTCGAGCAGCCGGCAGTTCTCCATTCTCACAAACTGCCCGGGAAATTAAAAGCACTGAAAAGCTTTTATTTTTCAACTCAGATGTTTGGTCGAGTAAATCCGAGCTGTAAAATCCAGACGGCGGCTTCTTACATGATTGAGACCACGGTCTAAAATTCAATGAAAATGACCTCAAAATACAATTTCTTTATTTCCAGTACGTTTCCCTGATATACTTCAAATAGTCGATAGTTGAGGAGTTATGCTCCGGATCAAGATGCTGTCTATTTTTAGAATGTAACCTTCACCATTTCTATGGCGGGTATCTATCCATTCATTTCAAATGTCAGCACTCCACATTGCAACTGCGTCTCTGAGCCTTTTCGTTTTCTTAAATTCAATTGAGCTAATAGTCAACAATGTGTCGCCAAAAGTGTTTTAATGTCACCTTTGACTTGTGCAAAATGAAACCGACAAATTGACCGTTTTTTTTTGGCTGTAGTAATACACTTTCCGACCACCAGGGGAAGTCAGTAGAAAAGGAAAATCTGTTGTTTTTTTTGTACTGGTTTCATGATTTTGATTTGTTTATTCGCCAAGCTCCCTCCGTTGATTTTCCATTCCCCCGTGGAGCGCTACTAAATGAGGTGCAACACACATGCGTGCGTATACACATGCAAGACACACACTTCGACAAATACACACACATTGCACACACGATACGCCACAAGGGTTCCAGCCCAGAGGATGGGATTTAAATGATGCCACAATTGATTTTAAAGCGACAGCAAACATGGCTCCATCTTTTGTGGGTCAGTCAGCGAGTTACCATGGAAACAGAAATGCCTAACTCATTTATGTTTCTGTTGGTGAACCAAAGCGTTCACGAGAATGCCCCCATTACTAAGAAATGAGGGTTGGATTAACAAATAGGGTTCTTGCTTCACATGAAACCAGTACAATATTATTTTGGCTATCGTAGTCACATTTATGTCATGTACTTGTTTCGACTTTTGTGGATGTAAATTATGTAAATTGTACCATGGCGAAAGGGGTGCCTTAATGTGTCGCCACCGCCATACGGGGGCGCCAACTGGCACTTGGCGCTATCAGCCGTGTGCAGCGCTCCCTCAGTTCTCGCTGTGCTCTTTTGAAAGGATTTAAAAAGATAATAAACCACTTATGAACGGCTGACATTTGAGCAGCAACATGGCCGCATGTGCACAATGCGGTCTTTCAGATTAGGACATTACATATGAGGTCACCGCCCTTATCGGCGCTATAAACCATCCCTGAGAGCATTAGCATCATTAGTGAGGGGGTGGGGGATTTGTTGTGCGAGGTGGGCTTCTTTCAGGTGAGTCTATTGATCCGTTTTCAGACTGCACACGTAGGAGTTTGCATTCTTTGCGCCTCTTGCGTAACCGCCACGGCCACTTTTTTTTAAAATCTTTTTTAAAGCAACGTTGGCCCGCGCGGGCGTGATAAAAGACGGCTAACGTTTAGCGCTAGCGGAGCAAAAGCGCCAGATACAAGTGTCGGCACCACAAATTCATTCCTCGTGAATAAAAGCTTCATTTAATGTTTTAAGCAACAGCTTATCTTTGTTAATTGTCATTAGCGCTAACCAGGTTAATTTGAATACGCTCAGAACAATTGATCAAAGTCACCCACGCTGCTGTCAACTTTTCATTGCCATTGATCCTTGCAGATGGAATTAGCAAACATGCATTTTTGTGCGTGTGTATGCGCGCGTGTGTGTGTGTGATTAATGCATGTCAGAAAAATGGATTCGATCAAAGCGTTTGGACTCCCCAGAGCTCACGATTCCATTTCTTTTGCTTGCCGCGTATTTCACTCTTTAATACAGCACAGACAGGCAGATTAGATAAGAAGCATTCCCATTCTTTTTATGAATATTTGATTCCTGGCAGCTCAATTTCTCACGGATAGCTCTGATTTATAAATACACGTCTGTCTTTGACTTTTTGTGTTATTTGGGTAAAGACTCTAAAAGCAAACTCCAAAAACGAATCGCTAATGGCTATTGACCCACAAGGCGGTCATGTGTAATTATCCCCAAGAACAAATTTGCCCGGAATGACTGGGATATACAATATTTGACTTCACATAATGGTCCCTCCTGGAATGATTGATCCATTAGAAGGATTGTCCTGGTCGGGATAAATTGTACTTATCGATGGCAACTGATTTTCCATGACGGCGATTGCATTAGCAACACTCAATTTTAATCGAGTCTTTTCTGGACTATCTGAGTGGGATTCCACTTTCTTAATAGTGTTTCCCAAAAGAGGGCTGCTTGAATCAAGGCCATCCGCCCACCATTGATCCAACCTCGCTTGCACCCCGGCGACCCAGATTCATCACACCGCGTGGCCTCGCATGTAATGATGACGCGACGGCCGGCGACCACTCGCTATCGACGTATGACAAGTGCCTCGTGCCTCTCTGATGAATCTCTTCATATTCCTCGCTTTGAAAGCCCACTGAAACTAATTTGCTGCAATGCGGGGTGACACTCGATGCGTCCTTTGGGGCATTTAAACCAGCCAGATATTGCCCAGAAATGCTTCAACGCTAATAAAGGCTTAGGGTTAAGGTACAATACAAAAAACCCACTAAATCAGTTATTAGTAAATGATTGTGATGTTTCTTCTCTTTTAACAAAGTGACCGTGAACCTGGGAAAATGAACGGTAGATGAATAATTGCCACGGTTCTGGAATTTGCTGTGATAGAGGATCAACACGGGAGAGCAAATTAAATTTGTCTGATTTGTAGGATGACAGTTTTCGGAGCGATTCCACAGCGTCACTCACGTAATATGTCGACTGTTCCGAGCGCGTGCCATTATCTGCGGCTTTCGCTCTCGCTCTCGTTTCTGTCCCCGCCAAAGTCGTGGGCTCGTGCCATAAATTTTCATCACACGTCACAGATGTTGACATTTCATTTACTTCGCTCCGCCGGGAATCACCTCAAATCAATTGTAGGCAGCTGAAGATATGCTAAATCTTCCTAACAGGCATGCCCGCGGGCTAAAAGGCAAGTGAGCGTGAGGTGTCCACTTGAGATTAATTCCAAGTGACCGGAATACGAACGGCGATGAAGCAAACGGTTGAAGATGTAATTCCCTTAGTAAAAATGTTAAAAAAGAAAAAGAAAAGACTGTTCTTTTTGGTTAAAACATCAGACAAAAGGACAACGTAATCGCTCCAAGGATCAGGTGTTACAGGCAACGGGGATTCAACCTGACAAACGCTTCACCTTTGACAAACTGACGCCATTTACTCAAACCGGCGGCGTGTATCTCGGCGCGTTCCTCGACGGTCCTGCGAAGTCACAGCTTTTGTGGCGGCGGGGACGGAGTCGAATGAGATCACCCGACGCGATACACGCAAGGTCTTAAAAGTCCAAATAGAATCTCCCGTTTCCGTACGGCCGAAATGAGTCTTATCTCCGCGGAAGGTGGCCCATCCATCAGCGATTCCTCGCGGCTTATCATCCTGCCCGGGTTCAATCGCGCAATGATGAAGTCAGACATTCATCAAATGCTGACACCTCACATTCAAGACCAAGCCGCACGACCTTTTCCGCCATCGCCAATCTGCGAACTAAGTGCACCTCAGAAGCAGTCGCGCAACCGTTCTGCCCTCCCGGCCGACCGCTTCTGCATTCGAGTTAGAATTTTCCGAATGATATTGACACGCTGAATCGAAACCCACACAAGAGAGTGTCGTTATAAACCGAGTCCCAGACGCGCCGCTTGAATGGCTCGGCAGAGTCACGACATTGATCCGACCAACGACCGCCAGAGCTTTCCAGAAGGAAGAAGAGTGTCTCTCTTCTTTTTTTTTTTTTTTTTTACTCCTGCGGCGTGTCATAAAATACTTTGGGAGGACTTTGCCTTTTTCTGATGGATGAGCATGAGGCTACCAAAGTGCAGTAAGCCAGCTGTGACGCTGGAACGAACGCAACCCATCATTCCCTCTTGTATTGTCAGACAGGACATGTTTGTTTTTTTTCTATTTTGGGGGTACTGAACTCACTTTTTCCCAATGGAAAAACAAAACAAACATAGTGCAAATGCTTTATAAAAAGCAGTCAAATTGAGAGGGGTGTAAAATAGGAGTACGTAAGAATATTGGAATTAAAACTAATACATGTAGAAATACATGGTGCTGGCATAAAATTGGTTTTTTGTTCAATACATCTGAAACACATTTGCAGGGAATAATATAATATAATGAAAAAAATATTACCGAAAGCAAAACATGCCAGTTGCCTTTCACTGAGCGATCCGCACCTCTCGCACTCACTGCCGTCTTGACAGCAAGTTACCCATAAAATTGCAGTTTTCATCTTGCCCACACAGCGAGCGACTCCAACACGGAGGCAAATTAGAAGTGTCCGTCGGCAAAGGCAAAGAGGCTTCACCGAAGATTATAGCGAGCGCGGTTGCGCCTTTTACGGCTCTAATGATGATAACACTGATGAATGGTAATGATGCGAACGAGCGGCCTCATCATGCTCGCTCGCCAGGCCTTCACCGCCACCCTTTATCCCCAGCACAATGTGCCCGTAATTCCCTCCGAAGCACCGCTAATGTTCCGTCTTGTAACCTCGCATGCAATTACATCGGCGATCCTCGCTCGCCTTTTTGTCGGGACTCTGGAAGTTTCGCATTATTGCCGTTTCTCTACCAATGGATAATTACAAACGAAATGGACCTACGGCAACAACGTGGACGAGTCAGACATTTCAAGGAAATGGAAATATTTGACTCGGCAGGCAGAGCTGACCTCCGTTCAAACTTTGTCGCGACGCGTGCTTCACGCTTGTTTCACGGAACGGGCGTGTCAAATATCAATCCCATTGAATTTACATGGCTAGATGACATTAATCAGCAAGTTCCAATAACGAGCTGCGGGGCTCCCGCGTTTTTTCTCGCGTCTTTAGTATATGCCGACCCAATCTATACGACATACATAATTCATGTTCGCGGTAGCGCCGCCATAAATAGATTTATCATCAAGCACTAAACGAATGCCGGAGTGTGAATAAATGTTGAAGGGACACCATCTATCTCCTGTCTGACACACAAGTGGATTTAGCGGCGTGAATAATTCAGAGTCGCTGAGTGAGAGAGACAAAGGCCCGGTACGTCACATGTTGCTATCAAAGAGATATTTGGAGGTGCGGACGCTTCCGTCGGCCCACTCTCAACGCGCGCACCTAATCAATGGCCCGCTTCCAATAATTACTGTTTACTTGAGCTCATTATTCCACCGCTAGCAAAGAAGGACGTAGCCGTAATTGGCGGTTGCCGGGACGGCGCCGCCTGTTGTGATGCCACGAGCGGAGGTCAAGAGTGTCCTCCTCTAATTGTCTGACGTGTGATCCAAGGATGGACACCGATTCGGGCGTGCTTCGTATGTTGACATTTAGCAGCTAATTAACAGCGCGACCGGTCGCAGGTGCCGCTGCTATGTGGGCGCGCTAATCCGCCCGAGCCAATCCCAGCGATACGGCGATGATTAAAATGTATAAGCATGTCGGAGATTTTCAGAGATGCCGTTTTCAACATGCATGTATGCACATCAATCCGCCTGCTGTCTCTGCAACTTTCTGATTAGGAGATAATGCATGCAATAAATTGAACGGCTAAAAAGCCAGTTATGGCTTGTTCCCCCTAAAGGTTTGCGGTAGTTTTGTTTTTACAAAATAAACATTTCAGACAAAAACACAGTTTTCCCTCATGGGTTTCGATTTTGTACAAAAAGGTACTTCAATTAGTTGCAATCATATACGCTATATGTAAGCTCATGTGTAAAACTGAGTTTGCATTTTTCATAAAAAATACCAATCCTAGCGTTTTCGGAGCAATACTTCATTTTTTACGTACTGTATTGTGACTAATTGGCTGTGTAGCACTGGCAAGAAAATAGGAATAAGCACAGGCCATCGATTTATAACAATACCATTACTGTATCTTGTTGCCCGCTTATTTAAGTTGTCTGTGTCAAACACACACACTCTCCATTTTCTCTTTAGCTTTACATTTTCCGTCTCAAGGCGCGTACGACTCGTACACTCTCGGTGAGTGTATCTTGATTAGCGCCCGCCTGTGCAATTTCCTGCTAGATTATTGAGATGGATTCGCAAAAATATCAATCAGAGCAAGTCGGCCGCTTGAAAGCGGCTTTCATTAGCGGTCAGACACTTTTGTTCTTGTCGCGCACTCAAGGGCAATGTCACAGACTGCATCCCAAGTCCGTTAGCTCCCTATCTCGGCGGCGGCGGCGACAGGAAGGAGTCCATTTCACAAGTGCAAAAAGGAAAAGTTAGTTTGAAAGCCAAATCAGTTCAAAAACATCACGACAAGCTAACGCTGTCGCATAAAAACGCAATTACGCAACAATGACGTCAACAAATATTTCGAAGCGCTTTCATGTCAATAAAAGAGATCAAAGTGCTGTCATGTTGACAAATGGCATCAGATGAAAAACTCTGTCACAGGGGCCATTACGTCGCAATTTGTTTCGACTTCACGACAGCCTGACGTCGGCGGCAGGCAATTCTGCTTGACGTATGATCATGCGAGCCGGCTACAGGTGGCAACGGCGCACACGTCGCCACCTTAACGTGCGCCACAACCAACGTGGACCGCGGTTCTCGCGCGCGGCGCTGAATAATAGCCAACTTATTTGGGCTCGCCGGGATTGATGGCCGCAAGCGCAAATCAATCAGGTGCGCTCCGCGGGCGCGCACTCTGTCTGTTGGTGGCGATACAGATAACATGTCAGAGGACCTTCTCCATCATGTCACTTTAAGCGCAATCAATAGTGCTTCCCCCTCCGAGAGTTGCTCTTCTTCTCCGCACTCCGCGATCGATAACCCGCTGACCGGCGGGGCTCCGCAACACAAAGCCAGGCGGCATCAAACGCTCAGTGCACACAGGTGGATCTTTTATTTATTTTTTTCCCCTCTCTCACCAATGTTGAAATGCCAAAGTAACAGGTGGCACTATAAAAGACCACTTGAGCCAATAGAAGCTCAATAGTTGTAATTTTTGGATGTAACGAGTCTCGATACAGATGGAACGATGATCTATTATGCTAGCTAACATTGAGCCAACTCGCCGTCACTAACCTATAATAGTTCAATGTCACCCGCGACAAAGAGAGAAAAATAACCTCAGGGAAAGAACCAAGTAGTCATCATATCCGGAGTCAAATACGGGATACACTATCTACTTTTGAAATTTTTTTCTGATGACAAACATCCACTTGATTGTTAAATTATACAAGCAAGCCCGTGGCCAGTGTTGTCGGAGACGAGCGTGCTCTAAAAAATTCAACAAGAGCATATCTGCACGCCTGCAGGGAGGAGGTGCGCATCTTAACGATGGCATTAATTGCCTGGAGGATGTCGCTCACTCATACATATTTGACACTTTTAGCCGCATGCTGGCGCCGCGTCTCGCCTCTAATGGATGCCGTTTGGTGCCTCGCCGCATACGGATCAGCCCCGCCCCCCCCTACGGTCTGCCCCACCCCCATCAGTCGTCCCCCCCCCAACTAGCGCCGCCGCTTAGCCTCGCCGTAATGGCAACCGAGAGCCCTCGACGCCGGTGTCGGGCCATCAAACACCGGTCGCAAGTGTGCGCGACGGTGCCTGATAACAAGGCGACAAGTGGCCCCCGAGTGCGAGCGCGTCGGACGCCGTGTCCTCTCACGGTCGCCATTATGCCAGTTCTCGTGCGGTGTCAAATGGGATGCGTTCAATGACTTTTAAAATGCTTGCAACCCCAACAATAGACGTTGGGGGCAAGGATGCTCACCAGTGCATGCTTGACCGTATTTGACCCACATTTGCTATCCCAACCAATCAGAAAATCGGATGGATCTATGGGTGGTACGGTCCCTGCAACCGGTCCGATTTATTTCGGGACACATCGCACGGTTCTGCGTCACAATATGCTGAGAGTTCTCGCCCCTTCAGCAATTTCAGTTTGAAAATGTGTTGACGTGCAAGAAAGGCAACGCTTAGCATTCTTTACCTGAGACGATCTCCTTCCGCTCAGCGATTAACCTCTCGCTCCTGCGGCTCTGTCAAAAGAAAGAAAAGAAGAATGTTTAACTCTCGTCGAGAGGCTCAAGGTCTTTATACCGGCCGGCCAGACGCGTGAGCCGTAATCATAAGTGAGGCAGAGGAAACTCGACTACTTCAAGGAGGACTGACTGTCTTTGGTTCATGCATCATTTGCATTTGCGTGTCATTTGCACTAATGGATGCTACCTGCTAGGCTGAGTAGAGCGCTGCATTATGTAAATGTACCGTGTCTGTACATTAAAGTAGAAGCAACGAGGTCTGAAGAATTGCTTTTTACAACTCCGAAACATCACTTCACACCTGACTGTCGGTGGGTTTGATCCTGTCGAGATGGATTCTTATTGCGCTGGTACTTACAGGTCCAGCAGAGCTGCTTTTGCATCTCGGAGGGCGGGCTCAAGTGCGACTTGATGCCAAACTGGCCAATAGGGAAGTGAGGGGCAGGTCTTCCTCCAGCTCCGCGGTAATTCGTCATGGCTGCTGCGCAGGGAAAGCCGTAGCGTTAGCATCCAAGACGAACCTAAGGAAGTATGGACTCTCGATCCTCATGGATTTTTATAGTACTACTTTGGCATTGGAATTTTCTGTGCCTACGTTATTGCATAAAAATGACGTTTAGAGCAAAACGCCAGATTGTCTTGATTTTGGGGGATTCAAAAGATGCCGTTGAAGGCTCTAATGATGGTGAAGATAACGAAATGTTGCGTGCATGTCCGCCGAGGAGATGGACTTTGCCGATAATGGCCTTAGCCGTTGTTGTCTCATCACACGGCCTTGTTTCGAAACTAAACAGCTGCGGCGGGGCGGAAAAAAAACTAATGAGCGTCATTCCGGGAGACTTATGGCGAAAACGTGCCTAATGATCATTGCCTCGGCTTCTCTAATTCATTTATGATGTTCTCTAATCGTCACCGCTTATTCTTAAAGCGACGTCAGATTGAGGATCCGAGCTTAACGGATCTCATCGGCACACGGGAGGCCCGTTAATAACGTCCCTCGCGGTTGGAAAAGTGTGCGTGGGCTGACCCCACGCCAGTGTGCTTGTTTGTACTCCATCTCCTTCATCTCCAAGGATTACCTCTCACCCCTTGGGGGGAGGCTGACAAAGGAGCAAAAGGGAAGACTGGGCTTGTCTTGCAGGAAATCTGCAGGCCTCATCGTCAGTGTTGACTGAGATCACATCTGCGGCTGGAAGAGCAGAACGCTGCCAGCTCGCACTCAACACTCCCAAAAAAAAAACGATGCTTCTTGGCAACGTTTCCAGATAAAAATTTAGGAGTTGAAACATTTGTAGGCATATGCAATTCATTGCACAGAAGACAATATGCGTCAACCTTGGAGTAAAATTTGACGTTTTTACACGAGGAGCTCGAACCATCGTTGGCCAAACCTTACTGGGGGAAGCAGTACTTGTTTTCAGCGGATAATTGAGTTTTGCGGCGGAACAGCTGCCATCAGGCACCTTGGAGGTACACGCATACATAATTAGACTCTGACGAGCTGCCAGCAAATTCACCGCTGATTGCGTGACGACGAACGCGGCTTATCCGGCGTGTGATTTTTTTATTTATTTTTTCACCTTATATGAATTTATGAAGTAACTTTGGGAAAGTTTGTTATTCTGGGAACCTTTGGCCCACGTCCGGGTGGCATTAGGCCAAATGAGACGACGTTTTGCGGCATGAGCTACCGTGATGTTGGCGTTATTTTAAAACTAGCAGAGTGCTGTTCTTGTCAATAAGCAAGCAACGTGTGAAAGGGAGTGAGCTTAAATATGAGCGAGGTGATAAAAATGAAAAACAAACACAAGAATGTGAGGAAATAACACCTACGTTTGGAAGGTGTTAGATGCAGCAGCTGATTTACTTTCTAAATTCAATCTTATTTAATGTCATTTATTAAACTTTGTTACTTAGGACTGCGACTTTTGATAATTATTTCAACCTTTCTTGAAAAGTGTGCCGCAGGTATAGGCCTCAATTTAATTAACTTCAATTACTTTGAGCTGGAATTTTCCATAAATATATTTTTGGGACATTTTACATTTAATTTAATTTCATTCTTCCTTTCTCCTTTGTCACGACTACTACGGACGCTTTTGAAGAGCGGGAAGCGAGCTAACCCCCTCAAGGTAATCCCGCAGTGTAATCCAATCACATTTCAACCCTGTCGGAGATGTATTAAAGCCTCACTTTTAGATTAGCGGAGTTCAGTCTTTAAGCCTTTTTAGAACGAACAAAAAAACGAGCGAGTTTTCCGAGCGTCTTGGATGGCGTTCTTCATTTGCATTCGCTCACTTCTTCAATTTTAATTGTCACAAACCTCCCGCAAAGTGTATGATTATTCTTCACAGTGAATAATTGCACTGAATCTACTCCAGTGACGGGCTGCGCGTTTGCTACCTGGGCCTCCACTGGGGACTTAGTCCAACCTCTTTATACCGCCGCCATCACCAAGCAATTATAGACACCATCAGTGCCGTACAAAAAGAAATCAGACTTTGTCAATCACAAACTTGACACGAGTGGAATTTTAAGCACTACTTTACCGGCTCATAATGAGACTCGTCATTAACGCTTCATTAGCGGCGCAAAGGTCAACCCGTTTCACTCCGACCCGGAGCGGAAAAGTTTCAGTCGATGCAAACAGCGACTCAACCACGGAGATGCTATCCATAAATTATTTCCCATAAAAGGTTAATGTTGGTAAGGGCTCTCCTGGAAGCGGCAATGCAAAACGGTGTCGTGCATATAGCCCAACATCGCCTGCCAAAGTGAAGCGTCTCGAGCAGCGACACTCGGCCCAACTTAAACGACCATAATGAGTACGGCCGTCGCTCTGTCAGGTATTACATTCGTGCGACTTATCCAACAGGAACCCATTCCCCGCTCCGTCCTCCCCGCCGTTAATTGCAAATTACGATGTCACTTTTCTCGGGTCCGTCGCGACGCTGCCCGAGAGGGCCACTCGTCCAATTATCTGCCGGCTGCTGATTTATTTGGGCACTTCTTTTCTCCTTTCGTGGACCGGCCACGCTGGCATTTGTCATCTGGCTCGCCTCCCACTTCATCGTTCCGCTTATCCCACCTCCCTCCCATCACCGTAATGATCCGCCCGGCTACCGGTTTCTGTAACGAAGGCTCGGAAAAGCCGCGTTCGTGTCCATTTGAACGCAAAGGTTGGGGGAAAACCGATCTTCCCTGAATTACTTCCTCCTCCGTCTGCTTGTCACGGCATTGATGAGGCATCTTGCCCTCCCTCGACCCGGTCGCTCCCACCTGACAGGCCGGGATGGGCGGCACCCAAGAGGACGTGAACAGTTTCCTCCAAAACGCTGCGCCGCGTTGCTTCCGTTTGACCCCCCCCCCGCCACTTGTCTGTCATGGTCGGCCGCTTCCCGCCAACTCAAAGGTGCTCTCTGTCTGCCAAGATCACTCGCTCTTCTCACCAGCTGTCTGGCCTTTATACGGTGTCTCATGCAAACCCCGTTTGGATTCAACTCAAAGAAATAGTTGGAATACAATCAAGCCTTAAGGACCATCGTCGTGAGCCAGTCAATCCACATCATTGCGTCAGTGGTGCCTTGAGGTACAAGTTTAATTGGTTCTGTGACGACACTCTCAAATCATCTCTCCCAATTGAAACGAACAGATATGCAATCATCAGTTCCAGAGTGAGTCTTTTTCAGCATACCTCACGCTATGCTAGGGAGGCAGGGCCACGTTCGCATCACTCAACGTTAGGCGGATAAAAGTCGGTCATCTTTGGCGCGACGGAGCATGTCCGACGGTTGCCATAAATCCGCCGTGTCTCTCGGTAGCGTGCCCGTGTTCGATGCCGCTCCCGTCGTCCCGCTTGGCCGTTCCTGGGCGGGGAGTGCCCCTGTCAGCCGCTAAAGTTATGACATCATGAAACCCTCATAAGCAGTCGCCGTTGTTTTGAGGTGAAGGAGCATCAATTTCACAGCGGGAGGGCTCCGCTGCCCGCCGGATGATTTGTGAGCGCTATTATGCCGTGAAATCGCACCAGAAAATGAAGACAGGAATGAGAATGTCGCTGAAGTGTGTACCTGCTGAGATCCGCAGCAAATGGTCCAAATATTGGACACGGCCATCAGCAGAGAGGAGGAAACCAGCGCAGAAGTGTTGCTCTGCCTTATTTCCAAGCTTGACTGATGAATTTGAGGCGTGAGATGGCCGTGGTAGGGAATTGGAACAGGAGAAATGGGAATAGGACACGTATATTCCCATCATGACAATTGCAGATAAGATAAATGAACAACGGGAGCCTTTGTTGAAATGCACCTCAGCGTGTCTTCATTTTACATCATGCTACGAATCCAGCTTCGATTCTGAGAATCTGCGCAATCACCAGAGACCAGACGATTTATGCCACGAGTCATTTACAAGACGAGCCGGCATTAGCCACCTTGGCGTTTGGCGTCCTTCGCCGTCGCCGTAACAAGGTTAGGCTTTGAATTAGAAATTGAAGCGGCCCCGACCTTCTCCGCAAATTGTCGCTCGCGTGACTTCCTCCTTGGCCCTCGCCATCAACAACGGCTTCTTTGATGTAAATACACGGCGTGGCGTGGCGTAGATCATTTGTTAATTCTCAAGCGGCGGGGCGCCTTTCTCCCAGGAGGTCAGCCTTTATCGCGTTATTATTCCAAGCGATTCCTTCACCTTGCCGGCGCAGGCAGGGAACCAAACGCCCTTTGGAAGTTTGCATCCGCCCCCGTAATACGCAGTGCTCGTTGAGTGTAATTGACACGCATGTGGCGAGGCGCGGTGTTTAAAAGCAGCTGGAAAGGTGCTTTCCTGCGGTCGTGCTGCTCTCCAGGGTTCGCCGTCGCTCCGAAATTACACTTTGAAGGCGGATTTGAATTAACGGAGCGTAAAACAGAGTCAGACTCTCTGCTTATCAGCGGGGTATTATCATGGCTATCATCCGGTGTCGGCGTAAAAGAAGGTGTGATGGATGCCTTTCATCAGTCCGCCTGTTTGTTTGCCTTTGCCGAGGAGCGTAGTAGGCAATAAACTCGGGCTTTCACGTGCTTGTGAATCCATCCAGCGGTTTGTTTGGGTTTCGCCGTCTCTGGACTTTGTCGAGTGTCTTGTTCTTGTCAAGTCACAAATTCCGCAACGGCCACGATGACCCAGTTTGCAGCTTTTTTTGCCGGCGTTTCTTCAAAATGTCGACCCGGAAGGACACCCACGACCCGTCCGTCGTTCAGCGTGCCCTCGGAGAGGAAGCCAGACACTTGCGCTGTTGTTTATCTCCTCCAGGAATCTTGCGCGCCTGCTTCCTGTGGGCCCCGAAGGCGCCTTCAAATCAGGACCTTGCCAGAACGCCATCGCGGCGAGACATCTCTTATTTTATGGCTATCATCTGGACGCCGTCCCGCGTTTGTGTAACAGATACAAAAGTAGACACCGTCGATAAATCCAAGGCGCCCAAGCAAGTAAAATGGAAAAGTGCAAGTTTACAATGCTGCAGAAAAAGGACATAAAGAGCTCTTCTGCCCGTGCAAAAGGTCCATAAAATTCCAATGACAGCAAAGGTCTCAATTCCTGAAAGTTCCAGAAACTCTGCCATAGTTTGACTTTAGCCACAGGTGCTTCGAATCAACCAGCAGGTAAATGAGCTCGTTTCAGATCTCCTCATGACAGGCAAGCCTACCAAACTTTCCCCCAAAAACCCGACGACTGACACCAAGTCCAAGATGTCCACCTGGAACCAAAACAGTACTTTTCCCGTGTCTTTTTCCCAAGCATGGCTTTGTGAGAATTTTCTACTCGCGGTCGACCCGCTTTGCAAATTTCACGTCACCAAGTGAAACTCTGGGAATAATTAAGAGGCGTGCTTGCTGGCTGCACGGCAAGGCTGAGGCGCACCTGAGGCTTTTTTTTTCCTCCTTTCTTGGACCGGCTTCCACTTCCACAGAATTCCCTGGAGGATTCCTCGCTGTTCGCCTGCACATGCTGCTGCTGCTGCTGCTGCTGCAGCTTCTTTGAATAACATTGCAAGTGGAAATGCTCTCAAATCTGAGTGACAATCCCAGCTGCTCCTGCTTTAGTTTCTCTGGTATGAAAAAATGTAAATATATGCAACAATTAAGCAACAATTATTTTACTGACTTTCTATAGATGTGAAACCAGCTAATAAAATGATCACGATCTTGCGGTGAGTCCGTCCTAGTTTTTTTTTTTCCCGTGAATATGCTGACAAACGCTGCATCGATTCTTGGGTTTTGTGTGAGCGTGTTTTGTTACAAAGGCAATTACCAAATGCCGTTTGTTTGCCTGAGATAATCACCCCTCCTGCTTTCCATCCGTCCCTACGTCGCCTCACCAATCAATGGCCACTTTAGTGCTACTTCACATTGCGAAGCTCCTCAATCACTCGGCATCTTGATAAGGAGCTAAAAGGGCCTCGGCGGCCATTTGTCGGCTCAGAAGAGAACGTGGCCTTTTGTCACGTATGACTGCTAGCTTTGGTTTGAAGTTATTCCAAAGGAGGGGCTATGCCATAAATTGTAAGTACTTTCAAACAAAGGAATGATATATTTTAATGATGTCTTTTTATGATTTTCGTACGATACTCAATTTTATTACCCGAATAAATTCGGTATGCTAGTACTGTTTTGCAACAAGTCCGCCTGACCTTTTGGTTTTGCAACGTGGGGATATTTTGGATGTGAAGAACTCTGCTGAAAGCATGTCATTTTTTTTATTACTTCTATGAAATCTCCCAAATTGCGACAGACTTGAAATGTCTTGCCAAAAGCCTGAAAGTCTGAAATGATCCCAAACAAAGTGAAACAAGTCTGGCTAATGTCTTCAGTGACTTGGGGAGGGAAGTAAACTAATCATAATTCTTGCGCAATTTTGGTTTCCTTCCTTCCAGAAAACGTCAAAGTTGAAAAGCTTCACTAACATTGATATGCACCCGAGGATCGTGACAAAATCAAATTTGATCCGTTTTTGGCAGCCTCGTTTTTTGATTACAAAATGTTCTCACGGCACGTTTTCATGAAAGGTGCCTTTTCTTTCATAACGGCAGTTTGCGGCAATCCAGATGAGCGCCTTTCGCACTTTTCTCCGGTCCTGCCGTGTTTACCGCGGAAATGCCAATGAATGGCAAGCATTCGCATAGTTCCAAAAAAGATTCGGATGTAGAAAGTGTCTCGAGGTGTGATTAAAGGCCTCCTCTTTAATAAAACACACATACACGCACATCTGGCATATGACTGATTGCTAATGGCGTATCCTTGTTGTTGTCGACTTGGCTCGAGCGCACCCCGGCACAGGGACGGATGCACTTGATAGTCAATTTATGCCATTAGCAATCACTCATACCCGCGTGTGCGTTGTATTAAAGAGGAGGCATTTAATCACAGCCGACCGAACACGTCGGTGCACTGTCAAGCGCAGGACGTCGAGCCGTACTGACGACAATGAGGAAACATCGTTCACAATCGGTTTTTATTAAAGGGGAGGCATTTAATCAGATCTGAAGACACTTTCTGCCCCCCCCACACACACACACACTGTGATTGCAACGTGATTCATGTTCCCCGAGGGAGCCCCTCTCCTTGGCTCCCCTACTGCAAAATGTGTTTTCTATTGAAAAGTAATAAGCCGTCAAACGTAGATCTTAATCTGTCTTCTAACAAATGACTCCGGCTGGCAAACTCGTCATGAATTCTGGCTCTTGATTGATTGTTTATCCTTGATTGCAGTGGCATTTAAAAAAATAAATAAAAAATCGAATGCTTGCGTGCCTCGGCCACCCGGGGGCAGAATGATAGCCCCCTGGAGATTTACATCTAGGAGACCGTCACGGGTGTTGGGTAAGCTGCAATGATATTAGCTGTTCTTTGCAGAAGAAAATGCCCGTGATTGTAATATTGTCCATCTACATGTGTTGCTGCACTCTTTGCATTCAACTCTTCATGGCTGCTGTTTGCTAGCCACACCGTTGATATTTTGCGTTAGCATTAAGTTGGCGGCGAAAAGGGTCCATTTACAGAGTGGCAATTAATTGATGACATTATTTAATTGTAAAGACTCTGCCAAACTGAAATGAAGTGAGTTGAGTCGGTGCCACCACGCAGCACTCAAGAGTTTGTGCTTGCGAGTCAAAGAGGGGAAAAAAAATCAAAAATTGTCTTCAAGCACCACTGTACTGTCAGGTCACAAATGATAAAAATGCATTTTTTATGAATCTCCTCCATTTATTCTGTCGTCCAGGTGCCAGTTTTGCATAAGCAAGTGATCTTTTTTTGGGCGAAAACACTCCAACCAAAATGTACAACTGCACAACCTTGATTTGTCTCAACGGGGAGAGCCGCTCTTCGCCTTGTAAGTCCTCACTCAGAAATCACAAAGCTCCTAAAACCCAGCAATTCCCAAAGCAGTAAGCCAAGCAGCCAACCCTCCGCAGCTGCGTCCCTTTAAAATTCATCCACCCGCCGTCGCACCTTTTTGCCTGTGCGCTTTTACGCGCGCAGGGCGCACAGACGCGCAGCCGGAAGGAACGCGCGCCGTCACGCTCGGCATGCTTGCGCCACCAGCCGTGTGACAAGCCTCGCATGAAAAGATGCTTTGGGTCGCGGCAAATGGCGCACTTTAAAATAAATAAATGACAAATAGATTATTTTGCCTCAAATATAACAAGTGAGGAAGACTTCTTTAAATTCTTGAAAAGATGAAAAAAAAAATCTTTGGATGCCCGATGCGTTTGCGCGTGCCGTTTGGCATGAGAATATGCGGAGGAATCAGCCTCCTCCGCTACGTTCTTTGGGCACCTTCGATGCGTCACAAAACAGTCCAAATCTTAGTCTTGGCAGTTTTTTTTTTTTTTTGGGCAAAAGTGTTGTCGAGCTCTTTGTCATGCCACGGTGCAGTTGAGCTGTTAGGCTTAACACACAAAAAATAGTGTCGTCTTACCTGCTCTTATGCTTTGGTCACGCTGTGGGCATGGTTCTGGTTCTGGAGCGGGTGGAGTGATTCTCCTCCTCTGCTGCTGCTGCTGCTGCTGCTGCTGCTGCTGGTCGTGTCGCTCCGCTTCATGGCGCCGTGCTGCCCGCATGTGTGCGCGCATGCTTGTGGAGGCGAGCGGCGTCTTGGCTGCGCACAAGGAACTGGGGGAGGTGCGTGAGTGAGTGAGAGTGGGAGAAGAGAAAGAGAGAGAGCGAGAGCGAGAGAGAAAGGCACTTGGGCTGGTGATGATGCTCTTCATGCAAAGAATGAACTTTCGTTCGACGGTATTCAAAGTGGAACCCTGAAGAAAAAGAGATCACTCTGGTGATTTTTGATTGACAGCTTGCGAATTGGCAAGCGACTTCGTGCCCACAACTTTGGATGTGTCATACATGTCTTTGAGCTTTTAGGTCTATTTCCTGGATGCACTTATGGAAATGTAAATAATAGATAAATGAAATGATATATAGATATGTATTTAAAAAAATGGTGTCCCTGCGAACTCGTACAGTATCCTATTAAAGTGATGAAATGTGCACGATGTACGGAGGAGGGCAAGCGAGGGGCCGTCACGCCTCATGTTCTATGCAGATGATTTAAATTGAACACGAAGAATCCTATTTCAAGAACATGACTCTGGTCTGAGAGCGCAGCACGTCGTGGCCCGGGAGTTCTCATTTGGATGGCAGCCTCGTCCTCCTCCGCAAGTTTACTAACAAACTTGAGTGTGCACATCAGTATTCACCGTTGAAATCCGTGGGGGGAGGGGTTGGGGGAGTGCGCCTGGTCCTCCCACGTGAGGGAGACGAATAGTCTTTAATCAGGAGAAAGTTTGCGCTAAATTGTTTACACCAGATTGGATGCGTCGCCTGCACCTAATCCAAAATGAAAACAATCAGGAAACAACTCGCATGTGTGCACCCCTCCCACCCGGCCCCCAAAAATAATCTCCATTTTTCTCATCTCAACTCGATTATCGGCAACGCATGCGCCAACAGTTTTCTTTTCTTTAATCTGGCACCAAAAATATGAATGTTGACTAGTTTACTAACGTTGGCTCTCTGCATATTTGTATTTTTGCATCTACATTATGAGTGTTTTTTTTTTTTTTTTTGCCTTCTGGAAAGCGTAGCAAAACACCAAATCAAATCAGCCTTTTCTGTTCTTACTGAAGTATTTAAATGTCAGAAAGTCGCAGTGATTAATTTGAGCGAACTCTGTAATCTTGCAATTACTTTTCAGCGCTGCTCTCCTCTGGATTTTTCTTTTAGGTTTGGGACTGTTTAAAATTCACATTTGTATTTATACTTCAATAGAACTGAAAGAATTAAATAGTTTGTGCATCATGATGAATTTATTGCAACTCCTGCACGACTCCAAGTGACGATGTCAGTCGACCTTTGCAGAGGATAAAGAATATCTGCTCGTGAGTATTGTTGACTTTGACTTCTTACTTTATTTGTATTGTATTATTTGTCAGATGATTTGTTTTTTGCATTACTCTCATTTTCAGATGGAGAAAGCACATCATGTATGTGAAATCAACTGCAAGAATGAGGATCATTACCTAAGCAGCACATAAATATCTTGTCATATAATTTTTGGAATGTTTGTCATGTTTATGCTAATTGTGTGGTTGTCCCCCCCCCCCTGCACTTTGAAGCCGCAGGGAAGGAATCGGTGCTGTTTACTCCCATTTGTCAAATGATTGGTTTTCCCATTTGGACTAATGGCGAGCGCACCACTTCAGCAATCTCCAAAATGCTGCGGAAGTGCTTGTGACATCCACACAGACGCAGGTATTTGCCTATTTCTGTGTCCAATTAAAAGCTCGGAAATTTGCCAGAATGGTAATGAAACTTGTGGTGAAGCAGCATGTGGCTTTGAGATGCACACCAGTGAAAATGCCATTTTTCTCCTCCCATTGTGCAAACTTAAACTAATGCAATGCTTGTCATCTTTTTCGTTTGGCCTATTGTAGTGCCTTTGCAGTTTTTTGTGTACTACCCCAGCACTAAATAATGGTTGGTTGGATGGATGGAGGGTACCACTTTTGAGCCATTCAAAGCATGCAGCAAAGTGTCACTGCTTTTATTGTTTTCTGCAAGGATGCCTCACGACTGAAACGGTGAGTGAAAAAACTAATCCTGTCAGACAAACACTTTGACTATAGTGGCACTAGTCATGTCCGTTTGGCTACATCAATGTTGTGTTGTTATAATTATTATGACGCTCTATAAACTGTGGAACAAAAAAAAAAAATGACAGCTACTGGCATACCGTATGTTCTTTATGCTTTGCAAAGAATGACTTTTGAAACTGCGGCCGAGCGAGATCGCATTTCCACATCGAAAATGCCATTTTGAGGGTATTTGTGTTGATGGGGTAAGGGGTAATCCCCCAAAATACAATGAATATTCCATGTCCTGTGGGTTAATTGCTGTCCTTTGTTTGTCTGTTTCCATGTCACCAAATGAGTTGTTTAGCATTTCCCTTTACTTTATTGGAGTGTCCTAATTGCGGGTAATTAAGTGAAGTGATGGCATTAGACGGCGCGGCGGTACAAAGCATCAAAACGGGCCGGCAAAAGGTGCGCGGCATACATGAATACGTCATTAACACTGACACATCCCCGCGGCTCTTATCTTGTTTTGTTATTCAGATGCGCCTGCATCAAAACACTCCACACAAGAACGCTAGCAGCTGCTAGCGGCGGCCGCTGCCCGCGTCCTATTCTGTTATTCACAGCCGAAGATAGTCCGTCCTTTTCGCGCCGCGCCGAGGCGTTTGGCAGACATTAATTGGTCGCAGATGTTTTGATATCAAAGCACAATAGGAGGCAATTTGACCTTCGCCACCTGCTGCCCAAAGTGGGAATAGAGCGATTGAAAAGGCAAATCTAGGCAAAGCCAACGGCCATTGTGTACAAATTGAGGAAGCAGATAAATAGGCTCAAGTTGGAAGCTTTTAAACATAACATGCAACGCTGACAAGAACGTTTGGGTCAGCCAAAAGCGTTCATTTGTCAACTGTGAAGCCGCCAGAATGGAAAATTGGCGCCAAACTCATTTTGTCCGTCCATAGGAAATCGATAAAAAACATCTATCTGTATTGAATGAGTCACTCACTTGAGCAAAAAGGTCAAAAGGTTCTATGGTGAGGAAATCTGAATTGAACCTCATTCAGTGTAGCCTCTGGAGACAACTACACGGCCATCTTGGATTCGAATTTAGTTTTTGCCAGAATCCGTAAAACGAACATATGCTGTAAAATAATGCGATGCTGATTTTGGCTATGTGACTAACATGTAAGCCTTGTTTGTGTTGACTTTTTTTTCCTCTCGGTTCTGGGCGCGAAGGTTGTGTACTTCCCCAAAATGTGGCTAATGGCTGACTTTTTACGATCTCAGCAAAGGCGTCCAATGCGGTCTTTGGCAGTCAAATTGACAAACTGCAGCCAGCTCGCTCGTATTAAATCACCGCCTTGGAATGAGAATCTTAAGAAAAGGCCCGGCGGCAGCTTGAACCGGGCGGGTTCTCATTTTATTTTCTGCTAATTATGCAGTAAATTTGAGCGGGCAAATGATTCTGCGCAATCATTTAGAAAATCAGGGAGAGACGACGGTCAAGCTCGCAGTGTCGTATTTATTGCTCCGTGTTAATTTTATCGGTTGTGGTTATTACAACAGAGGATTTAATCGCCCTGCGAGATGAGCACAAACAGTGTGATTTATGACAGGCGCGCTAATCGCTGGCTTCCCCTAAAACAAAAAAAATTCAAGGGTTCAAAATTACAAATTAGATACCAGACATCAGTGGTGTATTTGATGATTTAATATCTTACATTTAATTTGTAGTCATCTTGTATGTTAAGGCTTCTATAAACTTCATGCCAGACTTCATGGTCAAAAATGAAGGATTTAAGGAGTTGTTCCGATGCTAAAACAAACTCCAGCACGTTTGAAAAAGAAGCCATTTAAGACGGGCTCATGAAGATTTGCAAGAATCATAAACAGCAGGAAGCGTTGACCTCCCTCAAACAGACGGAGAAAGGGTGCAAGATGGGAAAAAATGCCCCCCAACCCCCTCTTGGGGAAAGTACCCACCTGGCATGTGTGGCAAGGTGCCCTCATGTTAGTTGGTCAACAACTCAAAGATGAAGGTTGCAGGAAAGTAATTGAGCCTCTGTGGCAGCAGGTGAATCTGGAGCATTGTCTTAAATCATTCGAGTTCGACATTAGCTTTGCGTTAGCGTTAGCAAAGCAATCACAGGTCCCCAATAAATGTTCACCATGAAGTCAGCCATTGTTGCGTTAGCGCTGACAACTATTAGGCCAAATATTTTCATTAAGGTCCGTGTCGTTCCTCTGCGACCACAACAACGACCCCGCATTGAGCCGTAAAAGAGCATTTATCGTTCAGCTGCTAATACCAACAAACGATAAATCTTAGCCCAAAGTCGTAAAAGTCACGCTACATGCATATTGACCGCGAGAGCTGATTGCAATCTAAACACGTGTTAGATCCCATGAGCCTTTAGGACATTTGATTTTATGCATTGATATAAGCGCCGCCGCACCGAGCTCATCACGGGCTAAATTTGGCACTTTTATGAGCATCGCCGCCGTTTGTGTGAACTTGAGGTGAGAGCGAAACAGAAGACAGACAGCGCGACCGAAGCGTGTCAGGAGACAACAGCCGCCGCCGCCAATTAACTCGCTCGGACAGTTACGACGTTCTCCCAAGTACCTGCGCCCCGGCCGCTCTCAACCTTTTGACCGCTCATCCATAAATTAGAAGCCATTAAGTGGTGCACCAAAGTAAGACGTTCATTAAAATATTCATCATTTCTCTCACAATTAGCACCAACTTAGTCCTGGCGGCACTTTTAAAAGATGTTTGGACACTCGCTGGAGCAGAAAGTGGCAATCGATGAAGTTCGCTTGACTTACTACTTGAAGTTTGAAAAGCCCTCCCCGTCTTTGTTCCAGTCCAACACACAAATGTTTGACAAGCGGTCGTCACGTGCCGAGTTTTATTGACGAAACGAGCGCTTCAATTTGCCTTCTGTATTTCATTGTAAATTTTGAAAGAACTTCCAAAAAACCTTGATTTGACATACGTCATCATCATCTATAGAAAAGACGACTTTACTGTCTGAAATCCATAATAGATTCTTTTTATCCCCAATAAAAAGCATCGTGACGCAACTCATCACATGTTTGAGTACATCAGCTCGCCGTGTTTCATCACTCATCTGGCATTCAAGGTTACGCCAAGTGACTGAAGCGCAGCTCCACTTGATTGCTTTTGTCTTGTTGTTCTGCTCGCTCCGTCTCGCTGCGGCGAGGATAATAAAAATGTGACGCTACCAAGAGGCCGTGTAGAATGTTCACGGCTTTTTTTTTGCCTGATTAAAATTTCCCTCTTCGTTTGCCAGCAGTCATTGAATGCACTGATGTTTATGTAAAAAAAAAAAAAAAAAAAACATAACAAGCCACGGTAAGATAACTGCAGAATCGAGAATCATTCTTTTATTAATGGAGGAGAGGGGTTTAAAGTGTTTACATTTTGATTTATGAATCCCCCCTCATGCAAGATTAACACGATGTGTGAAATTGAACATGTCATAGCGGCCTTAGCGTAATTAATCAACACTCGCCCGTGTTTTCCTCTCATGTGTAATGAGAAAAAAAAGAAATAATAAGCAACAGTCCTCTACTTTCAGTTGATTTCATATTTATTCCTTTGTAATGATACCCTGGTGTAGTACTTAAGCAATTGGCTGCTTCGGCACGGTAACAGAAACGCGGTCTAGCTGTTTTTTTTGTGTTGGATTTGTTCATTTCAGAAAAGTAACTTGGTCAACAGTGGATACATTTTCCGATACCTTGTATATTGACGTTTATACAGTGAAGTATTTGTTTGCCGTGTCGTACTGTGTGCCTGACAACAACAAAAAAATCGACCCGATGTCTCAGTACTCGCTAAGCTCATAATGAAATGAAATAAAATGATAAAAATCATTCATTCTTAAAAAATGCACACCCATAAACATATCCTACACGCATTTCAAATTATTTCTTGGATAAATAAAACAATCAAATAAAATGTAAGGCTTTCTTAGCTTCAATGTATCGAATCATTTAATTTCCAATAAGTAAAATCGTTTTATTAGAATATGAACACAATTCGCAATGTATCGTTAGTAATAATTGGTCTTGTATTTTTCTACTTTGTCGTCTTGTTCGCTGCTTTATGATTAATTGAAAGTCCGATTAGCCGGTTCCCTTTGCGCTTGATTGTATATCACCGAGAACGTTAGCGTGTGTTTTTGCGCTAATGCAGTTGGTGTGTAGCTAAGAGGCCAATCTGTTGCGCTATTGATGTTTCCCTTCGCACGGCAGCAGAATCCTGCGGAATTCCATTAAACAAACAAACAAGTGTCGAGGGACAGCCCATAACACAAGTCGAACATCCAACACGTCCAGCAAATGTTACAGTGCACCGGCAGCACGGACACGTGTTAGCAATCTGTTAGCACGCGGGTCGATATTCCATCCATCCGATCTGGATGGCTTTTTTTGATCACCTGCCCCACAAAATATGAGGCCACGGGTACGGGAAGCGGCTCCCCATCGATCCCGTCGCGTGTAATCTCTCTGCCGGGAGAGACGGACGGCGTGGTTGTAGGCCGTACGCAATCCGTCACCGCCGATGTGTCATTTCAGCCGCCTTTTTCCTTTTCATAAACGCATGATTTAGTACTACCTTAATGTTCCCACTCCCTTCCATTTTTATCTTTCATATATCGCCATGGAATGTTTAAACCCCTCTTGAGAGTTTGCTTTTAAACTCGTTTAATATTCATACATGCTAATATTTCCTATTAAATCCAAAGACCAAAATCCCCAGTGACTAGCAACTTAAACGGTGATTCATAAGGAGTCTCGGAATGACCGGGAATTCGATCGAAAAAAAAGTCTCGAGTTAATTATTTTTTTTTTCTCTCACCGCTCTCTCTTCCCTGGACGGCGGGTGGAGGTCAAAGGCATTTAGCGCTCATTTGGCACTCGCAGTTAATTGATGAGCCACTTCAGCCAAGTTGCGAGCCAACCGAGTCCGAGAGGAAGGACTCGTGTGTCAACGGCGCGTCGACAATAAAAATATGCCAGAGAGGCGCCGGCGGAACCTTTTGTTTTGCGCCAAAGCCGAGACAAAAGAAAACGTGGCGAAGCACGCGGGGGAGGCGCCGGGAGAGGAATGATGGTTGGCCAAGCAAAAGCAGTAATGGAATTGTCAGAGTCCCACATCATTGATTTAACGGGTGCACCTCCATTACTTTCCATTGGCTCTGCTCACACAATGTGGGTCACCAATACAAGCAGCCAGTCAGGACCTACTCCAATATCAAACGGCAAAGCCAGCAGGAAACCTATTTGCTGGGATAATTGTGCTTTGTCGGGTTTTTCCCCCCCCGAAGTGTTTTTCATTTTACCAAATTAAAGAAGTATGCAGCAGTCAACCGGTGAGTGCGCAGGATCTAAAGTGTAAAAAAAAAAAAAAGCTAGTATAATAACATTTAAAAAACAAAAATCCTAATGACATTAATTCCACATTTTTCATGTGCATTTATTTTTATCCTGCCCAAACAGTTTTTTTTTTCTTTTTACCCAAGTGCGAGAAAGAGGAGACTCACTAACTCAGTCATAAATCTCTCCACTACTTTTTGACCCAGACCCAGAAATCTTTGGGTTGATCTGACGTCTTGTCGCTGCCAAATAGCCTCTCAAGCTTCATTGATGCTAATCTCCTGACATTATTGGCTGCTAGCACTTCCTTAATATCCTGTGCTCCTGCGCAAGTTAAGTTTGAAAGTTCAGCTTGAGTCAAGGCCAACTCGTCTTTGTTGACACGCCGCCGCCGCCGCCGTTCAAGCCCTGAAGTAAGCGGAGGCGAGCCGAGCGGCGCGCTTGGGAAGCGTCGGCGCGTCAGACTCGGTGGAGGTGCGCACAGCTTTTGATAAATGGGCGGCGCTTTATCGGAACAACCTCGGGGGAACGCCAGAACATGTCGTTGCGGGAGGAGGGGGGGAGGAGCCTCTTTGCTGACGGAAGCCCACGTCGGCTCGGCAGATAAGACGCGGCGAATGATGACAAACGGAGAAAGGATGGCGGCGAGAAGTGGGCGCCTAAATGGAAGGTGGTGCGTGATTGACACCATTTTGTGCGTGCGTGTATCCATATGGCTCACGCGTCCTCTTTTATCAGTTATGCGGCATTTTTATCTGCATGACAAATGATGAACTCGCGACACAACACACATCTGCTCCGACCACTTTTGCGAGAAATAAAAGCTATTTGACGGAGAAAACTACAAGCAAGCGCAAAAAATTACACTTCCCTGACAGTTCACATCAAATTTGTCATGAACTCGTGCCTCATATTGTCACCAAACGAGTGATTGGTCAAGCGGCCGGCCGAGTCAGCGACCTCCATTGATCTCCACTGAGCCCCACTTAAAGATGAATTCCCGCCACGGCTGGAAATGAATGCTGCCATCGTGCCCGAGTGTGGGCGGCCATATTGCCGAGGCGCGCCAAGACCCGCTTTGAAAGAAGTGCGGGGAATGAGAGTGGAGATAGAGAGAAGGTGCTCAAAAGTGCTTTGTGAGAGCTCGCCGCGCAGCAGGGCGAGCGCCCTCGTGCTTCTCCTCCGCCTCAGTGGACTCTTTTGCTGAGGAAAGACCGGCAGACTGGCGGCGTTACACGCCCGTGTCGGGGATAAAACGGAATATTCCATCAAAGACAACTCCTGTATTACCCTTGCAAAAGCAGGAGCAGATGGGCTGGGAAATGAGCCAAGTGGGTACATTAGCAAATGTTTAAAGGAGAACAAAAAGATCTGCCCTTAACATAAGTGTCATGGCCATACCAACTGGGTGAATTTGTAATAATACATCAAAGACAATTGCCAGTCGTGTTAACATCTCCGAAGCTACGTGGCAGCGATAACAAAGTGCCCCCGAGAGGCAACTCTTGCACCTCTTTGCAATTTCCGTCCCAAAAATAAAAAATAGGTATTTTAAAAGTTGAAATAGCACCGTGCAAGCATTAATCGCTTGAATAAATCAAGGTTCCATTCATTTTTAAAAAAAAAGATGAATTTTTACACTTGCCTGGGGGAAAAACAATGTAAATGTTTAAATATTGTGTCGGATTTTTAATCTCATACACCCCTTAGGCCACTCGCGCGTTCCTCCGTGCACCGATATGAGCAAAAACATTGTTTCTTTTGGCTCTCATGGTCCTGCGGTGAAAGTCTGTCCTTGCCCCGGGGTAGAAAGGACCCCTCGGGTTGTTCGATTCCACCTTGCAGAGTAAGGAAGCGGCCTTTTAATATTTATATGCCGTCACACGGCGGTGACACTTTTATATCTGCGTATCGCAGTCGGAGCATCGCCTCAACTCCAGGGAAAGAAAAATTGGGAACTTTTTCTCCTCATCCGGTAGCGCGCCGGTAAACAAACAATGCGCCCCGGCGAGAACGCGCCTAGAACTCCAGACGCCGGTGAAAAAGATTGCTGTTGTTTGTCCTCTCCTTTGTGCCATCAAGTTATTGTCGCTAGCTGCTAATTAGTAAATAGAAGCTCTGACACGCTCCTGCACAGAGCTAATGAACGCCAGAGGTTAATCCACAAAGGGTGCCGGAAAAATCCTGCTCGCCGCCACGTGGGACCAGAAACGGTAGCAGAGCTTGACGATACGGCTCAGGACGATTCTGATATTTGGCAGAATAAAATTAGGATGGATTGTAAATTATAACGTAACTTATTTTTGGGTTCCATGAGCTTACAGCCGCAACATTTGACCGTTTTTACTTGTTCTACTAATTTTAAGAGACAAACTTTCGAACGGTTCAGGCATCCGCAAGGACACCTATTGCTGAAAGAAATCAAAATGACTATTTATGTACTCAGACTGTTAAACAAACAACATCTCGAAATCACAAACATTTAAACAATTATTTCTTGGAAGGCAGACCACATGCTGCTTCACCTCGTGTCGTTCAAATGCCAGACGTCGACGACAGCACGGAGTAACGCGATTGGAAAGAAGTGGTAGTGGTGGAAGCTTGGGGGAGAACCAATTGTGCAGTGTCACCCTGCATTAAGGAAGCAATAGATCCTAGTGGACCTCCCACCAAGGCCCTTCCCCACGGGCACAGCCCACATTCTCCCAAACCTTCCATTTTGGAAAGGCGTATTTGGCATATTTTATGACGTCACCCGTCAGCTCCGCGTCGTATACCATTTGTTGTATGTGTACTGGAAACGTGGAGGTAAATTAAAAAACGTTTGCCTCATGGAAAAAAAAACAAATCTTACTTCAAAAGAAGCAGGAAGTTGGCCATTTTGTTTTGAAGCTGCCATTTAAGACAAAGCCTCGATTTTTGTCTGATTGTTCCTCAACTTCAATCACGTTTGCTAGACAGGCAGGTCAGGCAAGATTGTGTGAATTTTGAGCTTTTGTCATTTCACGTGGGCCGATAATGACGGCTACTTTGAGGATTCGCAACCAAACTGGCGCGTCGTATGTGTCAGTGGCCTGTCACTCAAAACTTTTATGCTTGATGTTTTTGTGTGTGGCTGACACACACGTATACAAACAAACGGAAAATGAGATTGCCGTCTACCTGCCGCTTTTGAGCATATTAAAAGAAGCTTGCGCCGGTCTACACTGTTTATCCTTCTAATCGCATTGCTCTTTTGATGGATTCTCGCGCTATTTTTTTATTAAAAAAACAAAACAACGTTGCAGCCGCGCAGGAGAGCTGATGTTCAAAGACAAACTGCCCAATTTTCTTCGGCGACGGGAAGTTTTGCTCACCTAAGACCGAGCCAAAACTCATTAAATGATTATGTGCGCATTGTTTGGCAACTGAATAATTCATGCTTGCTTGATTACCGCCTTTGAAGGTTTTATTGCCGGGCGACGCGCAAAAAAAGGAGGTAAGGGTGCAGGAGGGGGGGGCGTCTCACTTGTCCATCAGATTCTTATGTAAGTGTTTATTATTAGTATTATTATTAATATTATTCTGTCTGTTGGTGGGTTAGCGTCGGCTCCGTGTCGCAGTTGGGTCTCGCATCCTTGCCACTCGTCACCCGCTCTCCGTCTGTGGACCGTGACGGACGGGCGGGCGGGCGCTGGTTGCCTAGCAACACCATTCGGTAGCGATTCCGTTTCATAGGTCCCGGCGACAAAAGCATTCCATTTTTGGAAATATTTGGTTTCCAATGCTTTTTTTTTTGTTTTTACTTTATTTTTTTATGTCATTTTATGCCACTCAGATAATACACATACCTTCTTTACATGCTCTTGCACGCTAAAGGCCTCCATAAAGGAGGCATTTTTTTTAAGCAATTGTGACAAAAAACTTTAAGAGGAGTTCACTTTTGCGAGACTACTAGAATTGGTGGAATTGACTCCAAAGAAAAACGGCAGGCAGCCTTCCTGCCTGCTCCTACGTATGGCTTCTGTTGTTACGTAAAAATGGCTTCAGCGTATCCAGGCGTATCTTCTCCAGACTTCTTTTGTGGTTGTGTATGTGATAGATATGGCGGGCAAATTTAATTTTGATCAACAAAACAGGCTGCGAGGGCACTTTCCCCAAAGCTTGATATTTCTTAAGACGCAATTATGGCGCATTTATCGCCTCCATGCGTCCTTTCGGGCTCACTTCTTATCAAAGGCGAGGCATGCAGAAGTGCCGGCCGGCACCTGCACGCTAAAGATTCCAGAAGTTAGGAGGAAATTCCCTTCAACCGTTTCAATTCTGCCCGTATTTTCTTCTTCCTCGTCCTCCCTGGGCTATCTGCAAAGCTCCTCTGCTGCTTCGTTGACCTTAAACCGTGCGATGTTTGAAGCAAAAAGGAGCCTCACCTATCCTGGGCTCCCTGCTGAGTCAGCAAGTGGCACCTAAAGCGGGGACGTGACAACAAGAACATAACATAGCAACCCTGCAGAAGGTTCAGGATGTAAATACGTTGTAAAAAATGAGCTGTAAAATTCAGCGATACAGCAAAAACTCTGCGGTGTAAACTTAATGATGTCCGATTCAAAAAATATCTGCGAACCTCGATATGACTTTTCACTTAGAATGTCTGAGCCACGACTATTCTAAGGTTCACGCTCGTCGCCGGAGTGGAATGTCAAAAACAAGTGTAATTAACTTGGCCGCGGCTAGCCGCATTTTCTTGCCTCCGATGCAAATCAGTTGCGGATGAGCCCGATTGAACCGCCGCGGCGTTAACGATACTTCACTCGTTAATGCGTGGAAATGAAAGTGAGGCAGACGTTGTTTACACCGTTGACACGCTGACAGCATTTTCCCAATGTTAGCGGGACCGTCGGGACCTATTAGCGGTCACGAGGCGTACCGCAGTCAAAGTTTTGCTTGAATTGAGAGAAATGCTAGCATTTCATTTGAGAACGCTCTAATTACTCTTCACCGGAGCTTCACTGTGACTTCCACTTTCATCTTTAATGCTGGAACGCCAACATCCTTTTCCTGTTTGGGATAATAAATAGCAAAAGGAGACACTTTGACTTTTATCAGCGACAACTTTTATTCCTTTGTCGTTGTTCTCGCTCGTAAAATACGCAACGTCCATTAAATCGGGCTTTCTGCAAACATTTCCCAAATAGCCCTCGGAGGGACCTTTCGGAACTTGGAACAAAAATGAAGAACGGTGAGAGTGAGGGTGTTTTTATCGCAGGAGTCATAGTCACGTCCACCAAATTTCATCATCCCAGGAGAACCTGGCTTTGCGGCCTGAATTTTTCAAAACGAAATTTCACAGGCGACCGACTAATCGGATAATGCTTCGTTCATGTCTCGGCATCTCATTGTTGTGTTCTAATTAGCTGCTTTGTGTCAATGTGACACATTTGTAACAATTGTACATTGTCTCCCTCCAAAAATCCCATCTGCTCATTTTTGCCACCCAACAATGTAACAAATTTACGAAACAGACAGCACTTTGTTTATGCATGCTGGATTTCTGCCCCCCCCCCCCCACACACACACACACACACGAGTTGAGGAGAATATTCCAACTTGTGCTCTGCTGCCCTTGACTTGTCTCTTATCCTTTTCTCCGACTCTGTCAGCACTTTTACATCGTCCGACCTCCCCCTCGCCACCCTCAGCCTCAGCCGTCCGTCTCTCATTGCCTCCCCACTTTGCAATATCCACATTCCTGGACAAATGAGCCTTTCGCCCCGCGGCCCCATCTCCGCTTGGCAGAGTGGGAATCTCGGTTAGCTCGTTTCCAGTGAGCGGTGGCGCTTGAAAGGTTTCTCCTGCTTGACTATTCATGTGACGAGACGGAATAGAGCTTTGTCGGGGCTCGGCCGCGGGTCGCAGATTTCCTTTCAGAAGCCAAAACAAGAAAAATATTGATTTGTAATGTACCTAGAATCACAGTGAAAGTTTGTTTCCCCCCCCATGCCAGAGCAAGCATCCAAACTTCAGACTTACTTGAATCTCACAATGGCAGCACGTTAAGGTTAAGTGTACCTGCTGCTAACTCGTGGGCTCAATTGTTTGATGATTTGCCCACAAATTGAAAACTATAAATAACTCGAGCTCGGAGCTGAACCAAATTTCTAAGCTTGCATTCTATGCAATCATCACACGGCGTAAGCCCGGCAGACATGTCAATATTTTGGGATTTGCTTGTAATTGGATGAAGAGGCGCGAATGAATCGGTCGTCTCAGGCAAAGCTAAAAACAGAACGGCTCCCCAAAGGAGGAGGTAACAGCTGGATGCTAGGTGAGAATTACAACTGCGGAGCCTCGCCGCAAGGTTGCAGATGGGCAGGAAATAGACACACGGCGGCGGCGGCGGAGGGAGGCGAGGGGAAGGGGAAGATCGAGTAGATCAGCATTGGATTTAATCTCTCAATTCCAGCTATCTTGCCCGCATGCCCCGCACTCGCAGAATCATTTCTATTTTCCCCTTCGGAGCATTTTCGTGGAATTCACCGCTCACGTGCGTGTTGCCTTTGTCCACGGCATAGTTTGGCATGTGATTTCCCAAGGCGCCTGTAAAGCATGGGCCGAATCACAGCAGCCTCTTTGTCAATGGACTTCAAAATAACCTCCAGGTTGGCAATGGCCTCAAGCTCACCCGTGGGTCTTTGAAAGCTGTCGTTTCCCCCTCTCGTTTAGCATAGAAAGTCCATCACGGGCGGCGTTAACCTGCACTTAGTCTAATGTAACCTTGACTGAGTCCAGACGGTCTTTAGCGTCCATCCAAAGCGACCGTAGTGATGATGACCAAAGCCAAAGTGATACATTGCTCCCTCTTTGCAGGGAATACCCATCCTCGGACGTTTTTGCCCATTGCTAACGACCGTCCCGAGTTTGTTATGAAAGTGTTCCGAGAGTAAGGTTCGGAGTGAGAGACCGGGGAACGTCATGGTGATTTATCGACCTGGAACCTCAGCCCACCAAACATCCATCAACACGCCTCCAGACTGCCCATTTGTCTTCAGCGGGAGAAACATCAGGAATCGTTAGTGCCAGGGCTCCATTAAGCAGAATCTTCTGGCAGTGAGATGACCGACTTCGGTTGTGAAAGGATTCGCTTGTGTCGTTCGACTTGACCTGCAATTGGCTGGCAATCAGTTCAGGTTGTACCCCGCCGTCTGTCCAATGAAAACTGGGATAGGTTCCAGCATGCTTGCCGCATCCATCGCAGACTCTGATGACCCAGTTGTTTCCTTTGACCGGCTCAAATTAGCGGACTATGTCCGTTGGATTCACCTGTGACTTTGGGAGATGGTTCGATCCAGGCATGTCCTGATTGAACTTTTTCACTCGCGGTTCAATACCGATATTGCAGCCTGGCGTATCAATACCGAAGTGATACGAAATGCTACCGAGATTGACTTTTGCCGTTGACGGTCGCTAATAACCAACTTTCAAAGGCTTATTGGTATGCAGCACTAATCCGCGTTTGGGAATCTACTCTGCGTTCCTTCCCCTCGCCATATGCTCAATGCAGCTCGGCGCCGTCTTGCAGGATCCACCTCAGCTTCTGCGAAGCGTGCGGAGGAAGCGCGTCGAGACGCCCCGGGGTCTCTGCTGACACAAAAACCCAAATAAGGCAGAAATTCTGTCACAACAGCTTCAGCGGCGGAGGATTTGCGGGCCCGTGCTTTGTTGAAAGGCGAGCTCCGTCTGCAGAGAGCTGCGAGTGTTCTCAAAGCACTCTACGCTATGTTTAGGCCACGGGCACCAGGCGGGAACGTCTCATTGTTGTGCCCACGCTTCGTAACGAGCCAAGCGCACCTCAAAAGGTGGGAAAGGAGTAGCCGAGGATTGATATTGTTACATGGGGAAGCTTTAATGGCACTCTGCTGATGCCTTCGCTTGGTAATTGCAGCAGTGGTGAACGAACGCACGCACGTTAACGGACAGCGAGGCTCTCGGGAGGGGAGCGCTTGATAACTGGGAGGTGTGAACACAACACAAGAGGTCACTTAGCAAAAGTTCAACTGGCTTTACTTTATGGTTACGCCAACGTACTCACTACAAGTGATTAGAGTATTTCTCGAAGCACAAAAAAAAATCCTGCTGAAAACAGAGTATTGGAAAGTTATCAAAAAAGTCAGTTTCAAGTGATGCCGAATTCCAGAAAGCATTTTTAAAAAAAGCACCACCCCCCTAAAAAAAAACAGTTTTTGTCATAAATGTCCGCCCACCTCGTGAACAACAACAAACAAGCTCGCCGGTTGCTTGTCAGCCGGCTGACAGTCGATATTCTCGACCATTAACGCGTCGCCGCTGACACGCCGCTGTCTCGAGCCGCCTAACGAGCGCTGCAAATGGCCGCCGGTGACAGGGAGAAACCATGGCCAATTTTGTGCAAAAACACGTAACCCCTCTAGGCGGCGGCTGTTCTGGCAGGTGTCAGTCGGCGGAGGTGTGTATTAGACGCCCCCGGGCGAGCCCGAATTGTGTGTTTGCGCAACGCTTGGCTCCTGGGAGTCTATTGTCATGTTGGACAATTAAGATGATTTGAAAATGTTTGAAATCACTCAGGGGCCACTCGAGTGACTTTGCCATTTTGTACAACTGTTGAAATTTTTCCTGACTTCTGCCATCGTTTCGTTCCTACTATGCGATCGTCGATGACAACCGGTTTTTGCTCACCGCTTTTCCGATCGTTTCCGATGCTGAGAAAATGATTGAGGTCGTGACTCAAACCGCCTTTTAACTCCACGACGGGATGCGGTAATTTACTGACAAAGGTGCCACTATTTTTACCGCTCATTACCACCCTCTCCTCGTTGGCGACTCAGGAGACCCCAGGCACAAAGAAAGAAAAGGCTTTGTTTTCGTCCACTATTACTCCACTACCTTAGCTCAATTAGACAGGGCACACACACAAAGACGCAGACGGCCTCGCGGGCCGGCTCAGGTCCGACACCTCTGGGAGTGGGCTCACTTGCCGCTTGAAATAGCAACAAGATGCTCCTCTCCTAATATGGCCAAGTATGCGGTCCTATTTTCTGGGTGGAACAATGGCGGGTCGATAAGCGTGGCTATCAGTCAAACGAGCACGTCGGTGGCTCGCGGGTCAGCTGGCGCTGCTTTTAAAAAGATGACTTTTTGCTTTTAACACCCGCCCGGTGTCACCGGGACGTGGCGCCGTGAGAAGGAGCCCGAGGAATCTTTTATTGTAACTGTTACAGTGTTCAAATATTTCGCAATTAATTTTGCCGGGATAATTTATTCATGCCGTTGGCTTTCATTTGACTCTTTCATATTCCTGCTTAGTATCCGTGCCTTTCGTGACTCTTGTTGTTTGTACAACGTGCTGCATTGTTATTCAGAAGCCAAGTTTTTTTTTGTTTTTGGGAACTAAATGTTAATGAAGCAATAAGATGGCAGAAAGCGTGCGTGCGTGCGTGCGCTCGTCGTGTTGTCGTGCCATAATGCTCCATAATGACTTTGGTGTTTGTGTTTTATTACATTTTAGTCACGTCATAACATCCCGCTGTTTACAAAAAGCACTCATTCATCTTCCAGAGCAGTTGATTTGAATCCCCCCCCCCTTTCCAAAATAAAACCCCAAACAGACCCTCCTCTCCGATTCGTTTTTGCTTATCAGCTTTACTCGCCGGCGGCAAGGAGGCGGCGGCCGGGACGCCATCGATCAAGCGGCTCGTAAATACTCGGAAGGAGCGAAAACTCCGGGCAAAATGATTTGGTGCCGGCGGCGAAACGTGCTCAGTGCCGCCCAAAATTGGTGCCAGGATGGCGCCATTAACGGCCCAGCATGCCCCCCCCCCTCCCATTCCTGTGGGCACTAGATGAATATCTCTGATGATGAAAAGCTAATTTTCACAAATTAAAAGCTTCCATGTGGAAAAGCATGAGCTGTGAATGGAAACTTTCGAAAGTTTGTGTTTTTTTTAAGGGGTAGGACACTCAGGTGGCACCTTCAAACTTCACCATTTATTTGTGAGTTACTTTGGACTTAGTCTGGAGTCCTCAACAATGGAGTAAAGTGTAGCTTGTACCTTTACAAGGACAGAAATGGACTGCGCTTCTCTTTTTGGACTAAGATGTGAGTGGGATACAAAAAAAAAAAGCAAAGAGCCGAGCCGATGAGAACAAGCCGAGGGAGGCTTTGCTTATAGAGAAGATGACCCATTGATTTTTTTCGTTTCCTTGGGTGTGCTGTAACTCAGATCTAAAAACATCCTCACCTGCAGCGCTCCCGCTCGGCCCAATAACTGCGTTTACCCTCACCGCGTTAAACTAAAAAATAAATGAAAAAAAGATCTGATTGAGGGGAGTTGAACTCAAAGTATTGATTTCTTTGCCCATTGTTGCTTTCAAGGGTCGCTTGTGTGCATACATTTTATTTTCTACGACGCGACGGCTTCAGTGGAACGTGTCGGATAAGACAAGCCCCCAAAATATACCGGATGAATAGTTTTCGTTTTGCTCAATTTTCTTGTCCTGAGAATCCAAAGGCTTTCTGATATTTTGCTCAAATATTTACGATTCGATCGTACATTTCTGCTATGGTCCATACTTAGGAATTAAAATGGTTTCCAGTCATTTCCCATCCCGACTCGGAGGTGCGCCGAGACGACGGCAAAGCCCCGCCCCCTCCCGCCAGGTGCCGGCGTGACGATGGTGACGCATACTAAGTGCGGCGCTTGAAAGGGCCTTCAAACCAGCCCTCCCTTTCCTGTTCCTGCACTCATTAGGCAATTGAAAGATCTGAGGCGGGCATGTGTGGGAGGATAATTTGTGTTAAAACGGCAATGCGTGTCAGCCATTTATCCCCGTACGCAACAAAGGGAGGGGGCAGCTGTGATCTGAAAGCGCTTTCATGACTTTCCGCCTGTTCCAAAAGCGTCCTTGTTGTTTGTTCGGCGCCATCGCGAACGCAAGGCTCGCCTCTGTCGCCAATCGGCCATAAAAACTCGCTTCCGCGCGCAAGTTATACTCTGGCGGGTAAATGATTGACATTGTCTTCTTTGTTTTGACTCTGCGCCGGAGGTAAAAATGAAGCGAGTTAATGAAATAACGCGGAAAACATCTTTTTTTTTTTATCTCAACCGTTATGTCACATAGTCTGATATTTAGACACCTCCTCAGTCACGTGACTGCGCCCTGAGGCAGGATTTTCGATGACAAGCGCTCAAGCATTACATTCCTTAAAATACCTTATGTAGTTTTGTAGCATTAGCTTGTCTTCCGTGTCCTAAGCCCTCTGTGGTCACATTAGCGTCACGTTGCACATAATCACGATGCTAATTGAAACGTAGTCATTTGCGCGCTTGATCCATTTGCAGGGGAACTGTAATTTGGCAGGTGTTAAAGCATATGAATTAATTAACTCGATAATCCCCTCCCCTCCGCCCCCTTTTGGGAGCGCGAGAGGCGGGGGTGAGGTACATCCGACTTTCGTGGCGCAGCATAGGAATCCTGTTCCTGCACAAACCTTGCTTTGCGCTCACCGTGGGGGAGAGGCCCCCATTAAAAGCCTGGTGGGGTGCTGGGTTATTCTTCACCCAGGTTTTGCTACTGCATCAAAAAATAATGTCAGGGCTGTGAACCTCCACCAAGGGTTTACACCAAGTCAAAAAGAATTCTTTGTTTCTCTTCCTGCGCCAAACAGTTCTGATATCACCCTGAGTTGTTAATGTCAACTGAAGGAGAGGCGAAGAGAATTGTTTACAGTATACCGGCCAGTGTTAGTAGTAAACTTTCAGGCTTTTGTCAGGAAGCAAACCAAATACTTTTGATTTAACTTCTACAACAGCGGGTCACAATCATGACATTTTTCAGATTTTCTTTATAAACAGGGGGCATGTAGACTTTTGAAATCGTCTCTCGGTCAGTCAAGTATGAAATCCCCGGTTCTCTTCAGGGTATCATGTTTTCCTCTGCAAACATAATGAAGGCCAACGGCTGTGTCGTCCACCATCAAGCGGAAAGCATTTGGCGTGTAATAGTTTCTGCGTTCCCGCCATTAATTGCTTAATTAACTTTTTTCCTTTTTTAATTAAGGTCAGTGTAAGCATGTACACAAACGGCCCCCTCGAGAGCCTGCCAGCTCCCTGCTTGTGTTTGCCTCTGATCATAAAAGCCTGCCATTGGTCGGCACAGTCAGTGGAGACCAAACAATGTCAATAAAAGACCTTTAAGTATGCTAAGCCTTAAAATCGCAAAATCGTCTTTGTGCGGCGGCGTGACCATAACCTTTTTCCTGACCCAGAGAATTAAGAATGTCAATAAGCCATCTATTTTAATGTGTGCAAGGTTGTAATTAATCAGCACCTGAGGTGACCTCATTTATGATAAAGTGCAAATCTTGGGTATTTCTAATCACGCCAAGCGCCGGATGATTTTATTGCCTCGTGGGCCGCTCGACGGGGTTTCATTGTGCCTGAAGAGGCGAGATATTAGCTCTATAAATCAGGCTGGTAATAACGCTCCCGAACCACAGATCGGAGGCCTTGATTGGGCTGGTTAACGGCAATATTGCGGGGGCGTAACGATCATCCATTTGAATGGTCAAAATTGGTTTTGATTTCAAAGGCGACTGCATCAACTCGAACCCAATCGAAGCATTTCTTTTTAAAACCATGCTCGCACACGGCCCGTGTAACCATGTATTGTATCTTTACGTGCGTATTGACATGTATATACTTAAATATGCGTGTAGCAATTGTAATGGCTGTCCATTACGTATACGCCGACTGACTTGGTTCACTCTACTTCCCTGACATCAATTAATGCTGTCAATGCTTTGACGCCATGCGGTGGCGCCTTCGAATATTGGAGTAGGCGTTTGTGAGATTATCAACAAATAGCTGACGATAAATAAATGACTATGCGACGGCGAAAGGTGGAGGTTCCCTGTAGTGCATAAGCAGGTCGATCGCTATTGTTCTCGCGTCACTGCAGCTCACCATCTCCCCCCCACCCAAAAAAGCATGCTTTGAAAAGAGCCGCCTCATTATCTGCAAACACAAACGTGTTACACGGGCGCCGACAATGAGGACGAGCCTCCTTTCATTGAAATCACAATTAATCACGGCGCCACAAACAATATGCCCACGCCGTAATTCATCACCCGCGCTCCGTGCCATCCTGAAACATTCCTCCAAATATTTATCGTGCTCGCCGCCTCGCCCTCTGCGTAATTAGACACGGCTGCCGTCGGCATGAGAGGACGCGTGAAAACGGTGATGAGTTTGTTAATTACCGCGCCGGACCCGCTTGACAGCCGCGCGCTAGTGGCCGCTCTGCATGATTAATGGTCCGGATGCAGAGCGCCACAACCCAAACGGTTCATGTTGGAAGGGATAGGACGATCCTCGCCAACTACATGAGGGCAAGCAATCCCCCTTCACGGGCTTTATAACAAACTCGCCTTGTGCAGGAACAAGATTTCTAGCTGCAGTTAACCAACGAAAATGTGAAGGAAACGAGAAACAGAGGAACCTTTGTTACGGTTAAGAAAGAAAAACCGCTGTTAACGAGTTCTGTAAGTGTTGTGCGGGAACAGGTACTCAAAGTAGGCCACCTGTGGGTGTTATGCAGGATTATGTTTCTCAGTCCACCAACTGAGGGCGTTTACAAGATCAATTTGCGATTTTATACGGGGTTTGCTCCACTCTCCGATCTTGTGGACAGTGAACCTAGAGCTCCAGATGTCGCTTTAAATTTCACACAGGCACAGGAACGTGCGCTGGCAATGCCAGGGCGGATCGATGCTCAACGTGCGTGACAACGGCAAGCAAAGGCTGCGTGAAATGAAAAGCGCCACAAGCTAAGGTCTGCCTGTTTTTCCCGGCCTGGAGTGGCCCCTTGTCGGGGTTGTTATTCACACGCGAGCCCTTCGCCGCCTTCTCTTTCTTGGAGAAAACACAAGCGTGACTCCTAATCCGGCCGCAGAGTAAGATTAACTCCACTGCCGGCTGCCCGCAACCCTCCCTTCCCTTTGTTTGTCTATTTCACGCATGCTCTCTTTGCTTATCTCCCGCAGTGCTTAATGCCATTGGTTTTGTCGAAAAGTCATTGCGGCGGTATTGGGCTGTGATGATGCGTTCCTGGAAGGAGAAAGGCTGCCCGCGTACAGATAAGCGTGCCAGGCGTCCTCACAGGCTCATATTGCTTTTAAATGAACCGAAATGGCTGCCATTTTGCATCAAGCCAAAGCTGAAGGTCGCAAAACTCGCATATTGGACATCTGCGTCCTTTGCGCAAGGGCGTCTCGTCGGCATACATGTCGAGTGGAATTTGGTGGCTGTCAAAAGTAGACCAAAAAAAAGAAAAAGAAAAGGTCTCGCAGCCAGGCCTGAAAGACAAGATGTCTGCCATTTTGGTGCGAAGCGCATTTTAGAGTTCAAAGACGAACCATACCTCGAGATATTGTCTGCTACAAAATTGGAACCTCGTATACGAGGCGGATGGGGGCAAGTTCGGCTCCATTTTGAATCAGTTCAGCTCCATTTTGAATCAGTTACATCCTTGATACTTTTTGTTCAAATTCATTCTTAAAACTTGGGTCGAACATGTTAGAATTATTTGTTGGAGTTATATTTTGGGGGGAATGAAATCCAAAATGCCACCATTAGAGAAATGTTTTCGCTCATTTTTAGTCGACATGACCAAATACGAACATTGTGCGGTAGACAGATGGCTGGCACTGAGTTTTCATCATTATGTGTGCTTGCAGAAGTGATGCAATAATAGTTTCTTGGCAAATCCCGGCCAGCCTTCTGCGGTATTCGGCGTGCAATTAAAGCCCACAGCCTTGCTGTTTATCCCCCAGGAGCTCCTTCACCCTGCCGTAGCTCAGCTCACCTCGTACACTACGATCAATAAATCAGGTGAACGCCTCGGAGCGCCTACGTTGACCTTTTGTTATGAACTCGTTCTGATCGCACACTGATGGAAGCAGATCTGTTTTTTTTCTTCATCAGTTTATCTGTCCTGCATGTCAAATGGCAAGCGGGGCAATAGTCCCAAAATGGCATGTTATAGCTGCATAATGGATACCAGGAAAAAATAGGCAGTATTCATCGGTGTGATGAATGAATATATATATTTATATATATCACGCAACCCTCCGCAATCTCCCGCCAGGGTCAAAAAGTCACGCTGGGAGGCAGAAAGTTGCCCGGCGTTGTGTTGTTTTGTGTTGCGTTGCGGGGGTTATTAAAAAGTTTTGGGATTCACCCTAGGTGTTGGACTCTTACAAAGAGCACATCATTTTAATTGCTCCAAAGCCTTTTCCTTCCCCCCAATTCCTCAACGCTTCCTCATTTGCATGCCATTTGCATCCAAGTGTATCATAACGGCTGTTGGGGGCTCATAAGAGTTGTTTGCGTTCTCCTAGCCCCAACACGGGAAGGAGCCTAACAGAAAGTCCTGTATGATATCTCAATATGATATGATAATATCCGTGATATATTTATCACTTGATATTGAAATAATATACATACAAAAAAAAAAAATTCAAGGTGTATTGATTGATTTGAAATGGCCTTCATTTCCAAGCCGCTGCTTAAGCTAAGTTAAGCGGTGACCTCGCTCGAGTGCCATTAGAGCCTCGTTTAATTGACGCACGTACCTGCAAGCTGACGTCTGGCTACATTTGGGCCGATGCATCGACCGCGAGCCAGCAAATTAAAGAAGGGAGAAGAATTTAAAGGAGGGGAATTGAGGAGCGAAATCAATCACTGAAATCAGAGCGAAGGAATCCCTTTTATTTTCCGCAGCCAGTCAGCTCGTTTTTCAACCGGCCTCATCTCGTTCATTAGTCAGCGAGATAGCAAGCCCGCTTCATTAGCTAGCCCGGACTGGCCCAGACTTTTTCAGCAACATTTTCCACATTTAAACGATTCCCAGGTGCCTTAATACCGCATATATATATTAAAAAAACAAGTCTGCTTTCGTCAGAATATGCCAAAACTGTCAAAACTCCCATGTTACCTATATTAGCCCGGCGTGAAGCAATCGCTAACTTTGACTCCATACTTTTTGGGAATCCAGTGAAAATCAATGCAGCTGAGCTTAACTTTTAAGTAGTGTGTCAGACAAAATCGTCTGCTCGGAATTGGTTCTGGATCTTCACCCAGGTCAGCTTGGGTGGTTACTCTGTCAATGATTTTGTAAATTCGCCATGTTGTGACATCCCAATAGGTATGACGCTGACTTTTACTTCAGAGTCAAAGCGGTTTGTCATATTTACTTAGCTGCGCGGAAACTCTCAAGCTGGGCCTCAGCCAACAAAGCCGCCAGTGAGGCAAGTCAGATGGGCCTATTCCGACTTTTTTTTTACTGTCTATTATCAAATGATTTGGGCCAACTTTATCTCAAAGCAAAGCTATGATTCAACTGTATCCCAGTGTCAAGATAAATGTACCCCCCCCCCCCACTTGTGCCCGTGTAAAAATACAATTGGTGTAATTGGATCATTCTTCGCAGCGGCCCTCCATAACTCGTGCGTTATGTACCCCAGTGGCAGGTAATGTTTTTCATTATATGCCAGGCCAGTTTTATATATAGAAAACGGGTGGGAAGGGACTTTGCCCGCAGCCATTTTGCTCGGTAAGTCCCCGTAGGTGCATCCAGTATCGATTGGGAGTAAAGAGAGAGTCCTGCACATATTCGACAGGCTAAATTTAGCAGGCTTAGCAACACACACGCACACAAACGTACAATAACAAGCCTCCTGGAGGAGATGTTGGGAAATACTCACCCCGGTAGCAAAACAAAGGCCTTCCGTCGTACACCAAAAGACAAAACAACAAAGGATTTTACGGCGCGAGCTGTGGCTAATTGGCTCCAGGCGTCGCTGCCAAGGGTTCCCTTTCCCCATGGGGCGCCAAAGTGACAATCCGATATTCGCCTTTTTTACCCACAAATCCTCCCCCCCAAAATTCTCAGAGTAGGCGCACCGGTTTGGTAATCTCTGCGCTCGAAGTTAACTCTGTTCGTTTGACACTGCGATTTTTTTGCGCCCACCCTCTGAGCAAGTCGGCTGATACAAAATGAATTTTTTTGTGGTTCCCGAGTCACTTCCCAGAAAAGCGCCTCGGCTAATCAGCACATGAAAATGATGTCAATCGGCCTCCTTCAAAGGCTCCTAATCACCCGCCAGAAAAAGGCTGAAATGTGTCGAGCTTGCTGATCTGGGAATGAAGGTTACGTGCAATTTGGTCACCCGCTGCCTGCTTTCCCGCTTTCTCGCTCGCCAAATTTCCAGATGCTGTTTGTGAAATGCGACTTTAGCTCATTAGCCGCTAGGTGTGTTCAGCCGGAAAAGGCCCGCTAGTAATAAGCACGCTCGGTTGGAAAGTCTTGAAAAAAGGGTTAGGTCAGCAGGAATAAAATCACATCTGATTTTCACCCCCCCCCCCCACCCAAGAAAATAATCTGGCACAAAGTGTCATTACGGCAAAGCGGGAGCCCACCTGGAACAAGCCGGCGCTTTTCCCGAGACGGCAATTTAAGCGGAAAGAAAAGCTTCTCATCTCATCGCTACCTGCGGGCTCCGTCAGACTTTGGGCCACTGCTGTAATTACAATTATGCAAAAGAGCCCGCACTGTCATGCCATGGAACAAAAGCAGCGCCACGTATGCACACTCCAGTCCTCGGGCTAGCCGGTGGAAATACAGGAATAGGAACAGACTCTCAGCAGGATGAGGTACACACATTTAAACTTCGCGTGGTAGTCGTCAAAATGTCAACAACTTGTCGCCTCATTAGCCCACCTCACCTTAATGAAACGCTTATCTGATGACGTCAGCGAATCTCAACAAACATTTGCTCGAACTTTATCGTTCGGGGGTGGGGGGGGGTGGCTGGACTCCCCGGGGGGTGGCTTCCGTCTTTGCTATCGCTGCTCTTTGTTTGGAGCATCTGTTTGCTTCTGGAGGTCACCTTGGAAGGAAAGAAAGAAAACAAATGCTTCATTGAAAACAAGAGTCTCCTCCTGGCTTTTTTTTAGGACAAATTTAGGAAAAAATTGCTCCTCATTAGTACTCAGTGACAGCCTCATTTAGCTCATTAGCAAAGTAGCCACTTGATATTCACCTCCGAGGCAAAAAAAACCAAACGCTCAATTTGGTGGCTTTTATCTGCTGAGTCTTTAATCGAACGGCAGCAAATTGCGGAGATGTTGCGGATAAACCTCCCTCGCGACGATTGATCGCCTTCCAGCTGGTCATTGAGTTTCTCCTCACAGTCACAGAACACCGCCGTTGTCGCTTTTAGGGCTTTTTAATGCAGCGATCTGTCAATCCCACTGCACTTTTTTCAACTTGGCTTGTTCTGGGGCTAATAAACCCAAAGCTTAAAAAAAAAAAAAAGGTGCAAGCCTGCTTGCGAATCCACCAAGGTGTCTCATCCCTGGCACCGATATCACGGAAAGGCCCAGCGGCTTTGAATAAAACAGATGAAAAGCCAGCACGAGGGGAGAACATCGTGACGGCGGGGGGGGATGGCCGCACCCGCCTGATTTGTGCCTAATAAACTTGTCACATCCTATCAGGTCTTTCCACGGGGGCGCACGAGACCCCTCCAACCTCCCAGCGTCAGGCGTGTTCAGGGGAGAGAGTGGATGTCCGAGTGATGGATGAGGGGTCTCCATATGGAATCATAATGGCGGGTGAGATAGGTGAACTGTGAGCACCTGTTTTTTTTTGGGGGGGGGGTTTTGGTAGTGTCTCAATTTGGTAGCATGTAAGAAAACCACGCTGACCCTGCACCATTTTTATAACATGTTGTCACTTGTTGCCGGACAGAATTCACCTGTGAACCAAACCTTAAAACACAATTGCACGGTCACTTGTCACCAGGCTTGACCTCTAGAGGGCGCCCTTCCATTGAACCGCAAATGAGCTCGTATTCAGAGCGCTTTAGGTAGTCGCCGACCACTTGATATCATCATCTTCCTCGCATTGGAGTCCATTGCATTGGTGGGTAACACACCTTTATCTCCGCATTGCAGCCCTCAGTGGAGATTTGAGACACTTTTGCTTGATGGCACCCGGTCGTGGAAAGCTCTACTGAGTGGAAAATTATTCATAACTTGTTTCCTCTTGCGCCCTTGTGCAGTTTTCTGTGTGTATTTATATATATATTTATATACATATTATTGCTTCTCTCTCAGCCCCAAAGTTGCAGCATTTTAAAGACTGAATTCCAAGATGTTGCTCGTCCACTCAATCCACCACAGCACACTCGAAATTGCCTGCTGGGAATGAAAGATGCGGGCCGCTTCTCTTCTTAGTGCTTAATGTGGACAATAAATTAAAAGCGCCCGCGTCAATAAAAGTCATACAATTCCAGCGTTGACTTAGTTAAAAACCCAATCGAGTGGTTAAAAAGCCTTGTAAAAAAATCAAGAGGCAATCATGTTTATAATAGACATTCATATCTGCATGTAATTACGCAACTGTTTGTCATTTCAAAGTGCAGTGGCGTAAAATTGATTGAGGAAAAAGGACAGCGAGAGGTGCAATATTTCAACAAAAAAATGTTGATTTAGCATGAAGAAAGCCTAATTATATTTATGGTTTTAGAGTGCCATTTTTCTTTTCCAAAGCTTTAACTTTGTCTGAGTTGATGCAGATCAAATGCAACTAAATGTCTTAGAATGAGTACAATTCACTTGTAATGAATTGTAATGAGATAGTATGGACAGCATAATGAAATCAAAATTGTTTTCGGGGGAGACCTTTTTTTCTTTGTGTGCTTCCCATTACCATGCACATTAATTTAATACGAGTTGCATTAGTGACTCAACACGTTCACCGGATTACGACTTGATATTGTTATTGCGTACAGACTGATTGAATCCCGAAAGAAGTCATGCATGTGGAAGTAGTCGACTCAATTGTATAATTGCGACGTCGAAGCATCCGTTATGGCAGTGCCGAAAGGCCGCGGGGAGTTCTAATTGAATAAAAATGGCGGATGCGCTCGGCGGGAGGTAAGCCCGGCCCCTCCCCCGGAGGTTGTGTCGAAATGGCGTCGTGTATTACGGTGACCAACCTTGCGTAGTGTAGCGCGGCCGCCCGGGCGCCGCTAATGGATTGAAAAATGGAGGCGGCGTGCCGTTGCACAGACGGGAAGAATCACTTTAGGACTTTGCTCAGGCAGAAACCTCACCGCTGCCGTGAATACATGAATTCAATTACCTGCGGGGCGGCTGCTTCTGTCTCTAATAGCCATGTTGTCTTGCCACTTTTCAACATTTGACTTCTAACTGAAATGAACTCAACCACAGTCAAGAAATGCCACAGAAAACTTGGAAATAGCTCACCGCAAATTCCTTTGACTGGAGAGCACCCGAGTAAAGTATGGAATAGAATTGTCCGCCACACCCAAGCCTTAACGCATTTGTGCTGTCACCTGTTGCTAGGCAGAATCCAAAAGCACCAGGACAAAAAGGAAAGTAATTACTAAATCACTGCAGTCAATTACTTCTGCTCCCCCACCACCACCACCACAGAGCCACGACCATTTGCAAATACAAAAAAATACAGTATTATGAAGCCACTGTAGAATTCATGATCTCCTAATCAATGGAAGGCCACAGTGAGGCATTGACAAACCGAGACAGGCGCTCCTGGGACCTTATCAAGTTGCACCATCGATTTAGATGACATATCAACTTTTAAAGTGTCTATAGGAAGCACTTTCATTTGAAATTGCAAAATGGTGATAGTCCTCTTAATGCGCCGGATAGATTGCTTTTGTTTTGAGGGGAGCGGCCGATCCAGCAACATCGGTGTCAGGGTCCGGCAGACGAACGCTGCTGGCCTTTGTCCGGGCAACGAGGTTAGCACACAGGAAATGGAGGCGCGATGCTATCGCAAAGAGACGTTTCCCGCTCTTTCTTCAGCTTGAACCGGTCAACGTCGTCATAACTGTTTGCTCGATATTCCAAGGATTTTGATGACATTCATCACGTGGCTGCAAACGGACACCTAAAAGGTACCGCATGTGCTTTTCCTTTTGTATTATTAGCTGCTATATTTGTGTGGTTACGTTTGGGATTTTGTGACATGTTGTAGAAAGCGAACAGTCTATTATTCTGTGAACAAAAATCCAAACTCACTCTGTTTATGTTGCTGTTATATTATTTGATAGTAATTTTTAGTAGTCAGGATTTGTGTAGTAATTGAAATGCTATAAAAATGACATATTTCCTTTCATATTAATGCAATTACTGTAATATTGGAATTGTAAACCGTTGTACTGTTCCAAAAGTGAATGTAATTATTGTTCTACAAGACCAGATTTACATTTTTTAATTGTGTTACTATTGGTATCGATATAGTAATAAAATATGTGGAGCCAGTATACTAAATAATCATAATCATCATCATCATAATAAATGTAAATAACTCGTGTTCCCTTCCTCAGGGTTAACTTCCGGGTGACGACAACGGAAGTGCTTGTGCTCGAAAGGCGGATCCCTCTCTGCTAACTTGCATCCCCCCTCACACCCCCCTGCTGATTTATTTTCAGCCCTTTTCAGCTTCCTTCCGTATTTTTGTCACCGTCAGGTTCGAACGAAATCCCGTCCCTCAACTTTTGGGCTATTCTTTTACGTCGAGAGGGTTGCTTTGAACCTGTCCGCGACGACAGGAAGACTTTCCCCTCCGCTAGCAACTAAGCTAACTTTTTTATTTTTTGGGTAACACCACTTTTGAGCAGCACACGCACAAAATGGGGGACAAAGATTTGACTTGGGCGCTGAAAACCGGCGACTTGGAAGAGGTGCAATCCATGCTGAAGACGGTAAGAGACAAGCAGACAGGTGCCGATAAGAGAGGGGGGACAATCCGGTGCCGGTGGAGTCACTCAGGCGAGGTTAATGCTCCTCCGACAAGTGGCCGACGTGCCAAAAAGTGCCTTAGCATGCTAACGTTAGCCACGCTGGGCTAGCGTCACTAAGTTGATTCGTGAGCCTTTTAATTGCGGGGATGGAACTGTCACATCATGTCTTTTTATGTGCTTTCTAGCTGTCAGGTCAAAGTACGAGTTTGTTTTTTTTACTGTGAATGTTTGGATATCAGCATTTCGGTAGGTCGCTTAGCTTTAGCATTGTGACGTGCTGTGGGGCGACGTCGCTGACAGGAACGGACCTGTCGTCACCTTACAGCCTTTGTGGTCACTTCTATGAACAGAAAATCCATCGTGAAATGTTATACATACAGTATATGTGATATGCATGCATGCTTGCTTAGGCTATTAACATAAGTAACTAGTATGACGATTAATGTGTGATCCCTACACAGTGGCTGTCAGAAAAGCAAAATCTGCATTCCATGTAGGTGCCAGATAGCGTTGAATCTGGCTCACAATAACTATTAAGTCACATTTGGAACGTGACAAGTGCCGCCACCTCCCATGTGTGTATTGTTTTAGTCATTTTCTGATGAACTAATGGGATGATTTGCAAATATTAGATCTGTCATTTAGCTACCTGAAACGTCAGAGGCCGCACATGCTTGCCTAGCCAAACGTGATCTACAACTGTCATGATGAACAGCCGGAGTTCCATTCTGCTAAGCTGGCCTCAGTTTAAAGCACGAGGGTGGCGTTACCGGTTAGGTCGGTCCGTAGCTGAGAACATTGTCATACCAGTCAGCACAATTGAATTAACTACAAATTCAAGATGAGTGACTTACAAAAATGGTACACTGGTCGAGTACTAGGGCAGTGCTCTCAAACTTTGCATGTCGCAGGAAGTAATTTGTTGCGCTAAACGCTTGCCCAAGTGATGTGGGCAGGAAGCTGGTAGGACTCCCGAGGCGGATTGTTTGTTGATGAACGTGATGTTTGGATCCGTTCGTGTGCTGCCTAATTTGGCTGTCGCAGGAACCTAAACAGAAAGTCAATGATGAGTTTCAATCTGAGTTTGCCGTAGGTCCAGCTCGGTGTCTTAAATGACCTGGGATCTGGTGTTAGCATTTGAGACCCTGCCGTAACCGGATCTACGCCGGTCACACTGATCCACTTTGACGCGTTGAGCCTTTGCTTTCCGCACCTGCGTCGGCACTCTAAACAAGTGATGTCATCGATTTAGGTGCTCTAATGTAAGATTCTTTTTTTTTCCTCCTTCCTCCCTCAGCGTGAAGATGTCAACCGGACCCTGGAGGAAGGCGGCCGGCAGCCCCTCCACTTGGCGTGCGACTTTGGCCAGACGAGCATCGTGGAGTTCCTCCTCTCCAAGGGAGCAGACGTCAACGTAAGCACAATTTTGTCGCCACCTTATTTTTGTTCTGGTCTCAAATAAGCGTCCTCCTCGCAGGCTACCGACAAGCACGGCCTGACTCCGCTGATCTACGCCTGCCTCGAAGGCCACGCTGCCTGCGTCAAGGTCCTGCTAGAAAAGGTCGGTTGATACGGCGACCGTTCGATGAACAGACCCATCGATTGCAGTCTGGTCTCCACGTTGGGGCGTATGCTCCAGCCTGCTGACTGGCGTCGCTCATTCACAGCAGCTCTTGCTGGCAAACAAGAGGCCTTTTGTGTTCCCAGGTGCACCATGGGACTCGACCCCTGCGCTAATACCGCTGAGCCCTTTTCTTTTTTGTGCCAACTGTGCTGTTGTTGCCATGCAGTCGGCGCTTTAAATTTAACCTCAATAGGTGACCCGGTCAGAAGTTGTTTGCATGAGAGTTCTGCGCACACACACGCATGCTTCAAATGAAACGATATTAGTGGCTTTGCCTTCCGGCCGCGCTGAGTGGCACGTGACAAACGCCAGCCAACTTTTCCCGTGTCCTCCATAGGGCGCCGACAAGAACCTCCCGGCCCCGGACGGCAAGAAGCTCGTGGAGGTGGTCGGCGACGACAACATCAAGGCCATGCTCAAGTGATGGCGGGCGGGGGGTACGAGCCCAACGAGACTGGACTCGGCACAGAACCAGGTGGCCCTCTCCTCGCCGCTTTTGTCTGTAAGCTCCAGCGGGGGCTCATCTTACCTGTCTAGTGGTTTTCTTCTTCTCCCACTCCTCCGAGATGTGCTTTCCTCTCTTTTGTAGTTTTTTTATTTTGTTTGGTAAATGGCCACGAGTGGTGGACAGGTGCAGGGTGCGCGCTTCAATAAAACACAAGGCTTATTAGCACTTCAAGTCGCTCTGCTACGTCATCGTGTGTTTTCCCCTCGGCATACTGAATTGTACAAAGGAGAGTTTGGGCCACACTGGACAGAAAGAATTGAAATGTGGAATGAGAATAAAGTCCTATTTCGCGATGGAAAAGAGGAGGCTTTTCGGCAATCATCATTCGTTGCAAAAATAAGACGTCTTTTGGAAAGACTTTTTTTTGTTTTTGTTGATTAAAAAAAGACTTCTCAATAAGTAATTTTTCAGTCCAAAATATGTATTATTGTTCAATTGACACAATTTGTCCTTGATAAATGTTTTAAATCTCGGGGGGGTGGTAGTTGCGCAATTAACTTCTCCAAACTACCCTTTTCCCCCTCAAACACAACTAAAAAAACACTTCACCAAAATAGGACTTATTCTCTCTTTTTCTCCAATGTGGGTTCAAGAGCCTTTCGTAGAATTGCACTGTACAAAAGTCAGCTGAAAGGTTTTTGTTTTGTTTTAATGTAACTACGCCCACTCCTTTTGTATTGCTTACATATCACATTGTCTTTCCCGTATCCATCGACCAATCACCATGCTGGCTAACGACACCAACTAGGAACACTTGAATTATTTTTTACTTATTCTGGTGAGGTTGAGAAAGTCACTAACAGGAAAAAAAAAAAATACTACTAGTCAGTGTCTTGAGAATGTTTGTTTTGCAGTTCAATGGATGGCGGCGGGCACCCCTGTAATATTAAGACCCTTGCTTGTTTTGGTCATTTTTCTCCCCCTCCTTGAATTTGCTTTGGCTACATGTCAAGTCTGCTTGGACGTCGTCATATCGTCCGTCGCTCTCTCTCGGTTGCTTTCAAACAAATAACGGCTACAATGTAAAAATAAATAACAACAACCAAACAAGCGCTCTCCGGCTTTGTTGTGACAAAAAGTCTGTAAAAACAAGAATAAAAATATCCATAAACGTTCACTTCTTCTGAGCCCTTTTTGGTTAAACAGTAGTCAAATATTTTTAGATGTAGAAAGTTTGCTTCTTTTTTTTTAGTGTGATTAAAAAAATGCAGACATCATGATGAATTCTGCATTATTCACTGAGAACTAATGTTGATTCTGCTAACCAAACTTTTTTTCCCCTACGAGTGGATAAAAAGATGCCAATTACCGTTAGCCAGGCTGCCGTTTGTCGTCGGGTCAACACGGGCCGGGGGCGGACGACCGACCCAGCTGTCTGGCCGGGCTCTCGGCGGTGATTGGCAGACGCCGTAATTAGCAGCAGCACGTTAAGCGCCGCTTCCGTTGTGATCAGACGGCTCAACGTGCTGTTTAATGAAGTAGCAAATCCAAATCATTAGCATAATTGATATGGACCCGCCATTGCCTTACGGGCATATTTGCCGCCTCCTCGCCCCCTCCCCCATGCGTTATCGACTCTTATGAGCGATGTGTGACTAATCTCGAACTTCTGTCAGATTGCACCAATTTGCGCCTTGTGCTTTGATTGACTTTCTGCTCAGATGAACTGATCTGATTGTCTTTCCGCAATCCTTTTCCCCTCCTCATTTGCCCCGCATGGTGTCCATGTCGAGCCGCTCTGCTCTGTCTTGGCTCCCCTTCCCTTCCTCTTGTTTTGTTGCACTGGCGCTCCTCCGGGCAGGCTGGCTAATTCAGTTGGAGTCTCTCGGGACAAAAAGATCATGTGCACTCTATTAACCCTTTTGCGGGGGCACCTTACTGTATATTTAATGATTATCGCGGCTCGCTCGGCACACGCCGTTATCGCCACCTCGCGCCCGCCGTAATGAATGTTTACCAAACAGAAGGCTGGATTTGAATGTTTTCCATGTAAGCAAGGTGAGCAATTTATCGACGCGGTCATGCGAATAACAAAACTTGAGAATCGTGGAGGGCGGCCACTTTTCAACGTATTGCACTTTACTTTTTTTTTTTTTTGCCACTAATTAGCAGATTATTGCAAAGTCAGCATGGCGGCATCACGCTGTCTCCTCACCAGCTCTTATTAGTAGACCTTCCTGTCAAACTTTCCCACTCTGCCAACTTTGTAACCTCCCGAGTTCTTTCCTTCACCACCGCCTGCCTATTCATGCAGCTCAGAAAATAGGAATAAAAATGTTCCATGCCTTGCTTCTCATTTCCTGACCTTTGCTTAATGTCTTTCTCAGCTTCCTGCTAATAAACAACATTTGTATCCAGGTGCCAGCAGACAAATGGGCAATCTAATGAAAATGCTGCCACCACACTTGAGGTGCCCGATATACGGTCGGTCACCTGTTTGTTTTCCCAGCTGAGGTAAAAACCAAAAGCGCCACCTGTATAATTGGCATTAAATATGACTTCGCTGTTCACCACCTGTTCTACAAAAAAAAAAAAAAAAAAACAGATGTAAAGTTTCTATTGGTTGGCGGTTATTGATTCCGTATGAGAGAGAGCTTTTTTTCCCCCCGTTGCTCTAACAAGCTGCCCGGCCGCAGGTGGCTTGTTTGTCTTCATTAAAAAGTAAATATTGCTACTTTGATTCACGCCACGAGTCATATTTCCACAGGTACACCTCGGGGACAATTATTCCGGCTAAACGTCCACTTCGGGTGACACTTATTTCCCCGTGCGAGTGCGAAGGTCGAGTCGGTCCGCGTGTCGGCCATCGCGAACCTTCCGGAGGTCGAGTTTTGCTTGCGAGGATTTTCCATCCATTGCCAATCTCTAGCCAATCAGCTTCTTATCTCAACAGTAATTTCCAATTTGGTCTCCAGCTTCCTCCATTTCCAGGTGTTCATCCTTCCAGATGTTCTCCTACCTGTGGGGGTCTCCAGCCAATCATCTTTTCTCATCTTTTCCTGATACTTCTTCTGCCTGTCATTTTTATTTTCCCACCTCGTGTCCAAGCTTTATTATTAGCTTCACTAATTAGCCCCCCCTTGCGCCCACGTTTACCCGTGGTCTGACTAACTACTTCATCATCACTCAATCATCTGCACCGGCTCAATTTTTCTTAAGTAAATATTCATGAACCCTCCTCCCGGCCGCGTTTTATTTCTGGAAGATTCTACTCAGGCCTCGATCTTGTGCGGAAGCCTCTTTTGTCCGTCGCTCCTCTTTCTCCGTTCGGCCTCCACAAGTTGTGCATCTGCCGCCCCGCCGTCTCATTAATTCCGTCCTTGCGCCCTTTTTGGATCCTGACTCACTGACTCGGGGAATCACTGGCTTATGTCAGTTAATGGGCTGTCAAGGCCTCATCACCTCTAGCTCTACTCGCTAATGATGAGTCAGTCGGATGTCTCGTTGGGTATCAGTTGAGCGGCGCCCTTTGCGGAATCCCCCCGCCCCCCCCCACATGCACACACACTCGCTGCGATTTTCGTGGCGTCCACTTTTAATTGCACACAGCCGTCCGCCTCAGCTAATTACGCTGTCACCAAAGTGCGACCGCTACAAATAAAAAGCTTCAATCGGTGAGGCTGATTGGGTCCGATAATGGCGAGATGAAATATCACTTTGCGCCCGTGGAAAAACATAAGGATATTAATTTTAAACTCAAACCGAGTTACTTCAATTGTGTTTGTTGCGTTCCCCTTAAAGGAAGGGGTAAAAAATGTTTTAGATCTTGGAATGATTACTGACTGCTTTCCCATAATGACTGCAGTTTGGTTTTATTTTATTTCCCCCTAGACGTCAATGTCTCCACACTGCCCCCCTGTGGCCAAGGCCACCACTGCGCCCTTACTCATAGCCGGTAGATATACGCATGTGATGTCAGTAAAATGTAATGACAAGCATCACACCACAAACACTGTTCTTGAATTGGAGGAGCGGCACAATGCTGAGAGCCTCTCGACCTTTCCTTGTAATGTCGTATCCGAGTGGGCTTGACTAGTTTTTCCCACTCGTAATCTCCGTGTTTGTGTCTCTCCAAGCTTATGAAAAAAAAAAAATTTCATATCTACTTGTATTGCCGGGTGCAGAACAGCTTGTCGCTCGCTCGCTGGCACGCATGTACGCACACAAAACAAGCGCAGCAGATCTGATTTCCTCTTCGGTCGTGGACTTTTTAAAAGGCAGATAATATTCCGCCGACGTTCTTGAGGGAAATTAAAAAGAGGCGCCGGCAAACAACAAGGCGGCAGATATCAACGTTTAACCCCCACCCCTCTTCGATAAGAGCCCCAAGCAGGCTTTGCTTTCGCTGGAATCAGCAATGAGCGTCTGAGACGCCGGTCACATCAATGACACTTTTACTCCACTTTAGCTTTGGACATGCTCAAAACTTTTTCAATGTTGTTTTTGGGAGAAACTCTTCTGGTAATGTTGGAAAGCAAATCGGCTTCTCGCCGTGTTTGACATTAATGCCAAGAAAAAGCTTCAGGTCCAGGCAGCGTGCGAGCCGCGCCAAAGAGGGAGGTCGGGTCCGGTCCAGACGTCTGATTGGTTCCAGATGACAGACGGAGCGGGGCAAGATGACACGAGACCACGGACGGGTGAGCAGACGCTTCCTGATGGCCTCCGACGTGCTCGTGGTGCTTTTGCTCTTCTGCGGCCTGGCGTCCGCTCAACATCCTCGCTCAGGTGAGGGCGCAGCATTTTCAAATGCTACAAATAAATCATTCTTTGGATTGGAAGGTCTTGTTTCTGACTTTGATCTCCGAAGAATTTCTCGCATAGCTTCTGTCTTGTCACGTGATCCTAAAAACAACTTGTTTGCGTTTGATTGCTGCCAAATGGAGGGAAAAGAGTTCAAACACTCCCAAAACGTTGAACAATACGCTGACGAGAAGCAGAAACAAGTCAGAATCTTGAACTAGCAAGTGTTTTGCCTTTTCTTTAGCTTGTTTGTGGATTGTCACCACAAAAAGGCAACATCGCAGTTGGCGCCCGACTTGAGCTCAGTGAGCCTCGAGGGACCACTCGCCTGCTTTTGCGGGCGGACCGTAGACGAACGCGTTCCCCGGGCGACTTGACGAGATGTCTTCCCTCCCTTTCATCCTCCATTTTGTTTGCCTCCAGCCAAATAGTGCTTGCGTTTAGCTGCACTAATTAGCGTCGCTTTTTTTTGTCTCGCTGGGATTACAAGTTCCCCGCACGGGCATAAGCGCAGCAACCTATGCTAACGTGTTCAATTTTCAAGGAAAAATCATTGGAATGGTCAAGTCTGTTAGCAGGTGGTCTTGTCCATCTTCAAAACTCAATTTTATTATTTTTTTTAAATCAACATTGCTACTTGTGTCAGCTTTGTACCCAGCGGCGTTGCATCCAAAGCATGGTGCACCCTGGCCGCTCGATCCTTCCTTCCTGCAATCTGTGAAAGATGTGGAGCTCCTCTTTGAGGTTAGTGCAGGAAAACCAGGAATATGTTTATTTGTTCTCCACCACAAAATCAAGTTCAATTCTCGTGCTCTTGGGACAGTCAATCGACTCCATTTTCTTTTCAGATCCTTTTGTCCGGAATGACAATCCAGCGCCAAGAGCCGCTCGTCATCCCCGACCCGGAGCTGGCGTCCCTGCGGGGCGCTCGCTCGCTGGAGCTCACCTGCGACGACATCCTCCCCAAGAGCCTCCCGGAGGTCCTGCGTCTGTCCGCCCGGTTGGACGGACGTCGCCACCCTCTGAGCCCGCCGGACTTTGAGAGGACGGTGCTGACGCTGGTCTACGCCGCCCAGACCGCGGCCGCCGCAGCCAACGGGACGGAGCGGCGCCGGGCCTGGGCCGATTCCCTCGTCCGCCTCTTTGGGGCCATCCGGAAGGACCTGGATTTCTAAGTACGAGGTTTTCAAGACACACTTCACTGCATTAGACATTCAGAAGCTGTTTTCTCTTACACTACATGTGCCAGTAATATGTGAAGTATTTCCCCAATGTTCACATCATCACCTCTTCATTTTATTGATGACTGCAGCAATTGTAGCGCAGACGCGGGGAGGAAATGAAAAGAGAAGACAGGATTTTCCTGCCTTTCCTTGAGAAGGATTATTATCAATCTTTGAGGATTATTGATTGATGGTGAGTGAATCATAAAACACTATCATTGACTGTAAGAAAATGTCTAAATATTTCAGATAAACCAGTGTTTCATGCAGTTTGTAGGTTTATTTTTTCACGTATAGATGTAATAACGTGGAGACAGCACCCCCATGTGGCAATTTATTCAAATGGATTCATTACATTTCAATCTGGCCTTTAATAATTTTACATGGATAGAAAAATAGATTAATATACAACATATATTTTTATGATGTACATGTACTACTCAAGTACATCTCAAAAAACAAACTTAATTTCAGTTCTGAAAAAATGTTATTAAAACAACCTTGTAATGTGTCAGGTTTGCAATACATTGCTCGTCCACCTGATGGCGCCATTTCCCAACAGGAGTCGGTGACACGTGTGATTTTGTTTAAATGTGGAATGGCACAGTTACCTGATCATGTGTTTAATCCAGGCTCAGTCTAGCTATTTTATTTTTAATGGCTCATAAGTACAACGTTAATAGCTGTTTTGGCCAGCTAGCTTTAAACTAGCATTGAGGTATGGCCAGCACTTGGTGGTCCTTTGTCCCTGCTTTTGCACGGATTGGGAAAAATGTTGCTTTAACCTTCCGCTCAACTTCCCGATAATCGGCGTGGACGATTGGCCCACCGTAGCCCGATTTCCGATAAGATCTGTCGTGATTACTTTTAACAGCAGGCGCCGTCGCAAACTGATCCAGAGGAGATAACGGGAAAATATCAATTCTGTCACTGACGAGCCGCGCCGTTCCCCCGGGGTGGGATTTTCTTTCTTTGCGAATCTTCCGTGGGTGTTTCCAGTCACTCAGAGCCCCTCATTTAAAGGTCAGGGGTTCACCTTGCGTGTCATCCATTCCACATGTCAATCACAAGTCATAATTAAATTTAGTTGTCTCCTGGAGGCCAAACCCAAGTGTCCTTGGATGGTTTTAAAACAGAAGAGAAACTTTTTACTAGTCCAAGCATGGCAACATGAGAGTTTGGGAGAGACGAAGGAAGGCGTAATGTACACACGGCGCGCAGGCGAGGGGCCGCAGCGTCATCCATCCCGGATAATGTAAACGTCCGACGGTTGGCAAAGAGTGCTTTAAACACGGCGGACGGGCAGGTGGGCGACGCCAAAATAAACCTCCAAGATGGACTGTCTGCCCTGAAGTGGCTATGACCCACTGCCACTCGTCTAAGCGGCCGCAGGAGCCCCTCACGTGCAAACTTACTACCAGACGGAGCTTGTGATCCAGCGTGACCAATGGGCGACTTTCACCGGGTGCAGGGGTTAAGTCGTATCCCTTAGCCGACCTTGGCATTTGATACCGATGCGTGAAGTCTGTTCCCATGTGTCCTCGCCGGGGGGTGACTAGCAATAGAAATCGTGGGCCCACTCAATCCCTGAACTTGTAAACACCTCGGCAAATGAGTTTGTCCTCGAGGTTGCCTCGCCTGTGAAACATCCCCGAGTCCGTCTCGTGTCCCGAGGCGCCGTCCCAGAGGTTCACTCGCCTGAATACCTTCTGTGAGACATCTCCCAGACAGCCTTCAGAAATCAGTTCCTTTGTCCCTGAGGTCCCCCGCAGCCTTCTGTAAAATATTGCCCATCCCTCAGGAGCAGAACGCCTCAAAATCAAAACCTCTAGTTCCTTGGTCAGGTTTGTTTGGCGCAGATGTTCAGTCACGTATTGCTTTCTGTCCGACGCCTTCCACAAATTAGTACGTCTCGTGCCTGCTGCCTTCTGTCAAACATCCCCCAGGCACCCTCCATAAATGAGGTTCAACCTCTCTGTGAAACTGATCAGATGTGACACGAAGCCCCCAGTTGCCTCCTCAAATTTGTCACCTTCTTGCTTTCTCAGACGTCTCCCTGAGGATGATTTCTGTGAAGCATCCCCAGACCTCAATATGAGAACCTCCAGATTGCTCCTCTAATTTTGGCCATCCGCAAGGTTCCCTCCCCTGCCGTACCTCCTGCTTGTTCTTCACAGTGACCCCATTTATCTCCATCCTATCCCGGCCTTAATTAATCAGTCGTTTTGCCATCTTTCAATTAACTTGATGACTTGACCGCCCTGTGGACCTCTCGAGCATTAAGTCAGGATTACTCGGGGTTCTGATCAATAATGAATAGCTGCCGTGCTAAGTAAATGAGCAGGCGCTGTAAAAAGGCAGCATCTTTAATTAACTCTCGCCTCCATAGAGCAAATTAGATGAAGGCTCCTCTGCAATCTGCTCAGGTCCTCCCGTCGTGGAATTTTCAAAAAAAATTGAAAAGTTGGATTTCAAAACATGCTGCGCTGTCATAGTTCATTTGCCCAAACACAACCTCACAATTACTGTCCACCGCTGATTAGAATTAATGATGACTCAGCATGGCTTGTCTACTGTATGAAAGTCAAATTCCATATTGAATATACACGACTCGCTTTGATTAGATTCTCCCGACGTGTGTAGCGGACCGGCTGGCCGTGTGGGAATGCAAATGAAATGCAAATGCGGCGCGCACAAAACAAACTGTCAAATGTGCCTTGATTATTGCGCTAACGCAATCAGTCGCGCTTTGATGGGATGCAAAATGAAAGCCAGATGCCTCTTGGGCCTGGCACAGGATCTTCTCCACGGGGGGATGCTCCAACCGCGACAAGAAAACCCATAAGGCGAGCATCCGTCAAGCACGTGGAAAGATCCCACCTGTGAGTTTACCATGACAGTAAAACGGGAGGGGGAGGGGGGGGCGTTATTTAGCTGTGATGTGGGGATTGAAGCATCAATCTTGCGCATCTGCAAAGCCACTCTGGCCTGAATACATCTACATGTGCTCCATCGTAAAAAAAAAAGGAAGAAAAAAAAAAAACCACGGCTGATGACGCCGTCCAAGTCTGTTTTTGATTACTCAACCTGGTAAAGTTTTGTGCATCAAAGAGATGTCTAAAGTAAGTGCAGCGCACTTTATGAAAGCACGTAGCTCAAATGATAGCTCCAGTGTGACTTACTTTAAGCAGCAAACTCGCACAGGCTTCCATTTTGATATGCCTGGAGTTCCGCCTGCATCAAGCTTCAGCCCACTTGACTTTCGATCTTTGTTTTGTTTTTTTAATTCGAGCGATAGTAATCAAGAATGGTACGCTGATTGTGTGGCATTTGTTGATTGATATCATTAGCTATATCATTATTTAGAACAACAGGTCGGTCACCCGATACTGAATTTTTCACGAGCTAACTGCGATGAATGTGGGAAGAATCGCTCCTTTGTCCGCTTTGCTTTGCTTGGTCCACGAGTTGCTGCTGCGCTCATCTCCTTTGTTTTGCCTCCAAAAAACAGCTGGAAAAGAGGCTTGATATGAACATTCCACATCAATGAGGAATGTGGAACCCAAACAAGGAGCACGCTGGCATCCATCCAAAAGCATAATAAAAATTCACACCTAATCAGGGAAGCAGATCCTCAAGATAAAACCAGATGATCTCACTTGAAGGTCCACCTGCTTGTTTGAGTCGATCCGACATTAAAAACTCTACTTTCGATCCCTGTTTCCCACAGGCCCGATTAAAAACGGTTCCAAAAGCAGCCACCGCCTTATCGCCACCTCTTGTGTTTTCCCTGAGAGTAGAATCCCAAATATGCAAATACAAGTCCAAATATTTATGGGTTTTTTTTGTTTTGTTCAAAATCTGAATTTGTCTGTCACTAACAATGGTGAGGGGGAAGAAAGAGCGTCTTAACCGCAGCAGGCTAGCTATCGAGTGAAGTTTGTCGCCGCACATGAGGTTCCAACGTTCCGCCGCTGATGCAGCAATTTAGCAGGAATGTAGTGTGAAAGTGGCAGAAGAAATTCATTGGCAAATTGCTTGAAAGCTCTTGCTGTCTTCTCAATGGGAGATGGGAGGGGGCGAGGAGGCGTAACAGGACACCCGCCCCTCGCTGCTTCTTCTCGCTCTCCTCCTCTCTCAGCTCAGTTAACTCCGCTCCAGAAACGAAACGGCTCCCTTCTCCGAGACCTGGGACTTGCTTGAATATTTTTGAAAAACGATCCCGCTTCACCTGGATTAGGAGAGGGGGGCGGGGACGCCTCTGAAAGGTGAGCGTGTCTTTCCAGATGGGCGATCAGGCGGCGTCAGGTGCATTTCTGTGACTTTTCCACGGCATCTCGTCAACTTTGCTTCAAGTTCAGGGAGCAAATATGAACATGTGCTGTGAGGTGTGGCGTTCGCGCTGTCGTTCACTCAGCTATTTTTATGATGCTGGAATGTTTCAGGAAAAGCAGGCAGAGATGTCTCGTTAGGACGTTTTCAGGCTGCAAGGCTTGACGTACCCCAATTGGACGTCCCTAATTGTGTCACTTTGGATGTCCCGAGGTGCGGCCTGGCGGGTTCAAGGGGTGGGTGTTTGTTTGTTCGTTTGTTCGTTCGGGGAAATGACTGGGGCAGCTGTGCATGGGAAGTTCAATAGCCAGAAATTGTGTGAGAGGGCTGAGCAGATGTCAAGCAGGCTCGGAACGTCACCGCCTTTGGACAACTGGAAATCACATTGGCAACGGTTTTGGGAGTCGAGCAGTGTGGGAACCAAATTTGGAGGTGGATTTTTTTATTGTTTCGGGAAATGAACATTGTTTTTTGTGAAATTGATTAGTAACCATATGCGAGAGCAGAAGAATTACAATATGACTGCTAATTGGAAAATTCGACAGGTCAATTGTGTTTTTTCCACACTGACCTCATCCATCTGGTGCAGTGGGAACAGCAAATTCCCCAAAGTGTTCCCCTCCAGTATAATTGAAAACTTGATTGATGGAGGCGTGTCTGTCCCAATATATATATTTTTAAAGTGCACTAAAAGTTTCATCGCCTTGTTGCAATCATCAATGTTTCAGTACGCATACATAAGCCATGAGCGTAGAGATCCACCTGCTTGTAAAAAAAATATTTTTTGTATGCTTGTAAAAGGCTTTGCGTTTTTTGAGCCTCAACGGCGCTACGGTTCGCTACCTGCCGCTCGTCAATAATTAAGTTCTGGACCCAAAACTGGGGATTGACTTCATCCATTTTTTAGGAGCGGTCCTTGTGCAAAAGATCGGAACGGAATGGAAGATGACACGACGAATATAGTGTCATGATATTCAAATATGGCTTTTTTAATAAGATATCATTGTTTGAGGTGTTAAAAAAAAATGACCACATCATTCTCGCTAACTTGAGTATTTGTTTCAGGCGGTGCCGTCCCGTCCGGGTCAGCCATGAGCCAATCATCGTTGTCGGCCATGCCGCCGGTTCTTCTCGTCCTCCTCGTGAGCGTCTTCTCCGGCGCCGGCGGCCTTCCTCAGCCGCTGCCCCGAGTCTTCCTCTCATTTGACGGTAAGCCCATAAAAGATGAATGCCTCTGCGCTTGCCACGTTTTGCCCGGCGGTGCCTTCATTAGCCGAGTACACGGCTCGTGGATTCATTAGTAGCGCGAGTACACAGCCGGCGGCTTTCACGCAAATTGTTTGTTTTTCTTGCTTTATCTGTTTAATATCGCAGATTGCGCAGGCACGGGCGGCGGCTGGCGTCCCGCCGAGAGTTGCACCGCCGCGACCTGCTCCTCGTTAAATTTTAATCCTCTTGGCTTTTTGTTTTATTTAATTTCCCAGATGTAGAATGCCGTGTGAATATTTGAATTGAGGGCGTTTGTGGGTCAGCTCGAGTCATAAAGTCATCAAGTTAGTTTGGGAAAGTGATTTAATGATGCGATATTTTGTTCCTTTTTTTAGCTTTCATAATTCTATTTCTGCATCCTGATGGTGCAATTCTATTCTTTATCATGTCTATGTTCTACTTCTACCGAGTAATACATTTTGGGAACGGACGGTGTCTGTTTACCCGCCTTAAAATTAGCGTTCAAACAAAACGCTAGCAAACTCCGGGCCTGCTTCTGTTTAGAGTGAGATGCCTGCACGGTAGCGCTTTGTTTAATTACATCAGCGTGTGCGACGTTGGCGTGGAGAAGAAATAAAAAAAATGAAAAAAGAAAGCACACGCGCCACAAAACGAATGTCGAGATCAAGCATCTTTTTTGCACGTGCTAACGCTAACTCATGGCGATGATTTGGGTTAGCCGCATTTCTTGTGCGGCTTTAATTGCGGCTTGCCGCGGGAAGCCTCGTGTAAGTAAGCACTGCCAGGCCAGAGAAGGAATGTCGGAGGCAGCAACTTCTCAGCGGGGGCCAGGGGGGGTCCCGGCGTCAACCGAGCCGCCTTGGGGTCGGATCCGGTGTCAGCCGAGAGGATATTTCAGAGCGGCCCAACGCCTCGTTTATTGATTATTTTCCTTGCGTAACGACCAGGCTATCATATCGAAGAGTGATCTTTGCTGGCCACCCAAAATTGCCCAAGATAGGCGTGAGTGGTGCGAGTTGACGTTTGGTGGGAATTTCAGGTGTTTGTTTGGAATTGAGCGGCCCCGATTTGGATCATTTGCTCTCATGAGTGATCTCGCCGTAAGCTGCTCAAGGAATGTTTATTTCAAAATCCAGAGTTCACCTGCTGGGCGGACTCCGTGCCGACTGATTGATTATGCTGCTAGATTTCACCTCGTTTTTTTTTGTTTTTTTTATCATGTCAGTCAGAGCTCGCGTGTGCTGAAAACATCTTTGTGCTGAGTCACTGCACCAGCACGCACTTTACAAGCGAAACTAAACAGTCCCCAAATTTAATGGCTTCCATCCCGCTCAGACTCGAAACGCCTGGTTTGTTAGCCATGCAGGAATTTCTGGCAAGAATCCTCCACGTGACAGCAATCTCCTGTATTTTTAATCTTCTCCTTTGGCCATTCAAATGAGGCAGAAGCGAGTGTTGTCCCTTCCCCTTTCGTCCCACCCTCGCGCAATGGCTTAAAAAGGACGAGCAGATGAGCGATCATCCGGTTACAGAGACGTTAGCTTGGGGGCGGCACGCAGAGGTCCCGGCAGGTCGGCTAAAGTTCAAAGGTCAAGAGGCCGGCGGGCGCTGACGGCCCTCAACCTTGGACGTCTTGCTTCTGCTTTTCCCTTTCTCCAAATGACCTTCATCCTGCTTCTGATTGGCCCTTATGTCCTCACAGTGGAGGTTTATGTCGCCATCTGTTACCTTGGCACACATATGACGGCATTTTTTATGGCCAAACGTTTTTTTTTCTTGTGAGAGGGAAAGATGCGTGCGACCTGGCTGCTAATTGGGGAACGTCGGGATTATAAACCTGGCGAGCTTTTTTTTTTTCCTTTCCCTGTTGGCTTGACAATGAAGGAGCCGTTGGATGGGAATAGGCTTATCTTATTGACAGTTGGCAGCAGTCCTCAAGCAGGATGTTGATGAATGAAGACGTTTTGTCACGAGTGCTGTAGGTCCACTTTCCCGGGAATGCCGTCTGACGCCACACTTCCTGGGTGGTCGGTCCCGCCTGATCGTGCCACATGCCAAGAGTGCCATTTTTTATCTCTTGAGTGGCTGTCACTGGCCGGATGACAGTCTGGTCTGCTTTGGCAAATTTTCTGCTCCAGGGTCCAAAGTCATAATGTTGCCATCACATTCCCATAAAATGTTATGAGAATAAATTTGCATTGTTTTGTATTTAGCAAAAAAAGAAACGAAATGAAACTCTTCAACATAGTTGTTTAACACCAAGACGATGCCGAGTTGCGTCAAATTACACTTTTGTCTCAATCCAACTTCAAGATCCTTTTTCTGTGTTGGAGCGCTCCAAAACTCCCGCCTCCAACATGAGCAGAATTCCTAGCCAGCAAACGTGTTCTTTTATGGACTTGCCGACGCTTCAAAGTCGCTTGTTTACCAGCACTCGGACATGTTTGGAACCCCGTCAAGTCCTAACACATTTTGGGGAAGGCCTTGCCTCCTCCCTGCACTTTCTGCTAAGTTGACCATTTTGGGGGACTGGACAGACAGGGGGGGGGGGTCAACTTGTCCTTTCCGCTCCCCCCGCTGTGGTCGCCGCAGCATCGGATCCTCTCGGATTTTATTATGGCGGCATTTCACCGAGGGGTCAAAGTCCCACCTGCCCGCATGCGTAATAGAAAAGCCGCCAACTGTCAGAACCCGTATGGCCCACTTCCCCTTCATTTGTTCTGTTTTGTGTCCCCCCCCCCCCCTCCTCCCCTTCCCGTCTTTGGCTTTGCACGAACTCCTCCTTGCGTGATGCCAACACGCTTGACTAACGGAGCAACACGTGGGCCCGAGAAACTCTCACGGCATGAAAAGCCAAACAACAAAAAATCTTGTTGTCCGGCCAGGGAATGTGGGAAACGTACGCGAAATGGAATGTCGGCGTGGTGCCGGATGACACCGGACTCGCCGCCGCGTCGGGCTCGTATCCGAGGAGCCACGGGCGATTTGCGCCCCAACCTGCGGAATGTTTTGAAGGGAACTAAAGATAATGAGAAGCCCAATAGGAAGTGTCTTGATTTTGATTCCTCTAAAAAAAAGTTGAAAGGCCAGCAAAAGATATATATATATATATAAACCACGCCAAACCGGACTTTGTGGATCCCCCTTGGAGTCTTTTAATGGACTGACTTTCCGGATAAATTGGACAACATTCCTTCCAGAGTATTGCAGTGATTTCTGGTGCGGCCATTTTGGCCAGACTGGCTTGAAAAGCTCCCCACAAAATGGCAAGTGTTGGTTTTGCTGGCATTTTTTGGGGCTTGCGGTTGGATTGTGTCCTTCCTTGCAGGGTTTTTGAGTTGAACGTCCTCAAGCATTCCTCGTCGTGTTCGCAGGGGCAAAAGTGAGGAAAAATGAAGTCAAGTTGGAGCGTGTCGGAGATGACTTGGCGCAATTCTGCCTCGTTTGTGTGTGTGTTTTCAATTTAGCGTGGCTTGCTCACACCCTGGCAGGCAGGCAGGCCTTTTTAATATTCCCCTCATCTGTTTGAAGTTAATGTGGCGTTTTACTGTGACTTTGCTTCGCAGTTAAAAGGTAAGTTAAAGAAGTTGTACTATTTATCTTTCGTGTTGAGTTGACGTGAAAGTGGCTCTTCAAAACTGCAAAATAGTTCTTGGCCATATTGCAAAGTGAATCACCTCAAAATGGCGCCTTTCAAGTAAAATGGCAATTTTACTGTTTTCTAGTCTGCGGTTCTTGAGACTTTTTCGTGGGTTTATTCCTGATAAACGTGTCTACTAAATTTCATGTTGCAAAGTGAAACTGACTTTGTTTGTTGAAAAATTCCAGTAACAGCCACAGCTCAAGAGCGCAAGGAATTGTGGGAAAGCATTCAACCTTGAAACACTCGAGCCTCGCCATCGCAGCCACTTGACGCTAAAACAAAAAGTGACTTTGGCGTTCCGATTGAAGGATCCATGAATATTCATGAGGCTGAAGAGCGAGCGCTTTATCTTTGGCAGCCAATAGGCTGGAAATAGCCGGTCTGGGAATGTTTACTCGCCGTGTGAACAATGGGCGCCTTTAATGAGCACAAGAGGTTGTTTTTTTTCCTACTGTAACGTCGCTAGCACGCATCCGCCAAGTCATTGACTCAACTCGGAGAAAATGAAAATAAATACCAGCTTTGTTTTCAGTCAGATCAAATGGAGGCCTTCAGGTCATGGTGGACTTTCTGGATAGAAATTTTATTCTTAGAGTCCGGTCTTTATTTGTAGGTCTTACCTTAAGGACAAAAATGGGCTGCAATGGCTCCTAATTTCCAATGAGTACCTCAGGGGTCATGCTTAGGTACCCTTGACCTTTACACTTAGAGATTTTGTTCTTGCACGGCAGAGCTGGAGAGCGCCGCCTTGTCGGAGCACTACACGCTCTCAGACAGGCCCATGGACTACCGCATCCTGCACGTGGACGAGGACCAGGACCGGATGTACGTTGGCTGCAAGGACCACGTGCTCTCCATGGACATCAACAACATCACACACGCGGTGCAAAAGGTCTGTCTCGTCATTTATTAATTTTCTGAATTAGACCCATTTTAACATAGTTGAATTGATTTAATCAACATTGGGTCAGGATTCTTGTTGTGTGATCCCAGCTCGCAAGGAACAAAGTGTGTTTGTGTGCTGAAAAATTCTTCAGTCATTTTATGTAAATGACATCCATGTTGACAAGCGTTGGGGGTGCTCCAAAAGTGCCATTGAAGCATCGGAGCGCGCCGACGCTTCGCCGAGGGAGCTCTCGACGAGCGTAATGGACGGCGCCAGGCACGGCAACAGATGGGAAAGCGTTTGCCATGCGCCACCTTTTCCTGTCCCTCAACATGTGTTCCCCCCTTTAATTTCATCACAGCTTCACATTTGCATATTCATGGTCGTCTGTGGGCGCCGTGGTGGGGATGGCTTCTCACCATCAATTAGCTTTTTGTGTGTTTTGCAGGTGTTTTGGCCCGCGTCGACAAGCAAGATTGACGAATGCCAAATGGCTGGAAAAGACCCCACGGTAATTTAGCTATCTTTTCATTTAACTTTTTTTTTTTTTTTTTTTTTTACCTGCTACAATGATTACATTTTGTTTTCAATGGTAACGAATATCTTTTATTTTTGTTTTTATTCAACCCCAAATAAAGTAGATTTTTTTTTCATTTTTATATTCACATTTTTCTTAGTATTTGTTGTACAATGGCGATGACTAATGAGAAACGGGGGAGTCTTAACATCATTTCTTTTTATTTATTTATTTTTTGTGGGAGCAGCGATATCTCTTTCAGCTGTTGTCGGATTTATCTTTTGGAGCGCTTCAGGACTTTGCCCTCCGGGACTTCCTTTTTTCTCTCCCATCTGCTTGTCCACCGCGTAGGCTCGGTCCACATGTGTCCGGTCCGGCAGCAGATGTCCGCAGGGTCATCTGGGCGAGGCGTGTGAGGCCTACTGGGGCAATCAAAGCTTCGGAATTTTTTTCTTTTTCTAATGAATCGCCGCGCTAAAGATCTTGACGATCCACCGCCGTCTCCGCTCAGCTTTAATTGGCACGGGAAACGTTTCAGACAAATAAATGAGGCTACACGTGTCGGGGAGATTTTATTTTCCGTCCGTCCGTCAGTCCGTCATCTCCCGAGTGACTGCAGCTGGACTCGGGGAGAAGCGCTCTTGACTGCAGACGCGCTGCCGCAAATATTTGGCGGAGACGCTCTGGATCGCAGCGTCTCTTTAATCCCTTCGTTTTCTCGCGCGCTCCGCCCGCCCGCCCGCCTTCTCGTTTTTCAACCCTCACTTTTTCCATATCCGACCGCCGGGATATTCAACTTGGCTGCTTGGACTTGGGATTCTTAACCCCGCTCGCGCACGCACGCACACACATACTTCCTGATCCAAGGCTGCTCTTCCCCGATAAAGTGGAGTGGATCGTGGATGAATTGGAATGCTGTTTTGGAAGGCGGATGGATTGTTAAAAGCGCTCGAGTGAGCCAGGAAAATGACACGTGCAATAAAGCATGAAAACATCAAATAGCTCGTCATGATTGATGACAAAACATCACAAACATGATTGGATGCTGATTTTCACTCAATAGGACAAAAGAGAGCCAGCCAAATGCATGTGATGCAAGTTTATGCAGTCAAGCCTTAAGAGAAGACTGACTCCCAATATTTTTGTTTGATTTTTTATTTTATTTTTTTCTCACCAGCACGGCTGCGGCAACTTCATCCGGGTAGTGCAGCCGTACAACCGAACGCACCTCTTCATGTGCGGCAGCGGCGCCTACAGTCCCGTCTGCGTCTACGTCAACAGGGGGCGCCGGCCGGAGGTAAGCAGACCCCATTGGGCCGCCGCTCCCGCGCGTCACTTTGATGGCAGAAGGCAGATGGCACGGCTTGTTACCGTGGCGACTGTGCCGTCACAGTTCCCAGGGCGCCTCGGGGGGATTTGGGGGCTCAAAGGGAAGATTTGATTTGTTCTGCAGCTTTCTGTCAAGACTCGACAAGTCATTTGTGTGATATTTATGGCCTTCTCCTGGCTCTCTTTGCGACAGGAGCAAATATTTCACATTGACTCCAGGTCCGAGTCGGGAAAAGGGAGGTGCTCCTTCAACCCGGAGGTCAACACAGTTTCCATCATGCTCAGTAGGTTGCAACACGCGCAATAAATCACACGCAAATATTTGCGCAATAAAATGGACATCTATGTCAGCCTTATTTTAAGTTGTATATTTTCAATGAATGCATTGTTTTGCCATTTTTTAAATTAACTTATTTTATTTATATATATACATTTTGTTTCTTATTTATCAAATCTTTTTAGCATGCGTTGCATTTTTCATCCATTGAAATTTTGTTCAACATACCCAAATGAAATCCTACTCGTCAAATGAAAAGCAACTACTTCTGGATCTTTCGGACTCTCAATGGCGCTGTTTGTTGTCCTTTCAGATCAGGAGCTGTTCTCCGGCATGTACATCGACTTCATGGGCACGGACGCGGCCATCTTCCGCAGCCTGACCAAGAGGAACGCCGTGCGCACGGACCAGCACAATTCCAAGTGGCTTAGCGGTACGCCCTGCGGGACGCCTCGCAATCTGAACCCGTTTTTTATCGGTGGCGTTCTTTCAATCAGAGCCCATCTTCGTGGACGCCCACCTGATCCCGGACGGGTCGGACCCCAACGACGCCAAACTGTACTTCTTCTTCCGCGAGAGGCTGACGGACAACAGCGGCAACACCAAGAACATCCACAGCATGGTGGCGCGCGTCTGTCCAGTAAGTGGCGCCGTTGAGCGTTTTCTCTCGCCGAGACGTGGGTCGGACGAAAGGCTCGTTCTCCTTTTGCAGAGCGACATAGGAGGCCAGCGCAGTTTGGTCAATAAGTGGACCACCTACCTCAAGGCCAGGATGGTTTGCTCCGTTCTGGAGGAGGACGGCACGGAGACTCATTTTGACGAGCTGGGTGAGTCCGGCCGGCGCTTAACGTTTCCTCCTTGACTGTGTTGAAACTTTGCACGGGCCATTAAAAGCCACACACGCGTCACAGCGGCACCGACTTTTCCAGATTTTTGGCACCAATTTCAGCCAATGTTTGTGTGTTTGCTCCCTGCAGAAAGTGTGTTTTTGCTGGAAAGCGAGCATCCCAAAGGCCTGCTGGTGTTTGGAGTCTTCACGTCCACCAGGTGAACTAACATATTTTTGATTTTTTTCTTGCATTCGCTTCCATCGCAGCACGTCTCGGCTGGCGCTTTGCTTGACGCGTGCGATTTTGATTGCTTCTGTCTGCGCGGCTCGCCTTTCAGCGTGGCCAATGGTCAGGGGCGCGTCACCTGATCCGCGTGTTTTCATGTCTAATTGAGTCGGCATGCTCCACGTCCAAATCCGCACGGTACAATGTGCTTCTGTTCCCCCAACGTACTCCGACGAATTAAATGTAAACGTGCGCGGCGACCTGGTGTGACCTTTTCTTTTTTTTTTGGGGTGCGCTCCCCGCAGCTCCGTCTTCAAAGGCTCGGCGGTGTGCGTGTACAACATGGCCGACATCCTCACAGTCTTCAACGGGCCCTTTGCTCATCGAGACGGACCCAATTTCCAGTGGGTGGCCTTCCAGGGACGAATCCCGTACCCCAGACCCGGAACGGTGAGCTAGCGCGCCGTATTTTCTCGCCTGTCGCTCAAATTTGATTTTGCGGGGGAAATAAAGCCATCTTTGGTCATTGTCCAGTGCCCCGGCGGAGCTTTCACGCCCGACATTCACACCACCAAAGAGTTTCCGGACGACGTGGTGAACTTTGTGCGCAACCACCCCATCATGTTCAATCCCATCTACCCGGTGGGCAGGAGACCCCTGGTGGTCCGCACCGGCGCCGACTACAAGTACACAGCCGTGGCCGTGGACCAGGTGGCCGCCGCCGACGGAAACTACCATGTGCTCTTCCTGGGAACCGGTACGGATTTGACTCTGACATCTTGCCCTCAGTCATTCATTTTTTTTCCCGAATGAAGTAAAATATTCTGTCATTTTTAGTCCTGTCAGGTTTGGACTTTTTTTATGTTTATATTATTATATTTATATATTATATGTATATTATTAAATGTTATTTTTGTATTGTTTTTTTATAATGTGTAGTTTTTCAGGGCAGAACAAATCAACTTGTTCTTGCCGAAGAAGAAAAACAAATTTGAGCATGTGAAGCGAGGACGGCGCCGCCCTTTTTGTCCACATCCACGCTTCCCCACTGTTTGACAGCCGTTTTGTTTCTTCAGGCCGGATTCTTGAGCGGCGGCCAGCTCTTGACACTCAGTGCTCCTCTTTCCACAGACAAAGGAAGCGTCCAGAAGGTGATTGCCCTGCCCACCAATCAGTCCCTGCACAAGGATCTCATCCTGGAGGAGCTACAAGTCTTTAAGGTCTCACCTTGTCTTTTTTGATGATAGCCAGGCAACTGGATTTTTTTTGCAGCAGCAGCAGCAGCTTTGTATTATTAACTTGTGCGGCTGGGCTGCAGCTGCATGTCCTACTTTGAAACCACAGAGCGTGTGTTTCCACTTCCTGAATGTCCAATGTGTGTCATTTCAACTTTGTGGGCCTCCCCCTCCTCCCCTTCCAGAACCAAGCTCTGGTTACCAACTTGAGAATCTCCTCGAAAAAAGTAAGCCTCTCGGTCCTCTCAAATGTCGGCGGGTTGAGGCCAGGAGCTGACCATGTCACTCTCGCGGTGTTTGCAGCAACAACTGTACGCGAGCTCGGAGCTAGGCGTGTCGCAGGTGTCGCTGCACCGCTGCCACGCGTACGGCTCGGCCTGCGCCGACTGCTGCCTGGCTCGAGATCCGTACTGCGCCTGGGACGGACTCAGCTGCTCGCGCTTCTACCCCAGCGGAAAAAGGTGTTTACTTTTGGTGGCCCGAGCGGTTTCACAAAGCGGAATTGTTCTCAGACTTCTTGATGTCACTCTTGAACAATGAGATAAATTCGGATAAAAATAGAATGGTGGCGCTGGGACACGAGTGGACCGTTTGAAGGCGCACTTGACAGTGGAAACGCTTTTAGCGTGCGCAGACATAACACAGACGAGCGGGTCGGGTCGGCATTGACGCAGGTCCGCCTGACCTCGCTTTGCTTTGCTTTGCTTACAGGAGGAGCAGGAGGCAAGACGTCATGCACGGAAATCCGCTCACCCAATGCCGAGGATTCAACCTGAAAGGTGACTCGAAGCGTTGGGAAATGAAAAGACCCGGCTGGCCGGGATTACAAAGTTCTTTTTTTTGTCCGTTAGCATATCGTAACGCGGCGGAGATGACGCAGTACGGCGTGCGCAACAACACCACTTTCCTGGAGTGCCTGCCCAAGCCGCCTCAGGCGTCCATCCGCTGGCTCATCCACAGAGACAACGACAGGAGGAAGGAGGTCAGGTGATGTCCGACTGTCCCGGCGTCCAATCCAACGACAGCTTTCCCTTTGGCGCCAAACAAATGAAATTCCTCCATTTATGGCCGTCCGGCCATTTTGCGAACCTCAGGTGAAGCTGAGCGAGCGCGTGCTGTCCACGGAGCACGGCCTGCTCATCCGCTCGGCCCAGCCGTCCGACCAGGGCCTCTACTACTGCCTGACCACCGAGAACGGCTTCAAGCGCACCGTGGCCAAGATCCGCCTGCGGGTGCTGAGCGCCGCCGCCGCCACCGCCGGGGCGCTGAGCGAAAGGGGGCGTTCGGCGTGGCCCTGGGCGGCGGCGGCGGCGGTGAAGGCGTCGCCGGAGGCCGAGAGTGTGGCCTTGCAGCAGTTCTGCAAGGAGAGGAAGGAAAGGGAGGAGCTGCAGGAGCAGCAGAAGAGTGTTTTGCACCCGCCGCCAGGGCCTCTCAGGGGGGACTTGGCCAAGCTCAAGCCCCTGCTGGATCGCAGGAAGAGCCGCAACAGGCGCAATCACCTCCCGGAGGACTGACGGCATGACAGACGGACGGCCAGGAGGCAGGCGGGCGCCGCTTGGAGCGCCACCAGCAAAACGCAAGAGCAACAGTCAGCATGGATCCTTTTTTGCCGTGTGGGGATTAAAGAGACACACTTGAAGAGAAGAAAAGGCAGAAGAAGATGGATGCATGCATGCTTGACTCAATGCTGCCAAGTCTGCCTAACAATCCAGATGAAAATTAGCAAATATTTATTTGTGTGACGCATGCTCAAAGATTGTCTTGTTCCGACTTGGACACAATGCGGAGCAGGGGCTCTCAAACTTGAGGTAAACAAATTGCAGTTTATTTTGGTGGTGAGAAAAAAAAGGTTTAATAGTGTTTAGAATCAATTATTATTTTTTCCCCAGAAAAAAAGTTTAAAGACCAAATACATCGTCTATAACGTTTTACTCTGAGAATAAAGTTGTATTTTTAAACACCTTTATTCTCTTAAAAAAGCAGCTGCAGTCTCAAAAAAGTACACAAAGACTGAACTCATGCATAATGATAGGACATGTTGTCATCATTTTTTTTGTAAGTATTTTGCAGACCCCCAGGTGGTCCGGGGACCCCAGTTTGAGAACCACTGAGGTAGTAGCACACTCTTCGCCAGGTTGTGAATGCGTCATGTAGATAAAGACGACATGATCTTATTTAATGTGAATACGCGCTTCCTGTGTGTAAATACGACCGTGTCAGCAATTTGCAGACTTCATTTGAATGTGTCACTTTTTGCAGATCATCAGATCATGTGGATGAGGACGAGGCTTTCCGAGATTGACGTAAGCAGACCTTTGTATTTATTTGTGACACTGATGGCCTGAATAAATAAAGAAATGTTTAGCTGAGATTGCGTTGCTGTGAAATGTAAAGCTAGCATAACGCCTAACCTGCTGTGATTCTGTTCAATTTGCGCTTACCCGTCCCTACATTTCAATTATTGTAGGCCTTTTCACATACTCCGTTTCAATCTTTATGAGTTATTCTCGAGTTACGTTTCCGGTCGTGTCTGTTTGGTGCTAAGCTAGTGCTAGTTAGCGTTGGTTTTCTGGGTGACCTTTTTCAGCGTTGATGTACAGTATCAAAGTCTCGCATTGGAATACGAAATGTACTCTTTCTGGTCACGTCGAAGCGAGGCCATCAATCTGGCTTTTGACACTTTGCTGAATCGGCATTCTGTCGCAATTCACACAGGACGAGTCAAAGCAATCCAAATCCTGCTTGTAACCGCAGCGTAGCTGCTTACCACTTTGGGATTGATGGTCAAAGGAGCCAAACGGTACTTCTGCTTTTATTCCTTTTGAAGCCACAAAGCATATAAACAACACAAACGAACAGAACTAGCGTGTCGCACGTCATGTAGCTTATCAAACTGCACTTAAAGAAGGCCCTGAATCCCTGATTCGTTAAGTTTTAACCTTTACAAAAATCACAGTATGAATATCAAAGGGACGGGAAACATTATAAATAAGTGCGTATCAAAAGAGCAGTATCAGACAGTTTCTGACTTGTCATCGTTGCATCTAATGGCGACGTACCACATCAGGCAAATGGCAAAAACAGCCAGGCCAGAGCCCAGTAGGACCTTCTGGGTCACGTCCAGCATCTTGATCCGGTCCACCAGCTCCTCCTTGAGCAGGGCCGCCGATTCGTCATCCAGTTCCGCCGTCTGAAACCCAAAACGGCAGATGCTTAAAAAAAAGAAATGAATCATTGCGCGACGGTCGGTGTTATTACCTCATTCATCCAAACCAGAGGGAAAATGGTTCTTTCGTTGATTTTCTTCAATACCCTAAGCACAAACGGAGCCTCGCTAGTAAGGTCAAGCCACAACGCTAAACCAAAGCGCGCAGAATGTCACTTACGTGATGACGTTGGAGGGTCCGTACATCATGTTCACCTGAATTCTCTTGGCAAACCCCAGAGTAATTCCCGTTATCTGGTGGAAAGATAGGTAGACTTACCCGTACCAATTCATCAGGCCAAGTAAAGTAGCATCGGTATTTGCCTTCAACACAACTATAGCGAAAAGAAAACAAGTCTTACGGGTTCCACGTCCAGATAGGTCTTATGGTGCTCCTCGATAGGGTTGAGCCCCTTTATGGCCTTATGCAGGGAAGGAGTGCCATGAAGAAAGTGAGGCAAGGAGATGTAGATGGGCTGTCCTACAAAGAACAAAAACTGGACGGTAAGAACCTGGCGAAAGAGCCCAGACCCAATTATCCTGACTGACCGTCTTGACAAGAACTAATGTCCAGAACCCCTGCCATGGTACAGTTTTTGGTGGTCTTGAGATCCCGGCAGTAGCAGTGGTTTTCGGGGTTGTCCACCGGCGAGGCTAAGGTGGACTGCAGCAATCCGAAGCGGTACACCGGAATTTCCTTCAGGTCCCTGGCGTATTGGAAGCTGGCTGACACCGACCTGCGGGACACATAGGGGACGGCAGTGACCTCTAGCGGCTCTTGAAAGTATTGCAGAGGGAATTTCGTTACCTGCAGATATCCGAGGAGAAGAAGAAGATGGGCTTTGTCACATCCACAAAAGGAGCAAAGTTTGAACCATCTGGAAAAAGGAGGTTAAGTCCAGTTCAAACTCAACTATAACTTCTTTTTTTTTTTTTCTCCTTACCTGTCCCGTTGATCATGTTGCAATACTTGTCGTCCCAGAAGGTCAAACTCCTAAAACGGAGAAGAGGAATCTCCGTGAGGACATTTATCGTCGTCTTGTCCATCTTGCCCGAGCTCACCTGGATCCTCGCCACTTGTCGATCACGCCCACTTTGCTGATGTCGCCCTTGCCGGTGAAGACGGTGTAGTAACCGTCAAAGGTGCCGTTGTACTGAGGGACAGGGGGAAGATCTCGTCGCATCATCACAGCCAGCGACAATAGCAAAACATGAGGTACACCCGCTCGCTCCGTCCATCACAGTGCCAAACGGAATCCGAATTAAATGTCTCAGATGCGGTAATAGTAAAAGTAGTAGTAAAAGGTAAAATTGAATTTGAATTTGAATAAATATATAAATATGAGGTGTGTGTGGCTCACGGGTGTGAAAAGGCCCACGGTGGCTTTCAACATGGGGTCCTTGTAGCCCCACAGCAGCTCTTTGATGCTGCGGTGCTGGAACAAAGACGAGTTGCTGCTCTTGATCATGGTCTCGAGTAAGGGATGCAGCGCTTTGGGAATCTTGGAATACGCCCCCTGATATACACCAAAAAAATCAGAATTTGCTTTGAGATGCACACCAAGGAGATAAGGGCACATTTTATAAGCATTATAATTTGATTAGGAGCAGATTAGCATCAACTCTGCTGACAGTCCAAGTTAAAACTCTTATCAATATTGTCGACTGTCGAGGATTACGCAACCGCCCATGAGGCTACGTCATTTAGCCTTAACGTTCATGTTAGGTAAGACAATTTACGGTGATTATTCTGGCTAACGTTAGCGTGTTTAGCTGGATTAGGCTATTTGAGTTATGATTGAGTTGGGTTAGAGATGATTCATCAAGCTCCAGTTAGCTTCTATCAGGGATACGCGTGAGTAATCGTTGGCCTTTTCCCCCCGATAGGAATGACAAACCCGTTTTCGTTAGCCTCTCAAGAACAACGTTTGCATGAATTCAGGTTTACATGCGTATGATGATTCTGTTTGTGTTTGCCCTTTGTGCAAGATGAGGATGATTAATGGGCGAGACGATGCGCTGTAATTTATCACAGCACAGCTGCGTGCCTCGCACTCACCGCCACCGCCAAGTTCAAGCAGGTGATGATGTCCTCTTCCGCTCCCACCGACAAGGACGGCTCAAACGTGGCACCCAGCGGAAGCAGGTAAGACACGGTGTCGTTGAGGTCGAAGGTGATGTTGGCTTTGGGCAAGTATCTGGTCCTGCGGGAATTTTTGTGGTCAGTGCATAAGGGATGAAAGAATAAAAGGGAGGAAAATTGCTCGTTCAAAAGCTTACAAGTAGGTGTAAGGTCCTTTCTCCACCACCACCGGAACGGCACCTTCCCCCACCACCTCCCTGGCGTTTTGCACGTCGAAGAACCAGAACTGTCTGTAGACCGCTCCCCCCGGTGCCAGCCAGTTGTCATACGCCGGCGTTCCTTCTGCGATCACGGCTTCCTTGATCCCCGCACACGCCCCGGCAGACGAGACTATTTTTAACCGGACTGACGCACAGATGGTCGGGAACATTTTTTTTTTTTGTCGGCGCTTTGACGAAAGATCCGAGAGAAATGATTTCTCCTTGAGCTCCGTGCGGCGCCACGTACCTGTAAGACGGTTTGCTCAATGAGCCCGTTCCCCACCGGGATCAAGATGCCCCCCAGTAGGGCCATGGCCGCCCCGACGACAGCTCCGGCGAGGAGTCTGCACCTCTTGTTACAGCAGCCCATCTCTCTCAGCGTGTGCGTTTGCACCGTCTCTGCAGCGTCTTTGTACGCGCGTGCAGGCTTCGGCAGATGCCAGGTAGAAAGGTGCGCGCCTTTCCTACAACGCTTATATATGGCCGGCCAGGGTTTAACGTACAGCCAGGACTGAGATAACGGCAGGTGAAAGATAACCAGTCGAAAGGTTGACAAGAGCACTTTCCAAGCAAAGGAGAAAACAACTCACATGCTGGATGGGGTGATCATTCCAAGACTCCTTTAAATCCTCCTTCAAGTCCCTTCTGCTTTGTGGCTTTTGGTCTTTTTGCGTCAACACTTAATGAGAATCAAAAGACCCCAATCCACACGTCAACATTTTTCAATTTGCTGGAGCATAACTGTTTAGTGTTTGTCAGCTTGTGGCTTATCTGGAAGCGCACTTCGATTCGCTCCACGACGTGACGTCAAATTTGGATTTTGATGCCGCTCCAGGATTTGACAAATGAGCACGTATACTCTCTTGTGCCACTAGAGGGCAGTGTCCGTTACTGTTGATGGACTCTATGTATACGGCACTGCTCTTTCCAACACATTGTGTTTTAAAAAGTATTAACTGCAAGAGCTGATGCCTGCCCACTTTGCACACAGTAAACCAGTTCTCCCAATTGATCCGAAACAGGATGAGCTTTTGTGTGTAACGCTCCAGTTGAATCCTACGCTCCTCTTGGCATGACATGTTGCGTGACAGTGACATCTTGCTTTTAGCAACTTGTGGCAAGACAACCACCCAAAACGTCGGCCCCCCCTTCCCCCAAAGCAAACACAGTTTAGATGCTACTGGGAACTGTCCCTTCAGCAACCTGTTGACTGTGCAGGCTTGCGCTTGACTTTGTCCCAGCGTCTGAATTATTTAAACCACAAACAATGACTAATGTATGGCTGAATGAGCAGGCAGGGGGGGGACGGGGTCCGCCACTGGCACTGCTTGCAGGCCTTGTCCCCATGGGAACGTGTGCAGCCGTACACTGTCCCACGTTCATGCAATAGTAGTTTTACAAAAAAATCAATTTTGAGCACTTTTTTTAATAAATAAATTAATGTGTGCTTAATATGCAATTGTATAAATACAACCAATATTTTTATCAATTAAGTCAAATATTGTTTAATTGTGTAGGTGTAAAGGGCTCGTGCGTTGAAACCGTTTTCAGTCACGTTTAAAAGTCGTGCTTCAAAATAAAAGCGTATTTGAAGAAAGTATATTGAGCTCTCAACTGTACGGCGCGACTGGTGCCTTTTATTCTGAAGAAACAACTCGGATGTGCGCCGTGTCCCTTCTACAGTAGGCTCGCTGTGCTTTGCTGGCTGGCTGTCTGTCTGGCTGGCTCCTCCTCTCGCACGCATTTCAACTGCTGCCGCCGCAACGGATGGAGCGGAGGACCAGCAGCACCAGCAGCCAGCGTGAGAGGCGCCCCCGACCATTTTCCAAGCCGTCAAATTAGCTCGCATCTCGGCGACGACCTGCCTAGCACCCCGGCGATAGAAACGCTCTCCTTCAGGGTAGAGAGGTTCACCTTCCGCCTCCAAGACATCGACTATCAATTTTAGGGCGTGTGTCTGCTGGCAGGAGGAGAACATTTGAACTATTTCATGTGGGTTTGGTGAAGACATTTTAGCTGCTTGAGGATGGGCTGCACGCTGAGCACCGAGGACAAGGCGGCGGTGGAGCGGAGCAAAATGATCGACAGGAACCTGAGGGACGACGGCGAGAAGGCGGCGCGGGAGGTCAAACTGCTGCTGCTGGGTAAGAGCCGAGGCGAGGCAAGGCTGGGCGGACTGGGCTGGGGTGGGGTGGGGGCGCTAGCCTAGCCACGGGGCGGAGGGTGACTTGTGGTCGCGGTGGTCGACGCCCAGCTTGAATGTCTGCAGCGAAAACCTTTTTTTTCGTTTACTTTTGTGCTGTGTCACCGCCGACTTTCAATGCTAACTTTGGTCCCTGAACGCAACATTGTCGAGTTAAAATAAATAAAGCAACATTTCGAGTCAAAAGAAACTTCCCAAAACGCCGTTCAACGCACTGATTTTTCTTTTTAAAAAAAACGTCAATTCAACATGAGTGGACGTGACTTGAATATTAATGACCTAAGATCTCATTTATGGTCCTCACAAATGTCAGCTTGATCTGACAACACTACCGAATTAGTCGTTATCAAACACCAAAATGTTAATAGCTATGAGGTTAATCGCGTCCTTTTCTTAATTATAGGTTATCTCGTGCCAGATTGACGCCTAAAAACATTCTCGTAAAATGCAGTCGTTTAAAAGCCACACAATAAATGACATTGTGGCATGAGTAAATGCCATGATGCTCTTATGAGTTGTTCTTTATGATGTCCTTATGATGATTAAAAAAATTAAAAAAAAACATTCGGTGCACACAAAGTCACACTGTTATGCTTGTAAACAGTGACCTGAGGTGAGGAACTTTTCCATGCTTGGGCAAATGTTGACACACAAACACACATGCAGAATGTGGGTCACCAGGACATTCGTGAATCCAAGATCAATACCAAGAATTAGCACCTGACTCCTGACTGATCATTTTTGGAGCAATGGGTGTACATATTTTAGTGCATTCATCAGTGGCTTGACGCCGATGCCGAAGGCAACTTGCCCCAGCGTGTCAGCTCACGTTTGTGACCTGACACGTGTTGTCATGTTTTCATCACATCACGTCCAATTTTTTTGTTCGGTGTGCGCCGCAACTGCTTTAATGATATTAGATTGTGGATCCCGTCCAACACTGATGGGCCTCTTTGGCTTAGGCCAGTGGAAAGTCAACTGAGAGCATTTAAAATTCTTAAGTTGCAATTTGTCATTAAGGATAATGAACAGCTTCAAGTGAAATGACAGTTAATTAGTCAATAATGTTGGTAAAAGCGAGAAGGAAGTATTGACATTTTGTTTGTTATGGAGATGACCGGCTCAAATGAGACTTTGTACTCTTTGTTTGCACGCAAGATGAACTGGCAACCTATGTTTGCTGGACGCCAAGCAACGGCACAAACGTGGCAGGTTTAGTTGCGCCGTCTTGAATCCTCCCAATGTCACCCGAGCCCGGCGTCACCTCGGAGGGTCCGAGGTCCCGTTGCGGTTTTGCGCCATACGAGTGTTCGGCAACCTCCCCGTGTTGATACGCGAGAGCCGAGGCGAGCCGGCTGAATTATTGAAGGTGCACTAACTGTGGCGTGCGTGGCTCTTCCGCAGGTGCCGGCGAGTCGGGCAAGAGCACCATCGTCAAGCAGATGAAGTGAGTCCAGTTCGCACCGTTGCACAAAGGTTGCCTACTGCGTGTTAAATATTTCCAGATGGGCAGCTTTATTTTTAGTTTGCTGCCGTGTCAAACTGCCAAGGGTGGCCGTTTGTAGGATTTCAAAACATTTTTTTGATTTCCAGGATCATCCACGAGGCGGGCTACTCGGAAGAGGAGTGCAAGCAGTACAAGGCGGTGGTCTACAGCAACACTATCCAGTCCATCATCGCCATCATCAGGGCCATGGGCCGCCTCAAGATCGACTTTGGCGACGCCGCCAGAGCCGTGAGTCGGCTGTCGGAAGTTCGCCGTGCTCGTTGGGTCCGCTCTGTTGAATTTTGCCCTTTTCCACCCTCCCGCAGGACGACGCACGGCAGCTCTTTGTGCTGGCCGGATCCGCCGAGGAGGGCTTCATGACGGCCGAACTGGCCGGCGTCATCAAGCGGCTGTGGCGGGACGCCGGCGTCCAGGCCTGCTTCGGACGCTCGCGCGAGTACCAGCTCAACGACTCGGCCGCGTAGTAAGTCTACAAAAAGCAATTTATTGTGAAAAATACATTTAAGCAAAGTGACGTGAAATCTCAATGACCTCGACAAATATTTAACTGGCGGATGCTAACGTTATTAGCTGCGGCAAACGATTTGGTAATGTGTCCCTCCGGGCCACGTTGCGCCGACTTAATTGAGCGTTGCGCAAGAAACTTTTGTAACAAAGCGCCGCTTGTGCGTGTCTGTGTGTGCTTTTGTGTGTCCCCCCCCCTTGTTGTAGTCCTGCGCTTATTAGCGCCAGTGTTGCGCAATCACATCATAAGCCAAACTCATTTGTTTTTCTTGTCACGCCGCCACCAAAAATAAATTCCGCGTGACTTTGTGCGCCGGCAGCTACCTGAACGACCTGGAGCGCATCTCGCAGGGCTTGTACATCCCCACGCAGCAGGACGTGCTGCGCACCCGCGTCAAGACCACCGGCATCGTGGAGACGCATTTCACCTTCAAGGACCTCCACTTCAAGTTGGTGTCTCAGCCCCGGCCCCCCTCCTTTTCTGTTAATCCCGCCGTGTTGTCGTCACCGCAGGATGTTCGACGTGGGCGGTCAGCGGTCCGAGCGCAAAAAGTGGATCCATTGCTTCGAGGGCGTGACCGCCATCATCTTCTGCGTGGCGCTCAGCGACTACGACCTGGTGCTGGCCGAGGACGAGGAGATGGTATGCCGCTACGCCGCTCCCCGAAATGTTTTTTCCCCCCTGAAAGTTCCTAACAAGACGTTTGCCCTCCAGAACCGAATGCACGAGAGCATGAAGCTTTTCGACAGCATCTGCAACAACAAGTGGTTCACCGACACGTCCATCATTCTCTTTCTCAACAAGAAGGACCTCTTTGAGGAGAAGATCAAGAGGAGCCCGCTCACCATCTGCTACCCGGAGTATGCAGGTCGGACGGAGGCAAAATAATGCAAACGTCACATTCGCTTAAAAAAAAAAAAATAATAAATCAAGTGTGTGCTTTGCTTGTGCGGCAGGCTCCAACACGTACGAGGAGGCGGCGGCCTACATCCAGTGTCAGTTTGAAGACCTGAACAAGCGCAAGGACACCAAGGAGATCTACACGCACTTCACGTGCGCCACCGACACCAAGAACGTGCAGTTCGTCTTTGACGCCGTCACCGACGTCATCATCAAGAACAACCTGAAAGACTGCGGCCTCTTCTGAGAGCCGTCGCCGACGTCGCCGGCGCTCTTTCTTACTCCAGGTGAGCTGCGGCCACAAAGATGGCACGTCGTGTGAAGGCTAACGCGTTGCCGTGGTAACCGCAAAACTTTATGGTTTATAAATATAGCGACGCTTTAGTGTGAAAATGTCTCACATTATTCAAATTGTTGTATCTAAAAAAGATGACTTATTTCTGTTGAAATTTGATTTCCTTACATTTTATTTTCATCCAAAAAATGCTCCCTCATATCGGACTTGTTTTTCTTCAAAATGATTAAAATTGCTTCTTCCCCCCCCCCCCCCAGGTTGAAGGAATCCCCAAGGAGCGGGGCAGAGGCGTTCCCCCGACCCCCCCATGCCCCCCCCCTCCCCTCGGCCACGCGCTGTACAGTAACGCCACCTTTAACAGCTTTATTTATGTTATTGTCTCGGGACATTTTGTGTCAGATGTTTTTATTGTTATCAAACTGGCGGGCTTCTACTTTTTTTCTCTTTTCTTTTTTAAATTTTGGGAGGAGAAAGATTCGGTCGGGGAAAGGCTTTGACTTTTTTTATCTTGAAAAATGGTGACCGGCGTGTCGCCAGAACACCCCCCCCCCCCCCCCCCCACCACCACCACCTGCAATATTGTTCCATTCAGATTCAGGATTTTTGCTTCTTAAACACTAAAAATCTCCATTGGGGGCCGTGGCACCTTGTATATTTTCCTATTTTTTGCAAGGATCGGGAGCGTAGCCATTTTGTTTTATTTCCCCCGCAAGATGGCAGAGGTTCTGCCGCGCTCGCTCGGCATTATTTTTTTTCCTGTGAGGTGGGGGCGGGGGGTGGACACTGTACATCACTGAACCTTTGCATAATCATCTCCCTTATTTTGATAATAAAAAAAAGAAAACAGGAAAACATTTTACAAGCAATTACAAGTCTTTCAATTTCATTTGTGTCAAAAATGTGTTCATCCTCCAGAGTGACAAAGCTTTCAAAGTTGTTGGGGTTTTTTTTCCAACCACTGTGGCCAATTGAAAATCGATTCCTAGCAGCGTAAAGGACAACGAGGCTTCTGCTTCCAGTCAAGCCTCAACGAGGACTTCCCGGACGTGGATTTCAGGTACATCGTGAAAACATGCTGCCTCCATTTTGTGTAAACAAGGACAACAATGAACCCTTTATTTGCTCTCGTCGTGCCTTTCTGTTGACCGACTCCTCTCGGGCTGTCACATTCTCCGAGGTGCTGATTAAAAGTTCTTATCAGCTGCAGCAGCAGAAGCCCTGTGGGACGCCAGGCTCACATTCTTCCAAGGGCACAGACATCATGGGTCAGGCAGGCAGGCGCTTTGGACTCTTTTAGAAGACGTCGGCCGTTATCTCCTAAGTGCCTGCTATTTTCAATTTTGCGTGACAGATGTGACTTTGAACATGCGCCTCAAAACTTGAGAATTCCAATTTGACCCTGACCCAGTGACTTCATCGTCAGCGTGTCAATTAGGCCCAAAAAGACCCGAGATTCCCACCAAACTACGGCGGTGAAGTGACGTCCTATCACATGACAAAAGCGCATCACACGGCCTTTTGTCTCGCTATTTTTTCTTTCCTTGGGCTCCGATTCCCGCTTTCATCCCCCTTGCCTGTGCTCACACGTGGTGGCTGTGATGTCATAGATTCTTAGCACCATGGCAACAGGGGAAAAGATGGTGACAGATATTCCCTCATAGCTGAGGGGATGAAGTTGTTAAAAATAGCTGCCTATTTTTTTTTAAATATCCGCTTCACAGAAGACTGTTAGATGCTTTTCACATCATGAAACTACCCGCTGATAAAGACTACTTTTATCTGAGAGGAGACAGCAAGGAATATTAATACTTTGTCAATGTTTTTTTTCCCCCTAAAGCTTTCTTTAGCGCGTTCACCGCACCGGACAAATGTGACTTTCTGTTGTCTGATAGCAGGCCTGGAAAAGCCGTAAAGCGCAAAGCACTTCATCCCGCGTTGTGCATTTCATTGGGAGAGCGTCGACCCATAATCCCGCTTTAATAAGTCCTCAAATCCAGACTGAGATCCGGCATTGTTCTCAGGACAAAAAGACCAGCCAGGGCGAATTAAAGCAAGCGCTTTTGACACTCTTAACATTCCGGTGACGAGTCACATCCCTAGACCCCAAATAATCTAACGGGGGAACTGTGGGGCCTCCCGCTCACGCAGCGGGTGAATCATAGGCTACTCATGACGCACTCGCGTTGGCTTGTTTTGTTCCTGCTGGGCGGCTTCTGGAATAGGAGGCGACCACCTGTAGCCTCACTAATATTATTAGTGCGTTTAATATGCAAATGAGGCTGCGTGGGCTGAAAGGGAAACCAGAAGAGGAGGTTGGTGGCTAAATGTAATCATACAAGGAGCCAGGTTTCAGTCAGGTTTTGTACTGTACACAGGGCTGACAAATCCTACATTGTTATTGTATCTGATTTATTGTCACAACTATTGATTTTTTTTCTTTGCGTATGTTTGCTTTTGGCGCCATCTAGTGGAAACAAGCAACATTGCGTTCATTTTTCATAGTTGTGTGCCGCAGTAATATCGTTGGAAATATAGCCTTTTACCTGACAGCACCCTTACATCTTTTTTCCCCTGAAAATGTGTTTTTATTCTTTTCAACTACGCCCACAGGGGAATGACGTCAATGGCCCAAGCGTTGCCATGGAGACATTTTCCGTGCATTACACAGCTGTTATTTGCGCATGCGTGGAGTGCTGCAACAATATCATTTTTTTCCCAACCAGCTATGGCGTCATTTCGCCAGGAGATGGCGGCATTGTATTGCAGCTTCTCAAGACAAAAGTGGCCAATTTTTCTTTTTCTTTTTCAAATTAACTTTTAGAAACAGATATAATTTATAAGGTGCAGTCAATGTTTTACTGAATACTTTCTAGCAAAACAATTGGCTAATTAAATTAATGAAGATGATATCTTGTCAGAAACGTTGGCAGTGGAACATTTTGTATGCATGAACTTGTGGACGTGACATAATTAATCAGACTATAATTCCCCCTTTTTCTCAACGCGGCGGGATTTCTTCTCATTTGCATTGATTCCAAAGGCAGAAATGTTTATTTAGATTAACAAGTGAGAAAAGCGCCTGGCTCACCTCGCGTCCGCTCATTTGCTGATGAATGGAAAGTGATGCAGATTTATGGTAGCATCAAGGGGGGGGGGGGGGGATGGAGGGGTGCAATAGCGTAAACTTAATCAGCCTGAAATATCATAAGTGTCAGCAGCGCAAGAGAAACAAGGGCGTCTCCCAGCTATGATTTTGCTCTTTTATGGCCATTTGTGACAAACGACGTGATGAGGAGGTGGAGGAAAATGAAATGTCGGCGTCTCGAAGGGCCTGTCCTTCAACTTCAACGCCAAATTATCATGCACGGCGGGACTCGATCGCTCTCCAAATGAATTGTGACCCCTGCACATTTTAATCAAGGTCTGCATTTTTTTTCTTCTTCAGTGTCTTCCCACAATGTTCAGGTGTGTTATTTCAAAGTACAAGGTTATCAGAGTTGTCCCAATGTTCAGCCACTGTGTCAAAAGGGGAAGCAAGGACACAAGGCAATAAAACAACATTCTGAGTGCGCTTCTGTCTATTTGTTTCCACGGCGACGC